>NW_026068103.1:2175763-2228200 GCF_014885135.2 Alexandromys fortis
TGGAATATATACATATTAGAGTACTACTCAGCAGTAAAAAACAATGACTTCTTGGATTTTGCATGCAAATGGATGGAAATAGAAAACACTATCCTGAGTGAGGTAACGCAGACCCAAAAAGATGAACATGGGATGTACTCACTCATAATTGGTTTTTAGCCATAAATATAGGACATTGAGCCTATAATTCGTGATCCTAGAGAAGCTAAATAAGAAGGTGAACCCAAAGAAAAACATACAGTTACCCTCCTGGATATTGGAAGTAGACAAGATTGCTGGGAAAAAATTGGGAACTGGGGTGTGGGGTGGGATGGGATGGGGGAAACGGGAGATGGGGAGAGACAAGTAAGAAAGGGAGGATGGGGAGAGCTTGGGGGAATTGGATGGTTGGGATAATGGAAGGATGGATATGGGAGCAGGGAAGTATATATCTTAATTAAGGGAGCCATTTTAGGGTTGGCAAGAGACTTGACTCTAGAGGGCTTCCCAGGGATCCAGAGAGATGTACCCAACTAGGTCCTTGGGCAACTGAGGAGAGAGAGCCTGAAATGGCCTGATCCTATAGCCATACTAATGAATATCTTGCATATCACCACAGAACCTTCATCTGGCGTTGGATGGAGGTAGAGACAGAGACCCACATTGGTGCAATGGACTGAGCTTCCAAGGTCCAAATGAGGAACAGAAGGAGGGAGAACATGAGCAAGGAAGTCAAGACCGTGAGGGGGGCACCCACCCACTGAGACGGTGGGGCTGATCTATTGGGAGCTCACCAAGGCCAGGTGGACTGTGACTGAAAAAGCATGGGACAAAACCAGACTATAGTGGACAATGAGGGCTGCTGAGAAGCCAAGGACAATGGCACTGAGTTTTAATCCTACTGCATGTACTGGCTTTGTGGAAACCCCGCCTGTTTGGATGCTCACCTTCCTAGACCTGGATGGAGGGAGGAGAACCTTGGATTGCCCACAGGGCAGGGAACCCTGACTGCTCTTTGGACTGGAGAGGGAGAAGGAAGGAAGTGGGGGTAGGCGGAGAGGAGGCAGAAATTTTTAATAAAACAAAAAAATTTAATAAAAAAAGAAAATAAATAAATAAACATTTATAAACAATATTTGGAAATATGGGCATAGTTCTCTCTAAACTGCTGCCTACTTTTTGTTGGGTGATGTAATTTCTGGGCATGTTTACAGCAACCTTTCAGGTGGTCTTGGTCCATCAAACCACACTAGTCTGCAAGGATTTCCCTGATTCTCATCTTCTATGGAAACAAAAGAAGAATCTTTTTTTTTCCCAAAGAATATATCCTTTGACTCAAATTTTGAAGTCAGAAAACTTTAGAACATATGTGTTGGTTTATCTTAGCCCTCACCAGAATCAAATGTCTTTCTGCAGTCAAAAATTCAAAGAAAAGAAAATAATAAACATAATCTAGACTCACTGTGCATTTTCCATCTTTATGTGGCTTAATTTTCTCTATTACTTTTTAATATTTATGTTATCATCTTTACTCCTTTAATCTATGACTGTCTGTAATCTGTCTCTTTAAAGACTTTGTTTTATTTTTCTAAGCCATTTACTTCCTTTTATGACTCTCTATATGCTTTTTCTTTTTTCTTCCAAGCCTATGTACATTTTTTAAACATGCTGTGTTTTATGTAGAGATCATTTATATCTGAGTCTGTCCTTATTACATATCTGTAATCTTTTTTTGACCAGGATGGCTTCTTAAAATACTAAGTGCTTCTTTAAACTCTAAAACTGCTTGCTCTGCCCAGTCCAAAACAGAGGAGGTCTGTTTACTGCCTCTGAGACTGCTGGGTGGGAGCCATCCTCACCACATCAACTTTGATACTGAGTTGGCCTATGCTGTCACCAAATAACTTTCAGCACGCTTCCCACAAAACCCATTTAAATGCTTAGCTTCCTGAAAGAGCCAGAGTTGGCACTGGCAGCATGGCCTAGAAAGTTGCTGTTTCAATACCGCATGGCTTTTTCTGCTACCACTGAATCAGGAAGACCTCTCTTAAAGGAACCTTGGCCAGCAAACAGAGCTCATCTGGAAAAAAAAAATGGGGCTAAGCTTTGTTTTTTAGTATCTAGAATTCCTTTTCAACTTCTCTCAGGTTTTAAGTGGATTTAGTTGGACACATTGGTGCCAGTTTGTTCAAAGTTGGTTTCTCCAATTTTGCAAATGAGACTTTAGGTGATTGCTCAGGTAGCCAGTTGTCTCTGTCGTTTGTTGCACATTTTGGAAGTTGATTGATTGTACTTCCTGGTTATTCAAATAATATTATTTCCTTTCTGGATCTTCAATGGGGTTGTAGACTAGATAGTTGTAGTTACTTTCCTGTCAAGACTTGGCCAAGTTATTTATAATACAAGGCTTAGACTCCTTTAGGACAGTATAATTATTGAAACCTTTATCACATTTCTTGCTTGATATTATTTATGCTGATTGTTCTAATTTTTATACTTGATATTTGTTTTTATTGAATATAACTTTGTATTAGGCTTAGAACTCTCTTATTTAAACAAAAGGGGAGGTGCTGTAGAAAATCTTTCAGCTTGTAGCCTTTAAGTTACCCACTTATTTGGGTGTGGCCACTTAGACTATAAATGCTGATGTAAAGTGTGTGCTTACCCCAGAAACCTTTTATTTTTTTCCTCTTTAGCCTAAACTGTTTGCATTCATCTAACATATGATCATGCTAAGCAATTTATTCTAGCAATAAGTGAATTAGTTGATTTGGGGTTTTACTTTGTAGTATTTTCAAAATAAATTGCACATATAACAAGAGTCTTGGATGTGGAAGAACAATGAAAATGGCATCACTTTTCTGTGAATTGGTAATCCATTATAAAGGCAAAGTCAGATTCTTTGACATAATATTCCAGACACATGATAGTGATTCTAGAGGTTAGAGTCAAAGTAGAAGAATATAAGTATAAACAGAGCAGTACCATAGGCTCCTTTTTATTAGAGTATTTGTTACAGATATGATATTGAAAAAACATAGAGTTTGGGGTTCAAATACTGTTAGAGTATACTTTGGAAGCATCTTTGTAGTGAGGCATTTAAGTTCCTTTTGTACATTAGAAAATGGGTGTGTATTGATGTACACCTATCCAGGTAATAACTAGCACTTCCTGAGAGTTTACTATTGCAATAGCCTGTGTAAACAACATTAAACATGAATGATCATCAGCACCTTTGAAATAGATGGACATCTTATGCTTTAGGCCACATTTTTGCCATTTCTTCTATATAACTTTTGTTGCTTCTGTTCACTAGAACATGGCAATGGTAATGCAACAATGGCAATGTAGTCAGCTTCATTGACTGCACAGCCTACCAGACTCCACATTGCTACTTGACTTGAATTGTTCTAAAGACTCACATTGTAATGCTGAGGAAGGGACTGCCATGCCAGCAGACTTATGTGCATGGAACTGGGTGGTCACTGGGAGGTGAAGGCAGTTTAGCCAATACCCTTGCATGAAACTATGGTTCTTGCCGTTCTAGCCACTAGGACCGGACTCTGCCAAGACAAAAGTGAGTTTGTAACTTTTCCAGTTAAGGTTCTTAGGAAAACAGACTTGGTCACTTTTGAGTCCAAATGAATTATTACTGGATTCTAAAAAGACTTGTGGTGGAGGAGCAGACCAGAGCTGAGACAGGCTCTGCTAGTAGCCTGACAGAGACCAGACATTATTTTTGGTTCACTAAAATGGGACAGAGCTAAGCAGATGGTCCTTAGGAAAGCCTCAACTTAGGAGTAACCAATCATCAGGCATGCCATAGCCTTCTGCTGGCTCAGCAGGCCTCTAACGCTCCTTTACTGATTCTCAATCTTTTTTCCCTACCCTGTAGCTGAAAGGTCCCTAACTACTAGGACCTCCCACCAATCAGGGCCCAGTCTAATCTTTCTTCCACCAGTCAGCCTCAGATTAATCCTGCTTCCCCGAAAATCCTCTAACTTCACTTAAAAGGAGCTTGCAACCTTCTTGGGGGGTTACCATGTGCCACTCCAAGGTTGAAATTAAGCTCTTATTATGGTATACATGGGTGTTATTCTTTCCTTGGGGGCTTCTCTCAGACCTCAACAGATTCTTCATACAAAGTAAGAAGTGCACATTAGTCTCATTCACTAATTTTTTTTTTGAAATTTTGTGAATAATAGAAAAGAAAACCAAGATATTGGATAACTTTTGGGCTTTGTTTGCTTTGTTTAGCTTTATCTACCCACACTCCTAGTCAAACATCTTCCTCCCAGACTTAGGACCTGGAGGCTATACTGTGGGAAGCAAATGATAAGAACTATGCAAAAATAATAAAGTCTCCAATTTCTTAGAAGGGAGTCAAACCTAACCCAGAATATATCTATGTTCCAGAAACCTCCATAAGTATAGGTGGAATTTCTAAAAAAGAGAGGATAAAATCAAGATGAGTGGTGAAATGTGAATTTTGTTGTTATTTTTTTTGTTTTGTTTTTGGTTGATGTTCTAAAGCATTTAGCTATAAGTTTTCCTTGGCATTCCTGTGTCTTTGAAAACCATATTGATTTGACTCTTGACTCTGCTACTCATCCTATTAATTTCTGCAAGATCCCAAGAACCAGATAATCTTATCAGATGTCTCCTTAAGAAGGCCTATGTACATCTTTCTAAATTTAATTTTTGAGAATTTCATACATGGGTGTTTGCATTTCCACCCTGCAACTCATTGTTTGTCTTCCCACTCTTAAGTTTATGATACCTCTTGGTCTATAATAATTATTAACAAACACAACCATACACACATATAATACTAAGTCTTTCTAGTGATTATTGTATGTGCATGTGCTTACCACAGACCACCTAGAACTGAGCAACCTATTCGGATCTAGTCCCTGAAAAAGACTTTATGGTAACTGGAATTGTGATTGAGTGAGTCCTGTTTAGGAAACTTTACTGAGATTTGATGGGTGCAGTATTCCTGTTATGTTGATAAGTACTATCTTGTAGCACATCCTCATCCTCTGTCCCTTGCAGTCCTTTTATCCTCTGTTCTATAATGCCCTCTTAGCCTTCAGTGCACAGCTGCATTGTGGCTGTACCAGTTAGGGCTACAAAACCTGCAGTCACTCTTCTCTGCCTTCTGACAAAACATGAATCTCTAAAATTAACCTTCAGTGCTCACCCCCAATAGAAAAGAAAGAAATGAAGCTTCTTCCTTCATGAATGAAGGATCAAAGCTAGAGCTGTGCATACCTGGGTGCTATAAATGAGCATTTTAAATACAAGTAGAAGCTACCTGGGAGTAATTATTTTCAATATTTTAATAATTATTATTTTACTCCCAAACTGAATTCATAAAATTATGATCAGCAACCAACAAAAGATATCCTCTTATTTTGGAAAAGAAAAACCAGAGATTTCAGTATCTATTATACCTGGGAGGAGACTATTGTGATTTTTAGTAGGCATTCCAGTTCATGAGCAGTAGAAAATATTTGGGAAAACAGTTTCATTGTTTTACCTTTTCACCAACATACAGTCTTCAATGAATCTCTGCCACTAATTAGCTGTTTATACTGCCATTTTAACCAACTAATTTGCTTAATGATTACCATTTATTTATATCTGTTATATCATTTTGTTTAGTCTTCTTTGTGAGGCTTCTTCCTGGCTCCAGGTTTTGGCAATGTTAACAAACCTGCTGTGAGTTTCCATGGTGAAGCCTTTATACAGAAACATGTTTTTATTTTCATTTGTGAAATAACTAGTAGGGAAGTTGTGAGGTCAAAACTAAAAATATAGTTTGTTTTATGATAAACTGCCAAAATTTTGGAAAGTTGTGTATTGTTTAACAGTCTTGCGACCAATATATGAATGGTCTGGTTGTTCTGTATGTTCATCAGAACTCTCAGCATTGCAGCTTTTGATTTTATCAATGCTAGTGGCTGTGTAACAGCAGCTGTGTAGTGGCTCTGTCATGGTGTCCATCAGATCACTATGTAATAGTATCCGTGATTGTGGCTATGGAGCAGTATCCATGATAGTCACTATTTATCCAAATTTAAATTTACATTCAATCATAGTTAATGGTCCTGAGCATCTTCCCACCTACCAGATGGTGACAGATTAACTGTACACATTCTTTAAGATATTTTGTCCAGGCATTTAATAGACGGCTTAGTGTTTATGCACACTTGCAGGTGATTTGACGAAGGACCTAGTTTCAATTCCCAGCACTCACATGGCAGTTCACAATGACAGTTGCCTCTAGTCCCAAGAGATCTAACACCCTTTTTAGGAAAACACACACTCATAAACAGAAAACACAAACAATTACAATTTCAATATTTTGTTTTAATATTTTGTTTATTTTACAGAGATAAAGATTGTAGACAACATTAGGGTCACAGTCTGCTGAAATATCCCGGACATAAGCTAGAGATACTTGAACAGCAGAAAATCGGGTTCCAATAGCAAAGTCAAACAGGAAACTTAGTAGAGCCTTGTCTTAAGGTTTCTATTCTGCCACAAAACACTATGACTAAAAGGTAAGTTGGGGAGGAAATATTTTATTTGGCATACACTTTAGCATTGTTCTTCATCACTGAAGGAATTTAAGACAGGAACTTAAACAGGGCAGAACTCTGGAGGAAGGAGCAGATAGAGAAACCTTGGAGGGGAACTGCTTTTTGGATTGCTTCCTTTGGTTTGCTCAGTCCTCCTTCCTACAGAAGCCAGGATCACTGGCTGAATAATGGCACCGCTCATGATGGACCGGATCATCCCTTAATGATCACTAAATAAAGAAATACCTTAGAGCTGGATCTCATCGAGGCATTTCTTCATCTGAGTCTCCTTCCTCTCTGATGACTCTAGCTTGTGTCAAATTGACACACAAAACCAGCCAATATAAGCACAATGTTCTGAGCCTAAAGCACAGAGCTATTTGGGGAATGAGGACCAGTACAGCTGAGGACAGAACCAAAGCTTAAGACAGATGACCTTAGAAAAGCCTTCCTGATTTTCCATTCACAGGTATATTAAAGAAAAGCAAGAAAAGAAGAGGTTGGGTCTAAATACTGAGCATGTCATTAGGAGCTGCAC
This sequence comes from Alexandromys fortis, assembly GCF_014885135.2. Classification (NCBI taxonomy): domain Eukaryota; kingdom Metazoa; phylum Chordata; class Mammalia; order Rodentia; family Cricetidae; genus Alexandromys; species Alexandromys fortis. The sequence continues at coordinate 2,182,868 of NW_026068103.1, forward strand.
TGGTATGAGGTGGGGTAGGAACCTTCCTTGGCACTCCACTGCAACAGAAGCAAGAAGCTCACTTCAAAATAAACTTATTGGTGAACACAATAAACACCTTCCCTGCCATGCATATTTTGAGAATGCAGGAAAAATTTCATGGGTTCTGAAATCTCAGAAGCTGAATGCCTTTCATGAATGTGGAAAAACTTCTTATTAGAACCATGTTATTTTAGCCATGGTTGAAATCTGATTAAAGTCCTTGTCTGTAGCAAAATATAGACCTGCGTCATGAAACTATTAATATTTGGGAAGAAATGATAAGCGCTATAACCAGTGTTTGCATTCTGACTAATCAAAGATTCTCCATGGTGTTACTGGAGTCTGTGAGCCCATAACAAAATCATTAGACACTAGACTTGAACAAGTCCTTTTTTGAGAGACAATATTCAGTATCTCCATTACCACCTGACTTTTCCCTTAATTTAAGGCTTAGTGTACAATGATCATCAACCTGTCTCGACCTACTCTATTGTTGTTCCCTTTCCCCATTACTATTTTTTGTGTTCTCTCTTTTCCTTATGAAAGGCTGTCCCCCAAACCATAGTCTTGTCTAGAGTTGGAGGTCTCCGTGCTTCATCCTCCAGGGATCTGGAATTATTTTAATTTGTCTGATTGCATTTTGCTACCTTTTTCTATTTTTATTCTACCTTGTCTCTCCCCTTCATGCTCAGGGAATTATGCAGAAAAGGAAGTGGAAAGAGTGTCAGAGCCAGAGAGAATGAAGGAAACCCAAGAATCAAGGCCTTCTAAATGTAGCAGGATTGACACACATACAAACTCACAAGAAACCAAAGCAGCATGCACAGGGATGGCATGAGTCTGTACCAGATGGGATCCCTAGAGCTGAAAGGAGAAGTGGACACACACCCCATGAGTAATCTAGTAGCTGTCTCCGATTGATAGCCACCTGCACATGAAAAAACTAGTTTCCTACAGCAGAGTCTCACTGGGGATACAAACCACTCTTAAAGGTTGGTCTCATGCTCAGCAGTACAGGGCCAATATAAAATGAACTCAACATCATCGTTGGGGGTTTTTGTCTCATAATGTTAAGATATTTTTAACCTTATAAGTCTTCCATTTTTATGATATACTTGTGTGTATGAATGCATGTGGGTGTAGGTCTGTATGTGTTCCTCATATATTTTCTTTGGGTCATTTTTTCGTTTGGTTATTTTGACCTATTCTGATTTGTTGGTTGTTTTATATTATTTTATTTTATTATCGTTCCTTGGATGCCTATTTTCTAAGGAGAAAATAAAAGGGTGTGCACCGGGATAGGAGGAAGGTGGGAAGAAATAGAAGAGTAGAGGTGAGGGAAACCATATTCAAAACATATTTATGAAAAGATACTTTTTCAGTAAAAGAAAAAAATAAGAAATTGACAAGTGCTTTGAATTTGCATTTCATGATGGCTTAGGATGTTGAACATCATTTTTAGGTTTCCCAAAATTTTTGTTTTGTCTTTTGAGAATTTTGTAATTCTATATCCTTATTATTTGTTTTTCTTGATGTTTATTTTCTTTAGTTCTCTGTGTATTCTAGGTACTAACCCTCTGTAGGATGCATAAATGACAAAGATTTTTTTTCCATTCTGTGGACTTCCTCAAATGACAGTGTCTGTAACTCTACTAACAAATTCTAGTTTCATAAGTTTCCATTTATTATTGGATTGATTTGTACTCTTGTGCATACAGCCATAAGTTTGATCAGCACCATTTGTTGAATATACTGTCTTTTCTCCAGTCTGTACTATTTTTTTTTGCTTCTTCATCAAAATCAAATGTCCAAAGTGTGTAGAATCATTTCCAGATTTTTGATTCTATTCAATTGACCAACATATCTGTTTTTATGCCAAACAGTGTGGGTTTATTACTATAGATCTGTAGTAGAAATAGAAATTTAGAATTGTGATTGTTGTAAAATATTATTTTAAGGTGTGTTAGGGCCTAACAGAAGGTGCTGTCAGAGGTCCTAATCATGCCTAGCCAATGATGGAAGACCACATGATGTCAATGGATAGGAATGCCTGGGTAGTGGGAGGGTATATAATTTTATTCCCTGTTGTTAAATAAATGAGTTTGCCCTGTCCCCTTTGCCAGACTCCTGGTGTCTGTGCTCATTGATGTCGTGCCTTCTCACACCCTCCCTGGAGAAAGACGTTAGGGCCCAGCTATGGGTGATATCTACAGCAGTTCTCTTATTATTTAAAATTGTTTTAGCTATCCTAGTATTTTTATATTTCCATAGGATGTTTACAATTTTTTTTTCAATTTCTGGGAATGATTGTGATGGGATTTCAATGGGTATCATAATGTAGATTGTTTTGGGAAAGGTGACAATATTCCCAATATTAATTCTACAAATATATGATCATGGAGGCCTTTCCAAGTTCTGATGTCATCTTCAATTTATTTCTTCAATGTCTAAAAGATTTTATTTTTCAAGTGTTTTACTTGTTTGGTTAGAGTTGTTTCAAGCTATTTTTAGAAGCTATTTAAAAAGCATTGTTAAATGTATTGTTTCCTTTTATGCAAAATTACCTGCATATGAAAGTATTATTTCCCTGATTTTCTTCTCTGTATGGTTATCATTTGTATAAAGGAAGGCTATTGCCTATTGTCTGCTAATTTTGTATTTTACTACTTTAATGAAAATGTTTATCAGATGTAGAAGTTTCTTGGTAGAGTCTTTATGGTGTGTATGTTCAAAATTGTGTCATCTGCAAATAAGGATACTTTGAATTCTTCCTTTTCCTATTTATATCCACTTGAACTCCTTAAGTTGTCTTTTTGCTCTAGCTAAGACTTAAGTACTGTATTGAACAGGTATGGAGAGAGTGAACATTCTTGTCTTGTTCCTTATGTTCATGATTTGAGTTTCTCTCATTTATAGTGGTGTTGGCTATGTCACTACAATAGACTGATTTTATAACTTTGAGGTATTCTCTCATATTCCTAGTCTCTACAAGACTTTTATCATGAATGATTGCTGTATTTTGTCAAATGTCTTTTCAACATCTTATGAAATCATCATGTGATTTCTGTTCCTTATACATGTTTATGTGGTGATTATGCTTACTGATTTATGTATGTTTGGCTATCCCTGCATCTCTGGGTGAAGGAGCCAAAGAGAACACTTTGGGTACCAAATGTTCTAAAAATGACTAATATATTGAAACTGGAAATTTAATGACAGAGAACACAAACCCAGAATTTCATAGGGAATAAAATTCATTCAGTTAGATAGCCAATATATTACACAGTCCTACTAGAATAAGTAGACAATCCCACAGAAATGTTAAAGTCAAGTTATACTTTCAAAACATATAGTGATTAAACGTATTGCCTAACTATTCATTATTTGCCTGTGTGGAAATGACATATCTTTAATTCAGCACATATTTTCTTTGATTTATAGCTATAATAATGTGAGTAATATGTGAATGAATAAGAACAATTCTCAGAATCATTGGTTATTTTACAGGTTTCCACTTACTGTTATGTAAGGACCTGGGATCTTAAATGTTTGTATTCGAGGAATACAAAATGATAAAACTTGGCTAAACACAGCCTCTGTGTGAGGAACTCGGGCCCCAGAGCCTCATAAACCCTCTGATCATTAGTTTGATTTTATACCACTGAATTCAGAAACTCCTCATTAAGTCTCTGGGTGCCCCTACTAGAAAGGAAAATGTGTAAATATTATTTTTCCCACATCACACATGAAGAAGAAGTTTGGCAGAATGAAATGACTTATTCAAAGACATAGACCTCAGTCCATTTGAGAATTAGTATTTAGCATTCTTTATTTCTGTCCTAGCTCATCTCTATTTCTCCCCTCTGTCTCCATGGTCAAATAAAACTACCACAGAACTCAGGGCAGAGAATTCCTGTAGGTAGCAGGTCATATTTTGCCGAATAATTTTTTTTTTACCCTGCTTGGATATCATATTCTGTACCCTTGTCTTTCCAACCTGAGGACCAGCTAGAAATATTACACATACCTTTATTCATTGCTGCATTCACAACTGAATATATGCTAAAAGGACATTATAAAACAAACAATTGGGCTGGAGAGATGGCTCATCAGTTAAGAGCACTGACTGTTCTTCCAGAGGTCCTGAGTTCAATTCCCAGCAACCACATGATGGCTCACAACCATCTGTAATGATATCTGGTACCCTATTCTGACCTGCAGATATAAATGCAGACAGAACACTGCATACATAATAAATTTAAAAAATTAAAAAAAAAACACACACACACAATTGATTCTTCTTTTCTTCTGCCAATGCTGTTTGCCCAGCATCTTGGCTTCCTCTATTCTGTTGACTACATGCTGTTCTCCACAGATTTCAGAACCAGTTCTCCTAAAGATGCCAGAATTGAGCTAGCATATAACTAGAGGCCAACAACTTTACATTTAGTAATCAAAGTATGGTACCACAATTACAAGACTATTAGAGTTAAATCATCTTAAGCCAGGCTTTATGGTACATGCTGATTTTAACCATATTTGGAGGGTAGTAGCAGGAATGACATGATTTAGAATCCACATCAGATTATTCAATAAGTCTACAATATTTAATGCATGACAAAGTGGAAAACTTTGACTCAATTTATGGAACTCAGTAGACATGGAAGAAATTTTACTTCACTTCTAAGTCGTCCTTTCCTGTAGGATAAGGTTGTCCTAGAGATAATGTTATGAATCTGTACTCTTGATGAATATGATTATAATCTTTGAAAACATTTCCATTGTCTCAGTGACATTGTGACATGTAAGGAATTTGTAATTATTTTTAAATGCTGCACATTGTATGGTAATATCCTTCTGATTGCATTATTTCTACCGCAATGTTATTCATCTATCTTAAAAATATTAATCTTGTAGGTAAAACAGAAATCATCTGATTTATTACTTATATCTTTGTAGACTAATGTATTTTTTCTTTTTGTTGCTAAAATTTAGTATTCGTGAAAGTTTCACTATTACCGTCCCTTCCTGTTATGGAATAATCTTTTGTACACTGTGGGATGTACAAAGGCATTTTCTGATTGGATTAATAAAATGTTAAATGGCCAATAGTTAGTCAAGAAAAGGTTAGGCAGGAGAGCCAAACTGAGAGGACTCTGGGAAGAAAGACAATGGAGTCACAATAAGGCATTAGCCAGAAGCCAAATAAACAGGAGACAAACATTCCAAACTGCAAAAATGTGCCACTATGTGATAATATGTAGAGAAGAAATTTGGGTTATTTTAAGTTATAAGCTGGTTAGTAAAAAGCCTAAGCTGTCGACTGAGCATTTATAATTAATAAGAAGTCTCTGTGTAGTTATCTGTGGAACCAGCAGGCAGGACAGAAAACTCCACCTACATCTCCCTTTTTCCATTTCTCCCTTTCTCCCTTCTCACTTTCTTCTCTCCCTCTCTTTCTAACTTCCCTTCTCCCTCCTTCCCTTCATTCTTGCTTAACTTTATTCTTTTCTTTCTGTCTTTCTAACTTCCTTCTTTACCTCAATCTCTCTAGTGTACTCCTCAGAAATCCCAGCCTAACGTCAATAGCAATGAGTTATAAACATTCTTCCCTGTTTTCTGGTTTTAGCTGGGTCACTATAGGGTTTTATTGGTGAATTTTATCAGACTGAGGATGTTAGATTTCACTGCTTCATTTCACGAGAAGCTTTAATTCTAAATTGTTTTTGATGTGCAATTTTCAAAGAATAAAAATGTATTTTAGTAATTTAGTTATTAGTAGACATTTAATTGAAATACTTATCCTCTTCTAAATTAATGTGGTGTATAGGTAGAATTACTTTTGGCTCTACAATTTCCACGACTGTGTGTACACATCTTCTCCCATTTATTCATCTAAATACTTGAGTATTTCTGTAAATCATTCTGTTTATGTCATAATATGTCAACTAACCTGAAGACATAAACAATACCCGCAAGTGTTTTAATTAACCCAGTCCAGGCACCAGACACAGAGAAGTCAGGAAAACCTAGAACATGAGCATGATTGAGAAAGACAGAAATTTTAATTCTTGGTGTGGTCATGGAATGAGTGACCTGGGCAGTGTCTAGAGCAAAGACAAAATGCTCATAGCTCTAGTCATCAAGGCAAATGCACCTCAATCCTACAGCTGCCAGCAACTGCATCTTGATAGCCACCTTAATGGCAAGAATGGCCTTTCTTTTTTGAACCCTAAAACAAGGCTGGTCCTGCTGGAACATTAATTTTAGACCCTTACACATCCTGAACAGGAATCCCATCAAGCTGTGCCTATAGAGCTGGCATGCCAAGCTCTGGACTAATAACTGTAGTTTAAGCTGTTGAGTGTGTTGTGATTGTTTAGAGAGCAATAGCAAACTAGTAGATATGATGAACTACACCAATTGATTTTTTGACATCGAATCAATCTTTCATTCCCAGAATAAACCTGGCCAGTCATGACTGATTACATTTTTTATATGCTGTTGGGTTTGATTGGTTAGAATTTTGTTAAGGATTTTGCAGCCTCATTTATAAGCAATATTGGTTTGCTGTTGTCCTTTGGTCTACACTTATGTTGAGCTCTGTGCGTGCCTAGCAGTGTCTTCATAAAATAAGTCAAGACTATTGGTACCTTTCATGTTTCCTGGAGGATATTTTTGTAGCCTTCATGTTATTTGCTTTAATTTTAAAGAAAGTCACTATGAAATATGTGATTCTGAATTATTCTGGTAGGCCTGTAGGTATGACAAGTGTGTTTTAAATGGCTAGTGTGTTATTTCTCTTTTTGCTTGTTGGTTTATCTTGGATCATATTTGAAAATTGTATATACAATATTTTTCTACTTCATGTAGATATCAAAATTCTTGTCTATTATTTCTACTTCTCATTGCTGTAACAAAATACCTATTAAAAAGCAACTCAAGGAAGGAAGAGTTTTACAGTCTATCAGCCCAGCACATTGGGAAAAGCATGGTTGTGGGAGAGGTGGCTGGACTATGAGGTGGCTGGTCATATCACAACACTGACTAGAAGAAATCTTACCTCTAAGGTCCTATTCCCAGTAATTTACATCCTCCAGACAGACCTTCATTTTAAATGTACCATAGTCTTCCAAAATAGCACTGCAAGCTAGAGAACAAAGTTCAAAACACCAGCCTGTTGGGGCACTTCAGATCTGAAACATGATACTTAGCATAATGGTATTTAGATGATGTAATACAACTTGAATAACTTGAATATCTTTAGGGTTAACTGTTCATGATTCATGCTCTCTTAATTTTTATTTTAATTCCAGACTATATTAATAAATTTTGGATGCATTTTCAAGGCACCAGTTTTCTCTACTGTTTTTATTTTCCATTGTTTTAAGCACGGATGTTTCTTGTTTTGTAATCATTTCCTCTTTTTCTCCTTTCTCAACCTCCCTCATCCCTTCTTTATCTCCTTCTTCCTCTATACACACACACACACACACACACACACACACACACATACACACACATATGTAATTGGGCTAAGAAGTTTTAATTCTTAAAATATATTGATTATTCAATTTGCTCTGCTGAAATGCAGTTTTCCTTGCTTACTCAGCATGCTCATGGTGACTTAAAGTCTATCTCTGAAAGTTTGAGTAACTGTTGTGATATTGTATTATTGTTATTTGTTTGCTTTTCTTACCCTTTGTTGATTTTTTTATTTTTTCCAAGATTGAGTTATTTTACCTGTTTCTTCATACTTTGAGACTTTTGGATTTTGTTTTGTACATTATAAAAATTTGTTTTAGAGACTCCATATTATAATCCTGTAAGGGGTATTGATACTTTTACTTTAACAGATAACCATCACGGTTAGTCTCATGTTAAAAGCTCTCTGTATTTGAGATGTGATGGTATTGGTTTTCCTTCAGACAATGTTAACTCAGACACATACACATTCAGGAATCAGACATGTCTGGAGTGAACTATTTACAAAGTGAGTGCTGCCCCTTGTAGGCTCATTCCTTTCTGAGATTCAACCCTACTCTTTTCCAGCAGTGTTTCCTGATGCCGAGTTCTTCCCCCAAATTCGTTGGCCTACAAAGATGAGGGGCTTGCCTAGAGCTTCAGTCAACAAGCACTACCTCATTTCTGATTGTTCTTCCCTTAAAGAAAGTTACTACAATGTTTTGTTTTATTCCTTCAAGTTTTGACTCACACAGCAAATCTGCCTGCTTTGTTGGAAATACTAGTCAACTATGATATTTCAACATATAATAATTTGTTTGTATTATAGAAAATATTTACTTACTCTGATTTTTATCAATGTATATTTATCTTTACATTATTTAGTTTAGTAAGAGGAGAAAAATATAAGATAATAATATCAGTATTATAAACTGACACCATTAGGTGATATATAAAACGTAGCAGAATATTTAGTAAACTTGGTATTTCTTACATAGTAAATCCTTAACTTTGACCTTAAGCTGACACATAAACAGTTATTTTTGTGCATTTTTTTGCTTCATAAATGTACACAATGATCTTCAGACATGGGCATATGAAGAGATGAAGGAATGTTAGGAAATCTATTCAAGTTTTGGAAGTCTGTCAAACATTCTGGCTTCATGGCATCCTTTTAAAGTAATTATTAAGATAGAATTGTTCAATGAGAGTTTCTGCATACCCACTTCCACTTCCAGAAGATTCTTTGGTCATTACTAGAAGTCTCAGTGTAAACTAATTTATTTCACTGATTTTTTTTTTTTAAATACTGATTTCTAGCGTTTAACTTGCATTCTCAGCACTGACTAATAAACACTCACTTGGCGAAATAATTTACACTGTTTTAGCTTGCTTTGCTTTCAGTCAGTACAGGATGACTAAATTAGTTACTTAACAAGGGCATATACATACTCTGTCACATAAGTCCTCTATGACTCCATCCATTTAGAACTTTGCAACATAAAAAAAAATTGGAAACATGTGCCTTTGTATAAGTATATGTATGCTAACCAACTGAAATCTTTTTTTTGTTTTTGTTTTTGTTTTTGTTTTTTCGAGACAGGGTTTCTCTGTGGCTTTGGAGCCTGTCCTGGAACTAGCTCTGTAGACCACGCTGGTCTCGAACTCACAGAGATCCGCCTGTCTCTGCCTCCCAAGTGCTGGGATTAAAGGCGTGCGCCACCATCGCCCGGCCCTTGAAATCTTTTTAAAAGGACTTTTGGCCTGAAGTTTCCAAGGCTTGCATTTCAGCACCAAACTCCAAATATTAACAACATGTTGCATTACCTACGGGTTATTAGAAATAAAATTGTTGGATGTAATCCTAAGGAATAGTTGCGAAGTTTTCTTTAAAATAATATATTTCTAATTTAGTGCTTTGTAACCAAAGCAGCGCTCCTCCTGGTAAAGATTAGAGAACTGTTTTTGTTTCATAAAACCCTGAAACAGTCTTGGGGCATGAAGCAGATTTGCTTCAGCAGAGTTCAGTAGCTGGCCAGGAACATAAATTGCCAAGCGATTGTAAAAGGCACATTGGAGCTCAGCCAGATATTACCCTCTGAATTAAAGGAGGAATTTGAAAATCAGGGCACTACTTTAGTTTTTAACCAATAGCTAACATAGGGCTTTCAGATAGGGAGAAATATATTTTGATTAATTTTGCCCTTTGCAGAGGAACTTGGCAGCTTTGTCCTTCAGCAGCTGGAGTTTATGTAAGGCCTTATGGAGCAAGTCAGCCAACAGGGAGTTACAATAATCTAATCTTCATGGCCTGGAAACTGCCTTGCGTGAGCAGCTTGCATAAGTAAAGCAGTTTTCAGTTTCCCACTTGGGGGCTGAGAACACAAAGGTATTGCTGGGGCTTCCCTTGTGTGACCAGAATTCTGAGTGTTAGGATCCTCATTTCCACCTGTGTCTGAAATCTTGAATATTATGGGTAGTGAGAAAAACAGCTGTTAAGATTAATAATAGCTCTCTATTTAATTTTACAATAGTCCTCCATGACCTACTAAATTTAGGAGAATTAAGGTTAGTAATTTTCCAATGAGATTGATTCATCATGGTTGGCTCTATTCTTAATAAAATGTAGATAGCCATGCTCATAGTGACTGAAATATTGGGATTTTTATCTTGTTTTAAGTTTTATTCATCAGTCTCAAATAGTAGCTTTTCTTGGCTAAGAACAGTGAATGTAATAGTTCTATCTCATCTTGGTTTTCCTGAAGATCTGTATGTCCTTTTTTAGAGGTATCCTTACGACAGTGATAATGATCAGCTTCTCCCCTTTACCACTTTCACTCATAGCTTTTAGAACTCAATACTGATAAAAATACATATTTTTCATATTATTTGGTTATCATATTTTTTTCTTATAAAAAGAACAATATTACATTCTAGGCTGCAAATCTGTGTTATCACTTCCCTCCAACACAGTATGCATCATTTTCTCTGTTGAATAAATAACATGAGTCTATGACATGAATGCTGTCTGACATATTGTGTCAGAATGAAACTGGTGTGGGAAGTCCTTCTGTATATGTGTTGCTTTTATTTATTAATAAAGAAGCTGCTTTTGGCCAATGCCTTAACAGAATATAGCCAGGCTGGAAGAAATATATAGGATTTACAAGGATTTTCATCCATCACATTGGTGCACCAATTTGTTGGGGTAAGCAAGTCACTTGTTTGTTCTTGGCCACTTAGCCCTGAAATCATCACACAAAACTGTATTAATTAAATCATTGCTTGGCCCATTAGCTCTAGCTTCTTATTGGCTAACACGTACATATTAATTTAACCCACTTCTATTCATCTGTATATTACCACAATGTTGTGGCCTACCAGCAAATATTCAGCATGTCTATCTCTAATGGTGGCTCCAGGGCATCTCTCTGACTCTACCCTTTTTTCTCCCAGAATTCAGCTTAGTTTTCTCTGCCTACTTAAATTCTGCCTTGCTATAGGTCCAAAGCAGTTTCTTTATTTATTAATGGTAATCACAGCACAGAGAGAGGACTTCCACATAAAATATTAGCAATAACAAGCAATTCAAAAGTTATCTCTAGTTCAAATTCAAGAGAATCCTTTCTGTTTTCTAGTTCCATTATTACTTGGGTCTTCAGTTCTTTTCAGTTCTCTTTTACCTTTGATTCTATAAAAAGCAATTAGTTAACAAATGGTTGGTATACATACTTACATACATACACATGTATGTATATTACTGATATAAAGAGAGAAGCTTTACAATAAAATGATTGTTTGAATTCAGGACACCTAAGAATATTCTGATTTGGTCTTTTGCTAACACGACACCCCCAACCACAATTCCCCATGAAAGATATAGACTAGGGGCAGCAGATTCTTAATAATGGGATTATGGCTCCAAACTACCATGCAGGGAGAGCTTTGGCAGTAGAATATACAGAAAGGAAGGTTGACTTTGTTAAGGTAAATGACCTTCACCCTTCATTACCAGGCTGTATATCCACCCATACTCAATAAAGAACTGAAGAGTAGGCACCAACAAAAGCATGACACTTGGGCAAGAATACTGTGTGCTTGCAAACACAGAAGAAATGCAGTGTCTTTAACAATTTTACCTCTTTCTCGCCTTCAATTTTGATCCAAGTTTCCAGCAAGGACCACCTAAACACCTTAACTCTGCTGCCCTCACCCACACTCCAGACTTTTATTCACATAAAATTATTTTGGCATTCAAGTAGTTTCACAAAGCTTCTCTCTGAAGACATTGTCTGATGTGGGAAGGTCATTTGGCAATCTGTTGTTTCATTGGTTAATCAATAAAGAAAACTGCTTGGTCTGATAGGTAAGAAAATTAGGTAGGTGGAGTAGACAGAACAGAATGCTGGGAAGAAGGGAAGTGAGCCAGACACCATGCCTCTCCTCTCTGGTCAGATGCGGTGGAGCAAGCTGCCAGGTCAGACATGCTGAATCTTTCCTGGTAAGACACCACCTCATGGTACTACACAGATTACTAAATATGGGTTAAGCAAGATATGAGAGTCACCAAGAAGAGACTAGATATAATGGACCAGGCAGTGTTTAAATGAATACAGTTATATGTTGTTATTTCAGGACATAAGCTAGCCGGGCGGCTGAGAGCCAGGTGGCAGGAAAGCAGGCCCACAGCTCCTTCTACAACTATCCTCTAATTTTGATGGTCCACCCCAGCTTCAGCCTGTTTGCATGGTATTCACATACCAAATCCTTCTGTCTTTGTTTTCAGCATTCACATCAATCACTGTCATTCCAGTGATGTTGACAATTATTTTCAGCTTCTTTTAACTTTCTCAATCTGATGTTGTGACTTCCTTCTTTGAAAATAACCATAATTTGCTCTTCCCCTAGGATAAGTGTCCCAGTGTGTGTACAAATGTCCACAGGCTCATCTAATATGACCTCCTCCACCTCCACCTATTCTTTCATTATTCACCACACAGCACACACTGCCCTGGGCAACGTGACACATTTTTTTCAGCTCAACTCTCATGTCCTCTCTTCTTTTATTTCCTAGCATTTATAAAAAGCACTTTTTTGTTATTATCTTCTTCTGTCTCTTCCCCATTTAGTTCACTTCCCTATTCAGTGTGATCAGTTCTAAGGCATTCATAACAACTTTCTTTCTGGTTCAACCAAATTCTTTTTATATATTGGTGGTCAATAGTCTTTCTTACAGTTAATTACTCAGTAGAAGATATCCTTCATCGACAATTAAATCTCTTTATTATTGAATAGGGTCTCTCTGCAACTTTGGAACATGTCCTAGAACTAGCTCTTATAGACTGGACTGACCTCAAATCACAGAGAGCCACTTCTCTCTGACTCCTGAGGGCTAGGATTAAAGTTGTGCCACCATCACCCAGTTATAATTAAATGTTGTAGTGTAGCATCACATCCTTTGAGCCAAAACAATGATCTTCACACAGTAATCACTTAATAAATATAGTTGGCTATATCTTAACTTGGAATTTCAAAAAGGTACAATTATGAGGGGAAATGATGCAGATTTAAAGAAGTCATGTTATGTATATCTGAGGGCTTGAGTTTGAATCTCTAGTCCCTATGTCAAAAAGTAGGATGTGACTGCATGTAACTAGAACCTCAGCATTAGTGGAAGGGAAAGACAGGAGGACCCCAATAATTTTGACTCCTGTGCCAAGAAAAAGTGAAATTTTGTTTCAGTGAGAGACATTGCCTCAAAGCAATGGCATAGAGTGCTAGGGGAATTAGCTACTCTGGTCTCTGTATGAATAATCATAGGTATACACATCCATACACTGATTTGCATACAACATGTTCATTCCTATTGTACCTATTATCTTATTCATATTTTAAGCTTATATGTATGTATGTGTTCATATCTAGATAGATAAATGGATAGATAGACCGATAGATAAGTAGAAAGACAGATAGATAAATGATAGATAGATAGATAGATAGATAGCTCGATAGATAGATAGATAGATGATAGATAGTTCACATAACTCTACTTTCAAGAGTGAATTACTTGAGATTAGATAGATGTTTCTACCATTGGTGAGAAGTATTGGTGCTTTAGCCATGTTTGCATATTTCCAGTGTGTTATCAAGGATTCAGGGAGCAACTATCTTATTGTATCTCTTTACTTGTGTTTACATTGGTAAGCAGAGCATCTGTATCTGCCTTTGTCCATATATTTATCTGCATTTCAGTTTACCACACTCAGCATAACAGATCTGCTACAATCATGCCTTTACATGGGATTCTGTACTGGGATTCTTCCTGTCCTGATGAGGCAATGAGAAAATTTTCATACATGCATATAATATATTGTGATCATGTACATCTTCCTACCACTTCAAACTTCCTGAGCCTTGCCGGGCGGTGGTGGAGCACGCCTTTAATCCCAGCACTCGGGAGGCAGAGGCAGGCAGATCTCTGTGAGTTTGAGGCCAGTCTGGTCTACAAGAGCTAGTTGCAGGACAGGAACCAAAAACTATGGAGAAACCCTGTCTCAAAAAATCAAATAAAAAAAAAAAAACTTCCTGAGCCTTCCACCCTTATATGCTACCATCTTTCTACTCAGCAAATTCCACAGATAAAACTCATTTGAACCTACAAATGTTTCTTGATTCTATATTCTATGACCTTCCTCCTAAACTTAAGACATACTTTTTCTCATTAGGATTACTGCAATAGCCTTTTTAATAAAATCTTTGCATATACACATTTCATATGCTTCTGGAAGTCATTTTTCTAAAATGGGTTGATGGTATTATTCTTCTTTGAAACTGACCTTTGCCTCAGGAGGCTGATTCACCACCTTTCTGGGAATCATAATGAACTGGCATCAGCCCAACACTTTAATCAATTGCAGCCAACACTTTCTCACTGACAATGCACTGTCTATAGTTTAGAAATGTGTGCATAAATTACCTCTCTTTGAAGTCTCAATACAAACTTAACCTACTCTATAATATATCCCCAAGTTCCCAGAATGCAGTTTACTGTTCCATCATGTGCTTTTGTGGTAGTAACTTGCTCAAGTTTTATTTATGACATTTATTCTTTTGTCATACATTATGCCTATTTATCCCTCTTTCTCCTCACAGTCAAAATGTGATTTTCTTTGGCCCTGTGCTCTCAGAAGATCATCACTGTCTTCTCACTTCTAAGAAAGCCTTTTTTTTTTTTTTTTTTGGTTACTGACAATGAGTTGAAGTGAACAGAGTAAAATTTTCTACATTTTCACTTGACATTTTTTCTGCATTGAACCTTATTTTTTAAAAAGTTGCAAAGGCAAAAAGTCTTTTAAATGGGAAAAACATTATCATAGTTTACACTTTATGTTCCAAAGGAATTAATCATGGAATCACAGTAATAAAGGAATAGTAACGAAAATATCATAATAATATAATGACACTAACTGGCTTATCAACATGTACCTGGAGAACCATGGGAACTAGGAGGATGCAAATGAGAAAGCACTGGGAAACATATATATTAGCTGATATTTCTAAACCTACATGATAAGATTAACCTGAAACCATAGAAGCTGATGGAAACCAGGAGTAAATATGTACCAACAGTTCATTGAGAATTAGGAAAAGGTCTAGAAGGATTCATCTATATATTATGTTCTCTCCAACTGTGTCTTCTTTATCTTTCTTTCTTGTAAATCAATATTGTGTATCTGAAAGTATGGTGCACATACTTTTTTATATGGCTATGTAACCATGAGCATATAGATGTTCTCATATGTATGTACAGTGGCCAGACATCAATGTCTGTCTGGTGTTTTATTCTAGTGCCCTCCATCTTATTTTTGAATCAGGATCTCTTACTCTGCTCAGATTTCAGGGATTTGGTTACACTGGATAGCCACTGAACTCCTGGAATGCTACTCCAGTCCCCAGGGCTAGGATTACAAATTTGTGACACCATGTTTGAATTGTATGTGGGCTCTGGGAATCCAAATCAAGCTCCTCATGCTTGCATGGGAAGCATTTTTTGCACAAGCTGCTGTCACCCTAACCCCCACCTATTGCAATTTATGATACACTGATTAAAGTTTACTGAAGCCTACATGAAAATTTCATTAAAAAACTTGTCCATTGAACAAGATGTGTAATCATGGGCCAATTCCCTGTTAGGTGTGAAATTAGACCACTGTATGATTCAGTAGTACCTCCCTCCACTCAAACTGTGTTAGCAGACAAGGACAGTTGGCTAACTTTGGGTAGATATAATTAAAAATACTATAATAAAGTCTGTACTTATAATGTTGATGGCTTTCTTGCCACCCAGGGCCATGGAGATGTGTGTGTCTTGGCTGCTTCCAGCACCCACGTATGTGTCCATGGCCCTGCAGCAGCCTTGGTCTGTGTTGATGTCTATGATTCCTGATATTACTGAAGACTGAGAGGAGATGGATGCACAGATTTGACACCACCTATCACTGGCTATAACACTAGGGAAAACTGGTCTTGTCCCTCACCTGCTGCAGCACTCAAGGCAGCAGGCCTTATATTTTGCTTGTGCAGCGCAGTAGTAGAGCTGACCCTATAGAAACGGGTACTGGGGAGCTGGTACTGAGTAATGAAAGCATGGGAAATCTGGACCTGTCCTTCATTTTCCATATGAAGGCATGGGCAAGGAAAAGTTGCCCTCCCACATTGCTCCTTGCCTTGTGGTGGTGAGGACAGGGTAAAACTGGTGCACTGGCCAATCCTGCAACTACTTAGGCCAAGAAAAAGGACTATGAGTTGGCCCACACTAACATTCATCCCTATGATCTGATGAAACACATGAAGAAGATTCAAAGCTGAAGGATCTCTACAACAGAGGAAAACAGAATATCCAAGAGAAGTCATTTTGATGCCCAGTATCAATAGTACAGCAGAAGTCAGAGGCCTTGAACCAGACCAGTAATTCTTTTCAATGAACCCTTGCAAGTAAATATGAACTAAAAGGTACACTTGTGACTCACTGTATTACACTACCACTTTCAAGATGAGATTGTTCTAATTGTTCCTCTTTTTAAAATTTTTACTTAAATTATTTTGGAAGGGACACAAGAGCAGAGGTCAGATATGAAGGGACAGGGAGATGAATGGGATAGAGATGCATGATGTGAAATACACAAAGAATAAAAAAGTTAAAAAATATATGATCAAAAGATATTGCATTAAAATTAAAATCAAACAGAAAACAAAGAGTTGTTAAGATTGCTCTGCTACTCTTTGTTATCATTTCTGTGAATGTCCACTTCCTCTATATAAAGAAAGAAATATTAGGATTGTAATTGAATCCTTTTATTCACTTTTCTTCCTCTTTCCTCTCTAGGATTTCCAAGCATGGTGACTCATACCTATAGCCACAACACTATGGAAGCTAAAGCAGGAATTTTGCCATGGCTTTAAGGTCTAGCTGAGCAATGAATTTCAAGAAAACCAGAGCAATGGAGCAAGGTCCTGTTTAAAAACAAGCAATCAGCTCCCTCAATTAAGATATCTCCTTCCCTGCTCCCGTATTTGTCCTTCTTCCATCTCAACCATCCCACTCCCCCAAGTTCTCCCCAACCCTTCCCTTCTCCCTTCTGTCTCCCCCTCTCCTCTTGTCCCCACCCCACCCACAGCCCCATTTTGGGGTTGTCAAGAAGCTTGGCTCTAAACGGGTTCCCAGGAGTCCACAGGGATGACCCCAGCGAGGACCCTGGGCAGTGGAAGAGAGGGTGCCTGAACTGACCTTGTCCTATAGTCAGACTAATGACTGTCTTGAATATCACCACAGAACCTTTGTTCAGCGACTAATGGAGATAGAGACCCACATTTGAGCACTGGTCTGAGCCCCCTGGACCAGTTGAAGAGCAGGAGGGAGAATATGAGCAAGGAAGTCACAACCAAGAGGGGTTGGTTCACCTACTGAGACAGTGAGCTTGAGCTAATGGGAACTCACCAAATCCAGCTAGACTGGGACTGAACAAGCATGGGATCAAACTGGACCCTCTGAATGTGGCTGACAGTTGGGGAAGACTGAGAAGCCAATGATAATGGCACTGGGATTTGTCTCTACTGCATGTACTGGCTTTTTGGGATCCTGTTCTATTTGGATGTATACCTTCCTAAGCCTGGATGGAGGGAGGAGGGCTTTGAACATCCCACAGGGCAGGGTGCCCTGCCCTCTCTTAGGACTGGAGGGAATGGGGGGAGAGTGAGTGTGGGAGCGGGATGGAAGTGGGAGGAGTAGAGGAAGTGGAAATTTTGATTGATATTATTTATAAAGTCATAAAAAATAATATTAAAATAAAAAAAAAACAAGCAAAATGACCCAATGAAACAAACAAAAACTAAAAATATCACATTTATTTTTTTTTTCTGGAACAGAAGAGTAGTGTGTATGACATGGGATTCTCCACTCTACTGTGAATACCATTAGTTAATAAAGAAACTGCTTTGGCCTATTGTTGGTGGAGGTCACTTGTTTTATTCCCAGCCACTTAGTCCCAAAATAATCACACAGAAACTATATTATTTAAATCACTGCTTGGCTCATTAGCTCTAGCTTTGTCTTGGCTAACTCTTACATCCTAATTTAACCTATTTCTTTTAATCTTTGTATCACCACATGGCTGTGGCTTATTGGCTAATGTTCTGGCATCCATCTCCAGTAGGAGGGCTACATAGCTTCTCCTTGACTCTGCCTCCTTTCTCCCATCATTCCATTTAGTTTTTCCAACCTAGCTCTGTTATAGGCCCAATGCAGTTCTCTTATTAACAAATGGTATTTGCAAGATATAGAGGGGAATCCCACATCACCTTCCCTTTTCTGTTTAAATAAAAAAGAAGGTTTTAACTTTAACATAGTAAAATTACTTCTAACAAAACAGGTATCAAACAATAATTGTGGTTACAATATTTATATCCTTTACCTTTTATCATAACTAAGGAAAACTAAAACTATGAATTCTTCAACTTCATCAAAGACTGGAGAAAGATATAATATTATCCAAGTAAACAGGAAGTGAATTGCAAGCAAATTCCAAACTCTAGAATTGACAGAGACACCTTGCTGCCTGGACAGTCACCCAAAGTTCTTCTGTACTGTTTGGGGCATCCATCTTCAGCCTACAGGCCTATAGTATCCAGCAGAATTTTTCATGAAGCAGAAAATTTCAAAGACAGTTTCACCTATATTGGCAGTTTGTCAGTAACTTTCTTTTGTGTCCTGCAAAATGTCTGGCAAACTCATTTGTGTAGCAGGAACTCTGTATGATGGTCTCATGTTTAAGCAAATTCAGCAGTCATTTCTCTGTGAGTCCTGCATGCTTAGTTTATCAAGTAGTCCAGGCAAGAGCAATTTCTTGTCCAAGTGACTTACCAACTCCATAAGGAGACTATTCAATGCCCATCTTTTTATTGAAATAGATTGGTGCTGCCAGGAGCAGATGTGTCTCACTGTCCTGAAATTCTTAAGTTCTCAAACATTTTAAATGCATTATTCTATAGTTTTTGAAAAGTTTGAAGAATGCTTATGCATCTGAAATACATGTCTGTCCATCTAGAAAATCTAACTAACATGAATAAAAGATTTACTATTATAGATGATTATCTATTAACCTATATTTCTTAATTATGCTTTATATTTTTTAAATGAGCTGCACAAAGACAATACTTTAATCAAGAGCAGAAATATACATATAACAAAACTGACCTGAAATTTGTATCAATAAATCAAGATACAAACCAATGTAATGTATCTTTAAATGAAAAATGAAAACATTTATAAACAATATTTGGGAATATGGGTATAATTCTCTTCAAACTGCTTCCTGCTGATTGGGGGTTCTGTTAATTTGGTCTTTCATGGTGTATCATGTATGCTAGGTTCATCTCAGTCAGCAGTTGGGTGAAGTAATTTTTGGGGGTGTTCCTGACAACATTTCAGAGGGTCTTGGTGCATCAAAATACATGAGTCTGGAAGGATTCCACAGGTTCTCATCCATTCTCACCCTCTATAAAAACAAAATTAAAAACTCTTTTCCAAAGTAACATATTCTTAGATGCATACTTTGAAATCAAGATATCTTTAAAATATATATGTTGGTTTAGTTTAGCCATACATACAATGAGATGTCTCTCTGTACTTAGCTCCTTCAAAGTCAAAAAATTCAAAGAAGACATAATAATACATATAATCTAGACTCTTTGTGTATACTCCATCTTTATGTGGCTTATTTTTCTTTACTACTTTTAATCTATGACTGTCTATACTCTGTCTCTTTAAAGACTTTACCTTTTGTAAAAATATCATTTGCTTCTTTTTATAAGTGTCTATATTCCTTTTCTTCTTTCTCTCAAGCCTACGTACATTTATCCAACACTGTGACCCATTTAGAAGTCTTTTATGTCTGAATCTGTCCTGTTGTAATTCTTTACTGTCCACGAGCACTTTTTAAAATGCTAAATCCTTTTTAAGAATCTGCAGCTGTAGCATTACTAGGGTATATATGTTACTTTCAGCTTGCTCCACACAGTCCACCATGTTGGAATTCCATTCACTGCCTCTGCAAGCCATGTACATTGCCGAGTTTTAGGCACACAACAAGTCCATGTTGCCACCAAGCAAGTCATAGCATGTTGCTCACAAACTCCATTCAAATGCTCAGTCTCCTGAAAGAGCCAAAGTTTGCACTGGCAGCATGGCCCAGAAAGCTGGCATTTCAAAATGGTGAGGCATTTTTCCTGCTAATGCTGAATCAGGAAAACTTGTCTTATAGGAGCTGCTGCACACCACCATCCGCAGTGGGGGCTACATGGCTTCTCCTTGACTCTACCTCCTTTGTCCCAGCATTCCATTTAGTTTTCCCGACCTAGCTCTGTTCCCCTATAGCTATGCTATAGGTCCAAAGCAATTCCTTTATTTACCAATGACATTCACAACATACAGAGGAGAATCCCACATCAGCCATAGCAAGGCAGAACTTAGCTAGGTGGGGGAAACTAAACTAAATGCTGGGAAAGAAAAATGCAGAGTTGATTAGAAGCCATGTAGCCCCACTGGAGACAGATGCCAGTAATAATAACTTTACCTGGTAAACTGCAACCATGTGGAGATACACAGATTAATGGAGATGGGTTCATTTAAGATATGAGTGAGTTATCCAGAAATACATTTAAGTTATTGGCCAAACAGTATTGCAAATAATATGGTTTCTGTTTGATTATTTCAGGGCTGAGCAACCAGGAATAAACAAGCAGGCTCTTACAACACCTGTAGGCATAGCTGCAAATTGGGAAGGGACAGCTCCACTTTCATTTATATGTTCTGCTTCTATGCCTATTGGCTTTAACTGTGGACCTACAGGAATTGGTATAGGAGCTAGCTATTTTTATGTATGCATTTGATGTTTAGAAGAGAAGAGGAAAATTCTGTTTTGGTATATTTGGGGAGAGGTACACACATGTCGGAAGTTCCTTGTAAGTCTAGGTACTTACTAAGCTTATCATTTCAGGATTAAACACATTTTCCTACTTGATCTTAAATATTGTCTGAATAGTGATAGATTTATGAGCATCAGAGACTCCTCAAACAAGGTGCATGTTATAGATAACCTTTTGAAATACACCTAAATATTCACTTGAGAAAGAAGCTAAATTAATGGTATGAGATGTTGTTGACTTTTCCTTTTAGCAAAGTGGAAGCTGCTGTTCACTGGTGACTCACTTTTCATTCTACCCAAGTTTCAATGCCAGAAATGAGCCTTTAATGTCAGTTTTGCCCTACAGAGCACAGTGGGAAAGGAATGAAATCTCCAAGCAAGATAAAGCTCTTAGTTCCAGCAAAGGCTTGCCTCCACAACAGCACAGCATCTGTTCACAATTATGCTCACAAAGGTAAAGCATGTTCTGGACATTACCATACAGGGCATTCTCAGACCAGGACCAGAGACCCATCTCTAAGAAGTTCTCATTTATGTGATATCTTGAGTGTGTAATAAACTTGGGGAAATATCATTTATAACATTATAATAATAAATCCACTCTTATCTTTAGTTCACAGAGAATATTAAATCTTTGGTTTTCAACTTCTTCAAAAGAATATAAAGGTTTTAATATTGTTCGAATTTGATACATATTAACTACCCTATATTTGAAACCATATATATCCGTGTGTGTGTGTGTGTGTGTGTGTGTGTGTGTGTGTGTGTGTATGAAACATGAAGGCACACAGGAGACTGGAAGATAGAAAGAAACCAACTGATGGAGTGGGTAAAAGGGTAAAAAACAGAAGTTATATGGTCAATGTAATATATTTGAAAAAAAATTTATGAACCTAGAATTATATTTAATGGTATATAATAATGAAATTATCAAGAATTTTAAATAATATAATCTCAAAACAACTAGAACATTACCCTTAAGGTTAACTGATTATCATTTGGAAATAAAGTGAAAGGTGGGTTTTACTTTTGTTCAGTTATATTATTCCATAGATTGAAGATAATTCAGAGTGAAACATACTGCCGTGTTTAAGAAAAAAAGTTATAATAATATTTATGAGTAATGTTCAATATATGTGAAATTAAATAATATGCATTTTAAACTTTATATAATTTGAAATAAGAAATAGAGTGGAGAGAAGGCTATCATCATCCAGCAGCGTCAACTTGATGTAACTCTTGCATTATTCTGGTTCATTCCAGAAGTATATTGAGTTACAAGCTGATTAATGCTCATCAATAGTTGGTTACTTTATACAGTAAATGACAGTCTCAGGCCCACAACAAGGCTTACTGTTGGCCAATTCCCTGAAATACCAGTGAAAACAGTGAACCATTGTGACTATTAACAAAGAGAACCCTATTCGACACTTCATATTTCCAAAATGAGATAGCTCCACTCCACAAGAGGTAACAGTATGGAAGGTTATGTCTACTTGTCTTCCAAGTGCTCTTGACTAATACCTTTACATAAAAAAATAGATGAAGCACTTGTCCAATATTTAATACTTTATTGTATGTGTTTGTTTCTACCTTGTCTCTAAATTTGGGGCTTTGACATCCTAGCATCTGTAGATGATTCCCTGAGATCATGTCATTAGACAGAAAACATCTCACACATTACTAAGCAGAATATAATTTTGCATCATTATCATCTCTCAAGCCTCTTAAAAATGCTAAACTCGGTTCAGCCTGAGAATGCCCACATATGGTAGTCCTTGTTTAATGAATGGCACTTCACTCAGGATGTTAGCTAATTGAGAGCCTATGATGAGTATGCTTTTGTAAGAAAGTTCATCTCAGCCAATCACATATTTAGGTCAGATAAATACCAACGTGTGCCCCACTATCTGCCTGTCTGTAGTCACGTCCATTCTCTGCAATGTCATGTGTTTTTTTTTTTTTTCCCATAAATTCTCTCTCTTGATATAGGAGAGTAGAGTTATTTTAGCCTGCTCTTGTTTTGATGGCTAACCGATTTAAAAAAAAAAAAAACCTATGATTTTTAAAATGAATTGCAATTCTTTTTCTCTAAGAGAAGTCAGAATTTAAATAAATTCATCCCAACTTTATGAATCACAATCTACTTTTCAATAAAATCTTTAAGTAGCTCACATATTCATAACATTTCTGAAGAACTGACTGATTTTATCCAAGCATTAACTGGAGTGTATGTATTCTATGTTTCAAAAAAGGCTCCAGTTGATGTACCACCAAGTGAGAAGCCACATTAAGTACTGAGGTTGGAATATCAAGCCTCACGGAGATAGCAGTGAACAACTGTGCAGATGTTTCTGGTTTGCCTCCTTTGAACACTCTGGTCTCATGTCCTTGGGCCTAGCTTGAGAGCAGCATGTCTGTAAGTCTGTTTTGAGCACAGCTACAGTGTTTTCCAACTCATCTTTATGAATAATGAAGGAGCTATTTTGATCTCCATATGTTTTATGTCTACTTTATTCCTAGTAGAGGTTTGAGAAAGTGAGAGAGGAAGAGGGAGAGGAGAGACAGAGCGGGAGGGGGGAAGGGAAGAGGGAGAGGAAGAGAGAGAGGGAAAGAGAGGAGTTCTTCAAGTCTAGGAATGAGGGACTGTGCGAATGTGTTTGAAATTTCCCACCAGTAGTTAATCTACAATTAAACCTTTTCAAAGTCAAGGAATGAAGCATCTTTACTGCAGAACTAACTCTTATCTAAGGAAGCTTACTGGATAAGCCTAAGCTCTCCTTCAGTGCCCGTGCTGACTTCTCGGCTTGAATCAGAGGAAAGAAGTAAATGCCTCACATTTTCTGCCTGATACCTTCAAGGGCTGAAGACTTCCGAAGACAGCCTTCTGGGAGCACTTCTCAGGGAAGGCACCTGCTGCTGTTGGGGCTTGGAAGCCCACAATCCTTGCTAGTCTCTGCTGGTGACCCTAGTGAAGAGACCACTAAAGCGAGGTCGAGGCAGCAAGAGCGCGGTGTTGGGCAGGTGTGTTGGGCAGGCTTGCTCTGCTCCGCACAATGTGCACAACAGACATTTTGTAGAAATAAACGTTTTTTAAAAAAAAAAGTGAAGTGTGTCTCACGCTTTCTTTATAAAGCAACATATTTGGAACAAACACTTTGAATCTGGATATTCTGTGAGTGTCTCTAGTTTTTAGAAAATTCCAGGAATGCGGAAACCTCATACATAAAAGTTCAGACATAAAAATCCTGGGGATTTTAAGAATTCCAATGAAGTCTCTGTTTGAAAAGGGTCTTTATTTGCATGGCCTCATCAGCGATATTGTACAGTAACATTCCTCGGCAGGAGTTGCTTTATTTAGATTCTCATTCATCAGGAAAGGTAGGAAGCTTTCGGAGGTGAAACTGAAAAATGACCGATAAAACATGCTGGGTTGAAATAAATCCAAATGGAAACATGAAACATATGATTTGAAAAGGTCAGTTCTGATGGTTGAGGCCATCAGGCTGCTAGGAGTACAGTAAGGCCAAGAGTGCGGTGCTAAGGAAGCAGAAAGGAGAGCCCAGAATTGAGGAATTTCTGGAACGCTACCTGCTGAAGAAACACTGCTCGTGGACTCAGTATGAATTTCATGACGTTTATCTGCATCTTGAGCCTAAGAGTTTTTACTTTTCACTTAACAAAACCTTAAGTGTCATATCATTTGTGTTAAAATTAATGTTATTAAAATTTTTTAATAAAGCCAGGCGGTTGGTAGCAAACACCTTTAATCTCAGCATTTGGGATGCAGACATAGGCATATCTCTGTAAGGTTGACGATAGACTGGTCTACAAAGCAAGTTCCGGCACAGCCTCGGCTACACACAGTGGCCTTGTATCAAAACAAAATGAAAACAAAAACAAAACAAAAAACAAAACAAAATCCAAATCTTAAATAAATACCTCTGTATGAAGTCCCCAAAACCTATAGGAAGAAATATTTATTGAACAAACTAAATACTTAACATTTTTCAGTATCAAAGAATCCATTATTCTTCCCCACTTATAATTCTTTTCCTAATGGGCAAATATTTCTTCCTTACTGTTGTTCACATTCTTATCAGTGCAATCCCACAGACAGGCTTCCATCTGGAGGGGCTTAACAGGACCTCTCCAGCAACTGCTGTAAGTCTGCAAATGAATAGCCTTAAGTTATATAACCTCTGGCCTTTGAAATAGGCTTTAAGACATTAGCTTTAATTCTGATTTCTCTTTCTCCTCCCCACCCCACCTCAGCTCTCTCTCTCTCTCTCTCTCTCTCTCTCTCTCTCTCTCTCTCTCTGTATGTGTGTGTGTGTTTGTGAATTCAGAGACCATCCTTGGGTGTTCATGAAGCAACATCCACTTCGGGTTTTGATTCAGGGTCTTTTACCCACCTGGAGCTAATCAAGTTGGCGAGGCTGACAGATCAGGGATCCTTGGGATCTTTTTCTCTGTCCTGGATCTTCCAGGCAGTAGTAAAATTATAAGCATACATAGCAATTGCAAGCACACATGCTCAGTTTCTTTTTGTGACTTTTGAGGAAACAAACTCAGGTCCTCATGCTTGCCTAAAAAGTCCTTTACTAAGTAATCTTCCTGACATTTATCCTCACTGAGTACAAATTTTTTAGGTCTTCTTAGTGCCCTTGTTTCTATAGACCTCCAAGCTGGATTCTTCTTTGCCATTTTCTACCACTTCTGTATTGCTAGCTAATCTGCCAAAACTGTTCATCTTAAATTCCCTTTTATGTTAATTTTCCTATTTACAATGTTTATCAACAAAATTTTGTAAAGACAAGTAGACACCTACATTCATCATATCTAGTGAAGATTCATTTTACAGTCAAAAAGCTACAATCAATTCCTATAGAAATTTATACTAAGTCATTTTGAATCATTAAATAGTTCACATGGACTTGTCATGTGTTTATCATACTTTACATCAACTACTGAAAGATCAAAGCTAAAAGGAGAGATTCGACTGAGATTTATATAAGCTGAGTCTTAAAATAATGAGTATATGTAACTCTGTAAATGTGAGCTATTGGATTATAGCATTCATATATTCATATATATATACATATATTATTTTACACTATATAAATTTTTGTTTTATAACAGAAAATAAACTATATTCTTATATATTAGGCAAAAAAGAAGACAGTCACAAAAGCAGTTTCATTAATATGAAAACAAAATAGCTTCTGGAAGTGTTTTTGTATGTGCGTGCTTGTGTGTTGTATGCTAAATAAAATTTACAGTTCTTATAAATAGAGGTGCGATTCCTCTGTTGTTTCTAACTTTCCCCTCTATTTCTTGTCCTTTCTACTTGTTCAATGTGTAGAACTTTTAAAAATTACCAGCAATTTTTTAAAAATAATAAAATGGGGCATATGCATAGTTAGAGAAGTTAAAGTGAACAGTTACTGCATTTTTAATAATTTGCTTTAATTGGGAGAAGTATTATGGCTCTCGACCTTCCTCATTTTAAATTCCTTTTCTTTTAGAAATGTCTTTAAAATGATTTTGAATTCCTTGAAATGCTCTTTGAAAATGTAAATAAAAGTTTGCAAGCTTTGAGGCACAAGTAGTCTTTCTGACTCTGAATCCCATCTCTGAAATATCATCGGTGAGGAGTGGCCCTGAGGTCCGCATTTTGTGTGGAGGAACCTAACTTCTGTGACTGCAAAACCACCTCTGTCAAAAGTTACGGAAAAAAAATGTGTCTTTCTTTGAATTAAGCTAGCTAGTTGCCACTGGTGAATCCCTACCCCAAGAACTCAGTGGTGATAGATTGAGCATGCATGAGAGACCGTATTGTTAAGTACTTTAGGACCATTCGTTGTTTTTCTTGAACACCAACATATTCCAGATTATTGCTAGTTTGATACATGAAAAGGAGAATGTTTATTTTGTCTTTGTGAAGTTTTTAGCAGGTTGCCTAAAATGTACATTGCATTCTAGCATAAGCTTTAGTGAATACTAAATTTATTTTCTTTCTCTTCTATCCTTATGAAAGGTTTTTCTGAGTTAGAAAGAGATTTTACCTTTTACTTTACCCCTTCAACAGGGGTAAATATATAATAATAATAATATTTTAGGAGTTTAAAGCTTTATTAATTATGAACTATAATAATATTTTAGGAGTTTAAAGCTTTATTAATTATGTTGCTTATGTTAAAATTATTAAGAGCAAAAGGAGACTCAGGTGTTTTTAAAAACAATGAATTTGTTCATTTTCTAAAATAATTTCTTTTAAAAGTTCTCATTTAGTAATTTCTTTTTAAAATTAAATAATTGAATATAATTGGGCCTATTAGTTCCATGCTGTCGTTCCAAAGGAATCGATGACCTACAGCTGACTTCTTTGTCCGGATATTCTGAAGATTGGGCTTGTTGAAGTAGGTAACTTATTACTTAATAAATTGCAAAAATAATTTTAGGGCTGTCTAGTGCGTTTTCATATCCATCTGCTTTTTGCATACCTTGTTCATAACCTCTCCGAGCCTGCCACCTCTAAAGTTCCAATAGTACAACAATCATGGTTCATTGTATTATAATGCCTTTTGTGTTTTCTATTGTCCCAAGTGCACTTTGAATGAAACATTTGATAGCAAGTGTGTTTCTTCTTACAGTTAATGAACGTTGGCCAAATCCTAAACATCATCAGTTGCAATTAATTTCAAAACAGAAAGAAAAGTTCAATAATAGGTGAACTAATTAGCTGAGGTTTTGTATTTATTTATATTCTGTAAAACTTATTTTCCCTAAAAATGTAAATGAATAAATCAAAGCTCTTTGAGTAGGTATTGTTGTTATGTGAAAATTCACCTGAGCCTAAATAAAATTGAAACAAATATTTGAAATCCATATTCAGGGTCAAAAGTAGTAATATAAAAAAATTTCATGCAAATGCATATACATATGCAAATGACACAAATTAAACAAAGTAATAACAGTTCTCTATAAAATCATTATCTAATGCTTAGTCTTTATTATAACAATCAACGGATGTTCACAGGGTGAAAGGATATTAAAATGAATTAGGAAAAAAAGAAAAATGAAAAGAAGTTACGTACATTAATGGATCAAGTAGTGAAATCTCTGATGATATTCTTCAGGACTCATTTTAAATTTCAGTGGCCACTGTGACCTTTATGGACAAATACTGTTTGCCTTCCTCATTCAAAATTTGGTGACAACAAAGACTTCTCTAAACAGCTTCCTTCTTTTGGATGACGCCTGACCAATATTAAGAAGGAATTGTTACTCCTAATCAGAACAGACAGTGGAATCTTTCTCATGCAAATGATGCTTCTAAAAGCACTTTGAGTCATAATTCAGGCAAGGATTGGTTCTGATTGTATGAGGTTGCTAGGAAACACCCTTCTCTGAATATGGATGAAAAGATACTTCTTCACAGTGCAAATTTTTCAGATGATGGGTATTAAGTTTAGGATGATGTGTGAATTAAACATTTTCATAAAATTGAAGATAAAAGGTTTTGGTTCCTCGGAAGATGTAGGTATATAAAGACTTGCTGGCTTAACTTTTAATCTAATATAACAGCATTTTAGTATTGAAGCAGTGAAATTTTCTCCTCATGGCACTGCTTTTGCTGTGCATCCACAAACGTGAAAGGATATTAATTAGCATGTTGTTAGAGTGTACAGATTTTAATAGCCTAACTGGAAGGGCGCCCACATGTCCCTGGAAAATTACAAGCAGCAATTCACACACTATAACTGATAACCAGATGGATAAGGATGGAGTTAATGGTATTTCTTCTGGGACCAGAATGTCAAAATGAATATCTAATTAAGCTACTGAACAACTTTTAGGAACACAAAGCCAAAGTAAATCAAGAAGCAGTTTTAAGAACAGAAATAATAAAGCCATTTTATCACTAAAATTAAAAAGTCAAAGGAATAAAGCTTATGCCTTTGAACATACAAGACAAAATATTTGACTACTGGACTATTTGAATAGATTAAGATGTATTTATGTAATTCTTATAATGCATTTGAATCTGACCTGTGAATGGGTGAGTGGTGTGGTTACAAATTACATAAATATAAACATCTTTGATAATAGCTGAAATAAGTGGGTAAACAGCTAGTTATTCTTATTTGATAAAAAGTACACTTTTGGTGTTCATTGAATCTTGTAAGGGCAAGATATTTATCTGAAATTTGTGTCAATAAATATTTATTATTTGCTCCATGCATAGAGTCAAATTAAGCCTCTGTGATCAAATATAAAATATCCAATAGATGACTGAAGCAAATTGAAAAAAATAGAATCAGTATACCCCACTCATTGGTAATTATTTTCCTTTTAAACATCAAAAAAATATCCATTTCTTCCTTTGAGTAATCAGTGCTTACTTTAGAAATAAGCTGTTTAAAATATGGATATCTTTTGAAAGTTTTCTTGTATAGACTTATAGCTTTATTTAGCTAATTAAATAATAGTCAGTCAATTGAAACCCTAGCTATAGAAAACCAATAAAATCTACTGGATTATGAATCCACTTTAATGTTCTGGGATTGTTGTGCATTTCTACTGTATCCATTAGATGTTAATTAGATAATAATCTTTAAAAAATATGTTGAAAATTTTCCTCAGAACAGATAGCAAAATATCTTAGCTTTGCATTATTGTTATAGAAATGACGTCATGTTGCTCATCCATACCTATCAATGGTTCCTTTCAATGGTTAATAGCATTTTTTGAGACATAAAAATAAGACTCAAAGATACAAAAGAGGAAGATATCTCTGCCACTCTTGAAAGCACAGTGAATGCATCAAGTCAGGCTCTTTTATAACATTCTTCCCATAGTGGGAAGACATGCTGCAGATTTCTTGGAATAAGTCCTTTTTATGAGTAAAAGATGAGTGAACAAGGAAAACCTTCAGGCCATGGTACAGATCTGACCACTGTAAAAGAAAAGCAAGAAGGAATGGGTACTAGGCAGGATGAGCTGCAGATGGGAGTACAGATCTCTGAACAACTCAGACAGATTGAAAGACAGTCCTTGAAAATCTGTCTTTCGAGGATCCCACATAGCTGACTCTCTAAAGTCTGCCATGCTCAGTTGTTGTCTGGCCATGAACAGAAGGGAGTGGAGCCTGACGTTTACTACAGTAGATTACTGAAAGTCATCTGAGTACTTGAGACTCCACAGCAATCTTTTGTTTGTGCAGACATTACTCAACTTTCATCACAAACTGTCAGTAACAAACTGATAATCCTCTTCTTGTAGGAAAGCAAAACTTTCAGTTTTTCTGAGTTATTTTTATAATATCTTAGTTAATAGAAATTTTATCATGCATTAGAAGTGGGTTTATTTCTCCAGATCAGCATTTTAAAATAGGATTTGATCAGCAAGGATCAAGATTTTTTAGACAAAGGAAGTTGCAAATAAGAGCAACTTTAAAATGAATATAGCATGCTCATGTCTGCTTCCTAATTCTTTTCTTTATTTTTCTGTGGCTTTATTTTTATTTTGATGGGGGACAGCAGTTGGTGTGCAGGCCTATATGATCTATATTCCATAAGCAGTCTGAGAGCTGGTCCCCAAATCATGACCCTCATGCCTTAAACTGTCTAGTGCTAGAATGTTTCATATGTACAACGATGCCCAGTCTGAATGTGATTTTCAAAGTAATATATGTTGATTAAACAAATGCCATGAGTGTAATTAATGACTACACAAGAAACATAGTATGAAGTAAGAATCACAGGGACATTCTATTCATGTTTTATAATTTACAGGGTGATTTTGCTAAATGTACCAAGTCACGTAACTGTTCTGATACTGATAAAATAATGGCTTTACCATGTTACCAAGGAAACTGGAAACATTTCTATATAGCTTCTGGTGAACCTCCTGTTTTGTGTTCTCATCCGTTTTTGCTTCTGTCATAATTTCAGAAAATGTGCTTCAGTTCAGACCTTTAAAAATTTTTAAAACTCTGGGATGCTAGAGGCAGGGTACCCATGTTTACAGAACATCCTGAAATGTTTAGAATAGTGGATCTCAACATGTGAGTTGTCTTCCTTTTGCACAGATCACATTACAGGTATACTTTGTATCAAATATTTACATTGTGATTAGTAACAGTAGTAAAATTACAGTTATGAAATAAAAATGAAAATAATTTTATGCTTGGGGTCATAGGCTTCATGAAATTTCTACTGTTCTAGATTTTTCACATCAGCCTCCAAGAATCCTCAATTCTAGTTGTCTCTCCTAATACTCTCTCCCTCTGTTCATTGTTTCCCTAGAGATCTCCTTGTTAGTTAGCTTGCTTATGTGAACTGTGTCATGACTATCCTTTACTTATTAATTTTTATTCTCTTAAAAGTAAGAGTATATAATGTTTGTCCTTTTGGGTCTGTGCTATCTTGCTTATGATGAGTTTTTTTTTTTTCTAATTCCATCCATCTGCCTACAAATTTCAGAATGTCATTTCTTAAACAGCTGAGTACTGTTCCTTTGTGTAAATGTACCACATTTCTTTATCATTCTTCTGTTGTTGGATATCTAGGTTGTTTCCACATTGTACTACTGTGAATAAAGCTGCGGTGAACATAATTGAACAAGGGTCCTTGTGGTAGAATGGACTGTCCTTGTGTTAATATACCAAAAATTGATTTATCTGGGTCTTGATGTAGATCTCTTCCCAATTCTGTATTAGATTGATTCCCAATTTTCTGAGAAACTGCTATATTGACTTCCATAGTTCTGTACAAATTTGCACTCCCACCAGCAATGGAAGAGTGTTCCTCTTACTCCACGTCTTTTTTAAGCATGAGCTACCACTTGTGTTTTGATTTTAGCCATTTTGACAGGTGTAAAATGGAATTTCAGAGTCATTTTGATTTGCATTTCCCTGAAGGCCAAGGATGTTGAACATTTTTTTTTTTAAAGTGTTTTCCAGCCACTTGTGAATCCTATTTAGAACTGTATCCATTTTTAAATTGGACATTTGCTTTATTAATGAATAGTTTTTTGAGTTCTTTATAAATTTTTGATATTAACACTTTGCCAGAGGTGTAGTTGGTGAAAAACCTTTCCCCATTGTACAGGCTGTTTTTGTTCTATTAATAGTGTCCTTTGCCTTACAGAAGCTTTCATTTTCCTGAGGTTCCATTTATTAATTGTTGATCTTAGTGCTGGTGATAACACTATTCTGTTTAAGACGTTGTCTCCCGTGACAATGCTTTCAAGGATATTTTCTACTTTCTCTTCTCTCAAGTTCAGAGTACATGGCTTTATGTTGGGTCTTTAGTCCACTTGGACTTTTTTGTACTAGGTGATAAATATGAATCTATTATATTCTTTTACATATAAGCATCCAGTTATACCAGCACCATTTGTTGAAGATGCTTTTCCTCCATATGCTAATGTTAAGAAAAAAACAGATGTTCACGGGTGTGTGTATTTGTGTCTGGGTCGTCAATTTGATTCCATTGACTGACTTGTCTTTTTTTTTTTCAATGCCAGTTCCATGTGCTTTTATTTTATTATTAAAGCTCTGTAGTACAGCTTGAAGTCAGGGTTGATGATACTTCTGGAAAATTTCTTTTCTTCAGGATAGTTTTAGCTATCCTGGAGGTTTTGTTTGTTTTGTTTTTCTTATGAAATTGAGCATTGTTCTTTCAAGATCGGTAAAGAATTGTGTTGGAATTTTGATGGGATTTGAATAATATATGTGGATTGCTTGACCATCTTTACTATGTCAATTCTAGCAATCTATGAGCATGGGAGATCTATCTTCTGATATTTTCTTCAAAATTTGAAATTTTTGTAATACAAATCTTTCACTTGTTTGGTTAGGGTTACCCCAATATATTCTCCACTGCATGTGGCTATTGTCAGTCCATTGTTATTTGTGTATAGGAGAGCTTTCATACATTGTTTTAAATATACTGTGACCCATTCACAGGTTTATTTTTTCTGACATTGTCTTTACTGCATATCTGTGATCATTTTCTGACCATGAATATCTTTTTGAAAGAATGCTAAGTGGGCACAGCTAGGACCAACTCTAAAAACCTGCCTGTTGGCTCCACCCCATCTAACATGACAGAAGTATGTTCACCTCCTCTGATAGTCATGCTCACCACGCCAGCTCCAGGGATGCACTGGGACAATGTTGCTATTAAGCAACTAGTAGCACTGCTCACAATCCCCATTTAAGTGCAGAATCCCCACCCTCCAATAGATCCAGAGATATTTGTGCTGCCAGCATGAACCAGGAAGCCAACTCTTAATGCTGAGTCAGGAAGCCTTCTCTAAAGGAGCTATGCCTCTGCTCACCACCAGCAAACAGAACCTATCTGAAAAAAAGTACAGCTACCATAAAGCTGCAATTGACTTTCTTTTGTGGATCTAGAAGCCCTGTTTGTAATTTAAGCTTTCTTAGGCTTTATGTGGAAATTCTTGCCCCATATCACACCATTTGTAACTGGAGACTGCTCATTCATTTTCCAGTCACCCAAACCCAAATAATGACAAAGAAACTGTATTAATTACAACAGTTTGGCTAATAGATTATGTATATTCCTAGTTAGGTCTTACATCTTAAATTAACCCATTTCTATTAACCTGTGTATCACCAAAAAGCTGTGGTCTACTGGTAAGTTGCCAGTGGCATCCTTATACTTTAGCAGCTAAATAACATCTCCTTAACACTGCCTACTCTCTCTATATACCTCTTCCCGCTTGGCTGTATTCTGTCCTGCCATTGGCCAAAGTTGTCTCCTTTATTTGTCTTATTACCCTAGCAAAATTTTAAGTATTGTATTGAATAGATTTGGAGAGAGTGGATAGACTTAGCTTTTCCTTAATTCCAGTTGCTTTAAGTTTCCCTCCATTTAATTTGATGTTGAATATTGATTTACTGTATATTGCATTTGTTAAGTTCATGCAAGCCCCTTATATCTCTGATATCTCAAAGATTTTTATTATGAAGGGTATTGGATTTTGTCAAAGGCCCTTTAACCATCTAATAATAAGATCAATTTTTTCTTTAAGTTTGTTTATAGGGTGGATTATGTTGACAATTTTCATATTTTGTGCCATTCCTGCATGTCTGGGATCAAGCCTTCTTGACCATGGAGGGTGATGTTTTTGATGTGTTCTTGGATTTAGTTTGCAAACATTTTTGCATCTATGTTAATGAGGGAAATTTGTCTGTAATTATCTTTCTATGTTGAGTTTTTGTGGGGTTTGGATATCTGAATGACTATGGCCTCTGAAAATGAATTTTGCCTTGTTTATTTTCTTTCTATCTTATGGAAGAATTTGAGGAGAATTGGTGTTAAAATTCTTGTCAAAATCTAGTAGAATCCTGGGCTAAAACCATCTGACCCTACCCTAGCATTTTTTTTTTCTAACACCATCTGGCCCTGAAGCCATCTGGCCCTAGGCTTTTTGGTGGTTTTTGTTGTTGTTGTTGTTGGTAGACTTATAACAACTTCTATTTTCTTGAGGGTTATAGGTATATTTAAATTGAGTGTGTGTGTGTACGCACATGCACACAAACTTTTATTCTTTAGTTTTCCTGGTGTGAGATTATTTCTTATGTTTTCATGGGTATAGTTAACTGTCTTGTGTTCAGGTTTTCTTTACAGTGTCTTATTTAGGGCACAATTTGTAGATAGATATTGGTTAACTTTGACTTTATCATGGAATATCTTGCTTTTTTCAACTCTGTTGATTTCAAATTTTCCAGGTATAGTAGTCTGGGCTTGCATCTGATATCTATTAAACTTGCAAGACATCTGTCCAGTCTTCTTTGGCTTTTAGAGTCTCCACTGTGTTAGATGTAATTTGAATAGGTCTACCTGTATATGTTATTTGGCTCTTTTCCTTACAGCTTTTAAAGTTCTTTCTTTGTTCTATGTTTATTATTTTGATTATTATGTGGCAGGGGAACTTTCTATTCTTATCCAATCTATTTAGTGTTTTGTATGTTTCCTGTACCTTTAAAGGCATCTCATTCATGTTAGCAAAATTTTCTTCTATGATTTTTTGAAATATATTTAGGGCTTTTGAGATGAGATTCTTCTCCTTCCTCTATTCCTATTATTTTTAGGTTTTGTATTTTCATATTGTCCTAGATTTTCTGGTAGTTTTACATTAAAATGTTTTAGATTTAACATTTTTGAGCCAAGTATCCATTTATTCTATTGCCTTCAATGACTGAGATTCTTTCTTCCATCTCTTGTATTTTGTTGGTGACACATGTGATTTGTAGTTCATGTTACCTTTCCTAGATTTTCCAGTTCCCAAATTTCCTCACTCTGTGTTTTCTTTATTGCTTCTATTTGCATTTTCAGGTCTTAAACAGTTTTATTCATTCTTTCAATTCTTTGTTTTTTTTTTCTTGGCTTTCTTTAAGAGATTTGTTCATTTTCTCCAAATTTTTATTTCTTATGTTCAGTATTTCATTTTAACAACCTCTAGCATTTCCATAAAGTTGATCTTTTTGCTTTTGTTGCTGTGGTTTTTGTTTTTTACCTTAAGCTGGGTTGGAATATTCAGGGTTCGCTGTAGCTGGATTCTGATGGATTTCCCTAGCTGCTATTGACTATTTTCTTAAGTGGACTGTAATTGGAGGCTATTTGTTCATTTCTGGCTACTCAGACCAAAACATAATTACTAAGAAACTATATTATTTGCAATACTCTTTGGCTAATAGCTTAAGCATATTTATCTCTTACTCTTATATCTTAAATTAACCAATTTCTATTATTTTTTTAAATATTTATTTATTATGTATACAATATTCTGTCTGTGTGTATGCCTGAAGATTAGAAGAGCGCACCAGACCTCATTACAGATGGTTGTGAGCCACCATGTGGTTGCTGGGAATTGAACTCATGACCTTTGGAAGAGCAGGCAATGCTCTTAACCTCTGAGCCATCTCTCAGCCCCCAATTTCTATTATTTTATATTTTACCATTAGGCTTGTGGGCTACTGGCAAGATTCCAGCTCATGGCTCATATCTTTTTCCTCTGGGAGCTCCATGACTTTTCCTTGACTCTGCCTACTCCCTCTATGTATTTCTTTCAGCCTGGCTTTACACTGTTAAGTCATTGGCCAAAAGCACTTTCTTTATTAACCAATGACAATAAAAAACATTCACAAAATAAATCACTACCCACATCAATGGACATCTAGGTATCTGGGCTTGGGGTGATTATATGTCTAGGTGCTGCTTTCTGGGTTTGTCTTTGTTGAGTGAGTGTTTTATTGCTTGGTTTCTGTTTCTTCTCTGGTCTTTAAGCATATGTGCCCTGTGTTTGAGCATGGTATCAAGCAGGAGTTCTCTATTGGAGTTGGTGGCTACTACACATAGATGAGGAGGATAGGGAAAACTGTGGATAGTCTATTGGGGTGATAACTGAGAGAGTAGGGAAAGTCTATGGGTGGGACAGCCTACAAAGAGTTCTAGTGGAGGGTGTGGCTTCTGGTCAAGCAAGGGAGAATGGCCTGAGTTGGAGGCTGGATATGGTGACTAGGAGGGGAGGCGGATTGTGTATAGTTTCAGAGAGAGTCATTGAGATAGTGGAGGAGGTCCACAGTCTATTTGTCTACCTTATGTGGCAGGTATGGCATGTATTTGGTCAGGAGTGTCTTCAAGAGTTGGTGGTTGGGACACAGTGAGTAGGTGGAAGAGGGAAAATGGAGGATTAGTCTGTTGGAAGCCAGAAAGTGGGAAAATCCACAATCAGGTGGCTTACCTATAAAACATTGTCTGTAATTGACCAGGGTTTCTGTGCCTTGAATTGGGGCTGGAACACAGTGAAGAAGGGAGAGGTACAACTGAGAAATGGGTTCTGTTTTCTGTCAGGCAGGGCCTGTTCTTGAGCCAGATGTTTCTGACTGAGAGAACCAATTTCAAATTTTAATCCCTTATGATAACATATTGCATGCATTATAGATTACAGATTGTGTTCAAGTACAGATAATTTATCCAGTATTTGAACATAATTTTATATCTTGTGTTTTATCCATGTTAGAGAAAAAGGAGTAGGCAGAGAAGATGATAATACAGCCATCTAAAGGTATATAAAATGAACAGTGATAATTATATTATTCTGTGTAAGTTTTGTTTCCCTTTTCTTTAAAAAATTTAATACATGTATATAAGTCATTGAATATCAGAAAATACTCGATATTAATTTATGTATTATCCAAGTACCTAAGTATATGTATTTAGTTTTATAATTATGAATGGAATAATGATACGGGTATAAATAAACTCAAATTTCTCTCTTATAAAATGCTGCCTTTGAAGTGTCTCTGTATGTCAACAAATATAGATATATATCATATG
Organism: Alexandromys fortis; assembly: GCF_014885135.2. Taxonomy (NCBI): domain Eukaryota; kingdom Metazoa; phylum Chordata; class Mammalia; order Rodentia; family Cricetidae; genus Alexandromys; species Alexandromys fortis. Next base: position 2,220,213 of record NW_026068103.1, read on the forward strand.
ATTTTTAAGCCAGCAATTTCTCATAGGAAAGCTATTCAAAAATTTCCTTAAAGTTGGTATTGCCACTTGGATCTTTATTTGGACTTCTGTTGGGTCCTTGTTCCTCATAATCTTTATGTAGATAATTCAGAAATGATACAGAAAGTAGAGTTGAGCAGAGTTTTTGCAGAGTTAAATAGAACATATTCTTATGGAACAAAGACAGACTAGGGCTAAGGGGACTGCTGCACTAATCTATATTGTGGGCAGACATCATATTGTTTTTGAAGTCTTCAGAAAAGGCAGCTTTTCCTGAGGGACTTTGTCCTGAGTGAATGATTGACAGGCCTATTGGCTTGACTCTTAGAGAAGGGGCCAATGGTATGTCCTTAATACTAATCGAAAAACATCCTGCTATACAATAATCTTACCATGTTTAAGTCTGTTGAACCAGCTTTAGATAGTAATCTGTTAGTGAATTTCTGGGAGGTTTATCATGTCATTTTTCCTCTGTGATCCAGAGATTTTACCAAGAAATATTCTTCTGACCAATAAAGTTCTAGGCTTTGGATTTACAAGCTATGGACCATAGAGGAGGAGTATAACCCCAGTGCCCTCCAATCCTGCTGACATTTGACTAGCAATTTGACAGTTAGTTGTATATGAAAATAGCTTTAAGCAATGTATTTATACGAAAATTCCTGTAGACATATTTTTATATAAGAAACAATATTTCATGTCTACTCTCTTAATGGTTTTTGGTTTTGTTTTTAATTTTGGGGTTTATTTTGACTTGTTATTGTTTTTCATTTACAATTGCAATTTTATTTTAATTTTTAATTTGACAAGGCCCATGTAATAAATTATTATAATATGAACAAATAGAGGGATTATTACTATAACTCTGAGAAGGTTTAGGAGCTTTTACGAGGAAAAGAAAACTAAAAGAAATATTAACAAAGCACTTTTATACTGAACTGGACTGAAATTTGGGAAGAGAAATAATTGGAGTTGACTAGACTCAGAATTTTTTTGTGTAGATTTCCCTAGGCCTTTTTTCCCCCTGCTTTTCATGATATGAATGCTGCTGTATTAGTAATTGTGAAGGCACCTTTTACTGGGAATTTTATCTGTTTCTTTTTTTAAGAAATAAGAGCATGATTTTCTTGTATCTGCTGTTTTATAAGAAATGATTATAATGACAACATGGATTATTTTGGGATGCTGTGTTCTGAATGTCATCACTTACATTTTTATTTTTTCCATAGCATAAATTTTATAAGAACAAAGTTATCTAAGTAAAAATTATTGGCTATATTTTGACACAAAAGATTTATAACATTCCAAACCTCCATTACACATTTATATTTTACATAATTTTTACATAGTATATGGAAAGATTTTCTATGATTCTGGCACTTAGTATTATGAAAATTTTTAAATTTTTATACAGAAATTTGGTTTCATAATATACATTTTCTGAATACCAGCCAAACGTAATTGACATATTTTGTCTCTCCCTACTATGCATTAACTGTTTCCTGTGACACAGATTTCAAATTGGCCCACATAACATTACCTCATTTCCTTCTTTAAGTCAGCTTGCTTAAGATAAATTCTGGCAAACTGCTGTGTGCTTCTTAAAGCCAGCACTGGGATCTACGCAACTTCTCTGTCAGTCATGTGTTTAGACCTTTTGCTTATCTCGCATTTGTTCCTGTGCTGTGAGAGTATTTAGCAATTGTACTGTCAGGTACCTGGCTTCCTTGGCATCTGATAGCAGAGGAAGGTGGCAGCAAGCACATTGTCTTTATGGAATAGTCACTTCCTATATATTGTTCCTGAAATCATTTCCAGGTAAAGAATGTACAGTGTAAGAAGCAAAAATTCCTCATCTGTTCTCCTAGGGTCCTAGGTGGGTATCTGAAGTAAAGTGAAGTAAAATAGTTAAAGAGAAGAAAGTTATAATTCAAGTTTTATGTGGCTTGAGTATTTGTATAAGGAAATACCCAAAGAGACAGTCAGTGACATATGCAGACTGAACAGGACCAAGGGGAATATACTGCAAAGGAACCACTCTTCTGTGGGGATGATTGGAGGTAAGGTAATGTCTACAGAATTATTTGAGTTTCAATGTCTTTTTTTTGTTAGGATTATGGCATACCATCTTTCAAGTGTGGGCTGGGAGTCTATCAAGAGGGGATTTTTGTCTTTGTGACAAAGATCAAACAGATTGTTATTGTATCTGTCACTTTTCCAATATCTTTATTTTAAACAATAAGTCAGAATAGAATATGCCAGTCCTTCAGCATCCAAACTTGGCTTTCTAGAAGTTGTGCAAATTTACTAATGTGTTAATAAATTCTTCTAATGTATTTCTGGTAGAATGGACTCTAACTTGGTACTTTAGTATGTCCATTTACAGGTCCCCCCCCCAGCTTTGCTGATTACACATATTACTTTCCAGTTTGTTATTTACCTTCTGAATCTAACTAATTAAATTCTAATTGTTGAACAATTGGAAACTAAACTAGATTGGACACTTTTTGTAATACTTAGAAAACATATACACCAAACCACATACATATGCAATGCTTTTCTGATAAAATGATTGGGGTAAAATATTCACAGTCAATGTAAGTGATAAATGATACTTTTGTACACCCCTTTTCTGGCTTCTCATTTCCTTTGTATTCCATATTCTGTATTTTTGCCTTTAACCTGGAATCCCAAGACTTAATCTGAGTCTGTATTGAAGAAAAAATGAAGCCATTGTTTTCTCAAATGAGGTATTTTGATGAGAAGGATGCAAAATGGGAAAGGACAGAATAGACATGGAATGAAATGACAGGTCTCCAAAAAAGTGTGTTGAAGCCAAAGAGCTTGCAAATTGCCAGAAACATCCAGGCTTCAAGTCTAACATGGAGGCATGACCCCTAACCTGGCAGATTCAAGAGGTGTGCAACAAAGCCGAAGTCAACAGTTGTTAATTGCACTCTTTCAATGAACTCCTTTTACACTTGACAGACACCTCTGTGTTCCTTCTGCCTGGACTCAATACCTTGTACACTGGCTTCTGTAGGAGGAGGGCCTGCTTGTTCGCTCTGGCCACCACACCAGGCTTCCTTGATTCTAGTTTTCTGAAGCCTCAGAATTCACCAACATGAACAATTTAGAAGCTATTTTTGCTTCTCAGTATAGGCTTGGGTATCACTGAGTTTTGAGTTAGGGTTTTCTAATTTAAAAACTATGGTGAAGAAAGCAGTGATCTCCTCAAGGACTCGGAGATCTATCCATGACTATGGGCTGAGGCAGGATCTCCTTACTCAGAGAGAATCAACAGACTAAGGATGACCGTAGGAGAGAGTCAATGTCCCATTCATGGTGCTGAGACAAATAGGGCAAGCAATGTCCAGAGAGCCTAAAGTTAGGTTTTAGAGACCAAATGAAGTGCATGGCTATTCATGCTTCAATGCATTAGTTCATATCAACAGCCTCTTGAGAAAGAAATGGAAGAAAGGAAAAATGTATATTCACATGCACACACGTGTGTGTGTTTTTAAAATGTGAGTGCATTTGGCTGTGTATGTGCTACACATTCATCTGGGTGAATGCAGGTATGTGTGCATAATATGAGAGTAGAGGTCAGAGAACAACCTCCGACTTTAGGATCACCTCAGGTTTTAGTCCTTCCCTTCCAACTAGCTTGAGACATGGTCTCTTTTTCTTTTGTACACTGAAGTAAAACTAGTTTCTCTTTTGTACACTGGGCAAATTGTCCCACAATCGTTCAGCTATTTTATTTTCTTGATTCCACCTCCTATCTCCAGGTAGAATGTCTAGGCTAGGATATTGTTCATGGTTTATTTTCTCTCTCTCTCTGTCTCTCTTTAGGTTCTGTACTCAAACTTACACAGCACGCACCTTTACCACGTGATCCATCTTCCCAGCCTGGAAAAAGACTTAAGCAGTTATGCACATTTAATGGAAGGACTAAACCCATTTTTATGTCTTTTTTACTGTTGTGATAGAAGCTAAGAGAAAGATCAGAGCAGATATGTTGAAAAAAATAAAACATTTTTTTTACTATATTTAATATCAGATAAGTGCTTTCAGAACCTAGCCACAATCAAACAGGCTTTATACTGTTGTAGTTAAAAACAGAGTACTGGTTTTTAAAATCTAAGCATCTACATAAGCCAAGGCTTGTGATATAATCTAGGGAATTATCTGGAGAGCAACAGAGAAGAAACCAATGCCTCCTGTCCTGCTCTGTTTAACAGGTACTCCATATGACATAAAGTCTGGTTATATTCATCAGGGTTTAAGGATCACTTTTTCTTCAGTGACCAAAAATAGTATATATCTATGAATAACTCTGTGCTTTCTTTCAAAAACCATTTGGTGATAATCTTTACATTCAGTTGCATACATTAATTTACATAGAAACATATTTTTATATGAAGTTTAATTTTTTTAATTTCAGTGAAGAATTGTGTTGGAATTTAAATGGGGATTGAATTGAATCTGTAGGTTGATTTTGAAAGGATGCCTATTTTTACATCATAATGCCAAATCTATGAGCAAAGAAAATCATTCCACTTTTTGAAGATTTCTTCAATTCCTTTCTTCAATGTCTTTAACTTTTTATTATAAAAATCTTACATTTGCTTGGTGAGAATTATTCCAAGACATTTATGAAGCTATTTTAAAAGGTACTTTTGCCCTGACTCAGCTCTCAGTGTATTTTTCATTTGCAAAAAAAAAAAAAAAATGCTACTGATTTTTGCAATAAAGCTATAGAAACTTTGGGAAGAGCAAACCCAAGTATGATTGAATAATTAAAATCTTTCTGTGATTTTTTTACATTCTTAAAGATTTACTTATTTATTTTTTATGTGTATTTTGCTTCCATATATTCTTGTCCACCTTATATCTGTTGCTCAATGCAGTCAGAAGTCATTGGATTCCCTGGTACTGGAGTTACTGATAGTTGTAAGCCACCATGTAGGGACTAGATCATGATCCTGGGACCTCTGCAAGAGCAAGTGTTCTTCAACATCAAGCAAACTTCCCAGGCAAACGAGAATTGGCAAATAGTATTGCATCAAACTAAATTCTATTCTACAAAACAATGATAATAATTAGCAGAAGAGATAGCCTACAAAATGGAAAAGACCTGTGCTTTTCTGGCAGAAGACTGCTATGCAGAATATACAAACAATTCACACAATTAGCAACAATAAATAATTCAATTCATAAACAAGTAGATTGCAGCATACTTTCTTTCAAAGTCACATTTATGAGTCTCTGCTTTGGCTGACATTAGGAACTCAGATTCCAAGTGGTCACCCACTCTTCTGTGTTAAGAGGATCTCAGATAGCTGAATTGTATGGGTAAGGGATGTGATTAGAGTTGAATATATTTGCGCCTAGAGTCTGAAGTTTGGTGTTTGCAAGAGTCAGTATCATGTGTCAGCCTCCAGTATGAATCATGGACTGGAATTCCCTAATGAGCTATATTGACTGACAAAATCTCTCTATTGCTTTCGCTCATGAATCGGAAAATAAATGTGACCAGACCGATGGGAATCCACGGAGGCTGTGCAAATGGTTCTCTAATGAAGCAATGCTTTCCTTCAGAATTTCCTCCCTGTTCATTTACACTGCTGTGTTTCCCTTTGTATTGCTCCACTGTAATGGGCAAGATGATTGTGGCAGCATGGTGATTTCAGGAGACCTGTGAACAAAGTAACGAATCTTGTAGTGGTTTTGGGAACCTACTGCCACAGAGATAATATAAGAAGTTTAACACATTGACAAGCATGAGAAAACATTCCCATATAATGTAAAAAGACACACACTTAAAGAAGGGACATTAGTAACACAGTCGCTAAAAGTAAATAAAACTACAAGGCATATAAAGAGATGTTAAGAAAATTGATACGGGAGGTAGTGCAAGCTTTTAATCCCAGCACTCAGGAGGCAGGGGCAGGGGCAGGGGCAGGCGGATCTCTGAGAGTTCGAGGCCAGCCTGGTCTACAATAGCTAGTTCCAGGACAGGCACCAAAGCTACAGAGAAACCTTGTCTCAAAACAAGCAAACAAACAAACAAAAAAGAAACGACAACAAAAAAGAAAATATAACTATAGGATTACATTAATTAATGCATCTTTGGTTATCAGATTAAGTAAATTAATAGTAAAAGTACAGAATATTTAATAATGATAACAGACAACATACATGCTGCTCAAAATGTTATAAAAATAAATATAAATTCATAACAAATTCCACTGAGAAATTTCATCATGTAAAATTTTGTAGCTTTCAAAATTATTTATATATATATGTAAACAATATGAACATATATATATACATATATATACGTTTTATCTATTATCTTGGTCTCTGTTTTACTAAAATTTTTATAGTATTATTAACTTTATAAGGTTTTTATTATGTTTTCTTTAAATAATTATATTTTGGGCTATATACTCTATTCTTTTGTAATAATTCAAGATAACTTCCAGGTTCAGTTGTTCATTTTCTTTTAGCAGACAATCAGAAAATAGTGTATTGATGGGCATCTCTATGATACATATTATTTTGCCCACAAACTTGGTTTCTATCTCTGGTTCCTTAGATATATGTAAAACCTTTAAAATTTATGAAGAACATAATTAAATTTGATGATTAAGCATGATTCAGAAAAAAATATTTCCGTAAGCAAATACTAAAATTATTATGACAGCTAAATGAATTATTAAATCAAGCAGCATTAAATCTCAAACTAGGTTAAGTTATAGAATTTTACCGACCACCACCAACCATGTCATGCCACATGCTTAAAGGAGCCTCCATACTTTGTCAGTATGCCCCTACTTTTCTTTGTAAAGTAATCACTGACACATACATAATATATCACAAGTACTCTTTATTTTTTGTAATGGAGCATTTTGTGATTTGTTTGCATTGCAAATATTTTATCTCATTATTATTTTTATTTGTATTATTCAGTGAAGTCTTTGATTATATGCATAACATTAATTTTAATGTAATCAAATCTATAATTTCTAAAATGTTACACTTTTGCATCCTATTTAATAATTATTTCTTTACCATAAGTCATAATGCTATTCACAAAAAAAAAAATGTTCTTTTGAAGCTTTCGTACTTTCATTTATCCAGCATGATTTTCTTTTTAAAGAAGATATTAACTAGTTTAAAAACAAGTTAGTGTGTTTACTGACAGATGTGAGTTAGATTTTTCTTTTTTTATCCCAATTTCCTTTTTAATAAATGCTTGTCTTTTATTTTTTATTATTTTTATTTTATTAATTAAAAAAACAATCCAAATTTTCACTCCCTCCCCTTTTCCCACTCCCTCCCACATACTCCCACCCTTCCCCGCTCCAATACAAGGCCCTCCCTACTACATCTAGGTTGAGCATGGTATACATTCAAATAGAATAGGATCCAAAAAAGCCAGTATATGCAGTAGAGATAATTAATTTTTCACAGACAAAATGAGACAAAAGAGAAAAAAATCTCTACATGCAAGAAGTCTACTCAAGAGTAAACAAAGAAAAAAAATGAACTGGCAAGACTGGATCATCTTAAATATTTCAAGAAATGACTGCTATACAAAATTATGTAATTTGAAACATAAAATAGTTAACAGAATATTACTATCAATGAGCAAATGCAAATAATACTTTTCTATAAATCTATAAAATATTTAAAACAGAAATAGACAATGAAATTATACCTTCCCTGTTGTCTATTTCTGGCATCATACAGTCATAAATATCATTATATTTATACAGCTTTCATTAATTTTTTTTTTTCTGTTAGTGGGACACATTTATCTCAAAACTTTGTCCCAAGACCCCATTTAAGATACATTGTGGAAGCTCTCACACTAAGGCTACCCGCCCAGAGCGGTGAGCCTCAAGGTCCTCAGTTAAGAGAGCCCAGCACCCTCAGCCTGGGCTCCAGGGGCTCCTGTG
>NW_026068103.1:2235036-2243796 GCF_014885135.2 Alexandromys fortis
TTTTTTTTTTTTTTGATTGGCTGCATTATTCCAATGTCTTTCCCTTCCAAGTTTATCTTTCTGTAAAAAAAAAAAAATGGTGATGGATGTAAATCTTGGTTCTCCTGACAGCCCATTTTTAAAGACACTGCATTTTCTGTGCTCTGAACTTGCTGTCACAATTGTAAGCACACATACACAAAAGAAGAACTGCAGGGGTATGTGTTTGATCCATTGTGTTTTGTTGCATAGTGATCAATTGCCTGTTCAAGCTGTTTTTACACTTACTATTTTCTTAGAAATTCCTTTCCTGGCTATTCTTAGAGACATTCTGCTTCTTTCTGCCTCTACTCTTCAGTATTCTTTGTATATTTTAGGAGTTTAATAATTAGACTTCAACATACACGTTGGCTGTTTAAAATGTTAATGCAGTAACAGTCACAATCAAAACCATTCCTGTAAACCTGTATTAGGAACTGCTGATTGCAGGGACGTTAATGGAAGCGTCCCACTTTCTGGACTCATTTGTTTTGATGAGAGCCTGAGTGTAAATCCTGTGCAAAACATAGACAGCTATTATGCAGTTAATTATGCACAAAGTAAACATGTTCAACTGCAAACAGCAAAATGCCACCTAATAATGGATAACTGGAGATTTATGGTATGCATGGCCAATCTGTAAGGGCTTCTACTCATGAATCTAAAATGAATGCAACATTACCTAAATGATCCAGAATGAAGGATTTAATGCATTGCTCTGCCCTTATTGCTACTTATTTCTTGTCAGCAGATTTTTCATTTTGCCTTAATTTATTGTACATAAACACTATGCAAATATCTGGGTCATATTTAAAAACATATGGCTTGTTCTTATGAATACTGGTTAGGCATTTTTGTTATAAATTACTTGTTAAGCAAATCGTTTTTATAATTATACAGGTCAACATATAATCACTGTGCCCACATGTGCTTGCTAGATGGCACAGCTTCAGTAAGTATGGCGTTCTGTGCATAGTATAAGGTATGTATCCATATACTGTTTCCTGGATATGTAGCACGTATTTTTTTTTCTGATCATTTTTGTCAATATGAATCTATTTCTCTTACAATTGGTACTTTGAATTGTATACTTTCTGTTAGTGTGGGGACTTTAAAACAAAATTTGTCATCCAACAAGATGTCTCACTTGGTAGATTTTTATCTTCTTCCCCAAAGAAAATGATGAACAAGGAGCAAAGAAATAAGTTTTGCTAGCATCTATAATTCATTTTTATGATCCTTCATTGCAAGAAGTTAATATGACTCAGAAAACCTGCCAAATATATAACAATTAAGGATACACTAAAGAAAAATATTAGTGTGAGGAATAAATAAATATACAATCAAGTAAATAAATGTAGCAGAAGTCAAAGCAGTTCACAAGATGCAGAGTGTAAGCATCAGAGATCTGGAGACCCAAGTTGGTAACAAAAGTTTTATCAGTTAAAACAGACAATGAAAACCAAATGGTTAACAATCACATTGTCTTAGCATCCAGGCTTCAAAGAATCACATCTCAGATTTGAAATTATAGATATGTATTGTGTATCTCTCTAGAAAAAAAATTCTCTAAAAAATAAACTCTGACAAATAAAACCATCAAGATGGGTCACTATTTTTAGCCAATGCACTGATTAGGTATCATCTGTAGTTGGTGAAGAGGATTGAGGGGTGGGAAGCAATTCATGATATTCTGGGCTTTATGCTCAACTTTTATGAATATTAGATGGCATTAAATGGTAGTTTGTTTATTTAATGACCAAACACTAGTGTCATAATTGATTCTCATGAAATAAAATAGTGTGAGTCATATTTAAACTTTCAGTGTTAAAGATCTGCAAATTTCGGGGTTACCTGAGTTCAGTTGTTTCCTAGCAAGTTTGGGACAGTGATGTGAATTCTATAAAAACAATGTTTTGTTTTCATACCATATTACATAAGGTCACCTTGAATTATTTTTGTAAATTTTCATGTAAATCAGATGCTAAGTATCCTTGTATATGTAAGAGACTTAAGCCACTTAGCTATCCACCAACAATGAATGATTTTCCCATAAAATAGGCTTTGAATCCTTTGCTTGAGAGAATCTCATAAGTAAGACATGAATAGAAAGAAGGAATAAAAGATAGGAATGGTGGGATGAGACCCATTGATCACAGAAATCAAATTGCTTAATGAGCAGCTAGGCATGTATACACTAGCTTATAATAGGATGTTAGTGTAATTACATGAAATCAAGAGCTAAATACCTCATTTACATTGAGAAAGTGTTTTAGGCTCTTGGAGAATTTAGTTTGCTATACTTAGAGTATGTTCTGGAAGCTGTAGCTCTAAATGGCCCTTTTCCTTTTACAAAAGTTCACTAGATCTTTTCAAAAGAAAGAAAAACTACCTACAGACTCAAGTTCTTGTTTACATTATTATTATTGTTGTCATTATTATTACATTATTTATGTTGTCTTGTATGTTGGAACTAGAATAGCTAGAATGCCAGTGCTTTGGCGGCAAAAGATGAAATAAATCATCATACTTGTGCCATTCCAATTGCATGCAGCTTCTCTCTTTACTTTCTTGCACAATTACTTTCTTACCATTTTCTATTATTCTTTTTATTATATTCACTTTCAGGTGTAGGGTGTGTGGTACTATTATACAACTTGAGGTAGTCTTTTGGCCTAATTATTCTGCATATCTGTTTATTTAAAATGAAAACATAGCTATTTCAAAAGTGATACTGTCAAAAAATGAAAAACAATAAAATAATGTCTTAATTCAAAATATGCCACATCATACTCTATATTAAACCATTCTAAGTTTAAAAGAAATCTCACTGTTGATGAAAACATGTATAATTTTTGGTACAGAGGTTATTAAAATAAAATTTTATGGTTTTAATAGCAGCAAAGCTTGCATAAATTTATAAGATTACCTCTCAAATTTCTTGTATTTAATATAAAACCATACCACTAAAAAAGTGTTTAAATTTTTATGGTAATTAAAATTTTGCTGTGTATACTAACAATTGAAATATTGAACTAGAATGATTTCCCTGTTTTTTTCACTAGCTTCATTATGTTAGCCATTGAAAATTAGAAACTGATACATTAGTTTCTTAAATATATTAAACTTATGACTTTAAAATCTTCAGTTTATCAATTAATATTTTAATTAATATACATAAGTTTTCCTTTTTGTTATCTTCACATCCTTTGAAACAAGTTTTCTAAAACTGAGAATTTATAAAATTACAAAGTGCCATAATTGCTGTTGCCTTAATTATTACAATGACTTGCAGTTGGTAGCACGTTTCCACATCTGACTTTGTTAACTATATTCTCTTAAGGTATCTGAACTTGACAGCTTGTTTATGAAAAGAATCCAGTTGTGTTCTTCTCAATGTGATCCAGTCAGAACAACCATTAAGAAATCTTTCCAGTGCTGGCAAGATTGCAGAGGGAAGAGCTAACTAATACATAACTTGTGGCTATGTTAAACGTTCTGAAAATCAGCATGAATGTTCCTCAAAATACTACAACGACAGCTTTCCTATTATGTACCTACTGTGCTTCTGATACATAGAGACCCTAAAGATTCTAAGACATCATACAGCAGAGAACTCTGCATTGACAATTTTAGTGAGAAACTATTCACAAGTGCCAAGTTACAAAATCAACCTAGATGCCAGTTAGTACATAAATGCACAATGAAAACATGGTGTACATGCAAATAGAGCTTTGTTCAGCCACACAGAAGAATGAAGTTCTAATTTTTTATTAAAACAGATAGACCTAAAAATCATAATGTTTAGTGAGATCCTGTAGGCTCAGAAAGACAAATGTCATACTTTTTCACATGTGCAGATTCTCAACTTTAAAAGGTAACAGTTTTGAAAGCAGAGATAGTATATTTGGGAAAAAGGAAGAAGATTGTTGCAGGGAGAGGAGAATGTGCTAGAAGTCATAGATGAGGTGAGTAAGGTCAACTTGTGAAATATATATATATATATATATATATATATATACACACACACACACACACACACACATCATAGAGACAAGTTTGTGCACTGAGAATACACTAATGGAAACAGTGGAGAGATACATTTCTTCCTGCTCCTAAACAAAGACTGATAAAGCAAACTGGTTTACTTTTCTTAAAAGGAATATTCCCTTCCATTCACTGTTTATTTTCAGATTATTAGATTTATCCAATTGCCGTACAACGTATTTTAGTTTGCAATAGCAATGCCTAGAATGTATAGAAACATGGAGGTCCTTCTTAAAATGATTCAAATATTAATCTAATTTGCCAATACTCTCAAGTGATTATGATGACAACTAATAAAGGAGCTGGATAATCACATTATAGAATCCTTCCTCTCTGCTCCACAAAATAAAGGGAAACAGCCTTAAGGACAAATTACTGAATTCTCAGAAGCAGAAAAAGACCACATGCTTATTAAGCCAGTATTTAGGGGACATAACCTACTGCCTGAAATCCTAGGAACAGAAGAGTGAAGCAATAAATGAAAAAGGGAGGAAAGAGAATCTGAGGGTAGTTATTAGAAAAACAAACACTTAGAAACTGAATGAAGAGTTTAAATGAAAATAATTTAAATAATTGTAAGCAGGGTTGATTTATCCACAGATGTACTATTATGTAACAATTTGTTTATAATAACTTCATGAAAGCTGATTCCAGTGCTATAAACTTCTTTGTCTTAATGGTGTAGGAGGTCCTTCTGTTTATGTGTTGCTTTCATTGGTTGAATAAAGAAACTGCCTTGGCCTTTCGATAGGGCAGAACTTAGGTAGGCATGGAGAAGACAGAACTGGGAACATGGGAAGATGGACAGACAGAGACGCCAAGGATCTCCTGCCTGAGACAGATGCTGGTTAAAATCTTGCCAGTAAGCCACAGTCATGTGGTGATACACATACTAATAGAAATAGATTAAATTAAGATGTAAGAATTAGCTAATAAGTAGTTAGAGCTAATGGGCCAAGCAGTGTTTAAATGAATACAGTTTCTGTGTGATTATTTTGGGTGTAAGCTACTGGATGCCTGGGACGACAAGCAGCCCCCTCCTCCTATTACATCTTAAAGTGTATCCACACCTTTTTTTATACTTGTCTCTTCCAGCATTTCTTCAGTGTGTGTCTTCCAGTGATACACTATTTTTATCTTTCTCTGCATGAAAAAAATTAATTTAGCTTTGGTGTTTTCAAAATACTTCCCTCATGTATGGAATTTTAAAAATGATCTTTCCCACTGTATAGCTAGAGGCTAGGCCTCATTGTCATCCTTCTGTTTCTTTTGAGTAGTGGTTTTGTATGTTTAGTGATGAGGAGGTAAAAACTAATCTAGTTCCTTGCACTCCAACATGTCAAGGCGAAAATAAGCACATTATATTTTATATTTATTCATTCATTTATATATTTTGGTGCTGAGGATTGAAACAAGCATGCCTTTGGCAGTCAAGGCACTAGTTCTGAGATACAACCCAGTCTTGGGGTTTGTTTTTATATTATAAGCTCTAGTGCTTTGAAAGACCGCATGCCCTTATTATTTGAATACTTGACCTTTACATTAGGTGTTCTATTGAGAAGACTGTACTATGTGATCTACAATGTGATTTCTAGACCAGGCATAGTTACCTAGTGAGACCCTGTCAAAAATAACACAAAAATAAGATAGTACATTTTAATTAATTTCTACTTGGTAAAAATTTATTATTTTTTAAATTTAATAGTTTACCTATTTATAAAGTTTAAGCATAATTTTACTTGTCTGACATCTGAAATTCTTGCTCTGTAAATAACTTAATCATGTAATTTCTAGATACCAGACATAAAGCTTGCCTTCCTTGGAAGGTCAAATAAATTAAGTGAATTAAACATGAAACTTAAGCATAGCATCCATTCCAATGTACTTTCTACTTTACCATACTTCTAGCTTAAAAAATAATAAGCCAGGAATTAAAATAGACATTCTATTTCAAGGGAAGAAAAAAAACAGAAGGAATAGAGAGAAAATATAGACCATTAGGACATGCAATTTCTTTTAACTTCATAACATATGTGTGTATTTCATCTAAAATATTTTGAGAAACAAGTTATGTTGCTGTCATCAGCAGAGCCATCAAAAGAGATCCAACACATTTCAGAAAGTTTTATTTTATCAATAAAATTTTGTAAACCAGCTGGTAGTAACTTTTCTTGCAAGCAATTTAAATACATATTACAGTGTAGACAAAAAAATGAAAGGCTATTAGAATAGATATTATGGATGACATTAATGCTTTTAATACTGTCTCCTCAATGATACCATGGTTAACTGAATATGGTAGCAGATTGCAGGAAAAAAAGATCTGAAATCATGGTGTCTATCCTGTTATTTTACTTTTAGTTAATGTCCACAAGCATAGTGTTGGTGAGTTTTATAATCATAGATTTCTTTCATTTCTAGATGAACAATCATATACCTGTATATGATAAGAAGAGTTTGTCCTTCGTTGTAACTATAATGCCAGATGAGTTCATATATTTAAATGATTCTGTTTGCTTACTCACATGGTTGGAGGTGTCCAGACCTCACTTACACATATTCCTTGCTTTCCATCACAAAGAAACAGGTTAAGAGATCAGACACACAATTAACCACTCCCCTCACACATGTTTCACATCACAAAGGTAATTCATCTATGAGAGTCATTAAAGTCTTACTCATCTATGACATTTTGTAATCAAACATTCAGACAAATTGCATCAAGGACCTCAATTCCCCTTCTACTCTCTTAAAACAGTGTTTACAAATGTCCAATAATATTGAAAATACTGGAAGAGGACATGAACCTGTTTTCATAACTAAACATTTTCCCTGTCTTATCCTGCAGAGTATATTATAAAAATACTTGTAGGTGTAAAATCACAATGCCATCTCTTATTGTAGGAGGAAAAGGTAAAAAGTATTCTGAATTGAGATAGAAGCTTACAACTAATTAAGTAACATCAAGAAAGGCTTCATTAAAAAGTTCAATTTAATATTTATGAAGGTGTTTTACAAATGGACAATGAATATATCATTTTATATAAGAACACACTTTAAATTTTAAGTGTATCAAACATTTATTGAGACAAACAATTATTTTTCAAAATATGTATAATTTCAATAGTAATATAGCAAAGTGTGATATCTAGGATCAATTGCAAAGACATATTCAATAAGCATCTGGAAAATTCAAATTACTTTAAGACTATAGATTAATTGTCATGAAAAACAACCATAAAAGTAACATGAGATGTGTTTCAGTAAGATTTTTAATAAGAGGAAAATCCTAATACCCCAAATCTGATCACTTTCAGAGTAAACTCAGACAGAACAGGCACAAATTCTAAGGATGTAAGAAATCTCCAGGGTTTGTCTATTAACCTAAAGAAAAATTGCAAGCTGAAATACAGGAATGAAAGAAAATGAGTACATGAGATAAAATGTCCTAAATGTAATTACTTCACTTGGATGTCCAACAATTGAACAAATCACCAGCCCCTGTGTTTCAGATATGCAAAGAGAAAGATAATATACAAAGACCCCAGTGACCCAGAAGTGGAAGGCAATAAAATCAGAGAAAATATCTTTTGCTATTAGGATACCTTGTGTTAATAACACTTTGTGACAAAACTTGAAACTCAGAAGTGGTATAGAACTTTACATTACAAAGTGTAGTCCTTGTCACTCATCAGGGATACTTCTTTTTGCAATAGATAGAGAGACCATTACAGAAACCTACATCCAACTAAAACGTAGGATTGTGGAGCTGTCTCAAAGAATACATCTATAATAGAGCTCCCACACTAAAGCTTAATGGTTATTTTGGGGAAGACAGGGTGATAAGCTGTAAGAGCCAGTTGATCGGAGAACTTGTTGTGAGATTGCTTCTCTTAGGACTGTCAGAAGCAACAGCCATAAAATAGCATGTTGACTGCCCAAATGTGAGCAGAACAAGGTCAACAACAATAGACCTACTAAGGAGGTCAAGTGAAAGAACAAGAGGCCTTAACACCACACAGAGAACTACAAGCAGCTAAAACTCGTCTTCCCCAGGAAAAGCACACTGTTTCATTATATAATACCAAATAGTCAAACTGTGAAAACAGACATATAAGTAACATTATACAAACTGAACAGGTACATTTACATATACAGAATTATATGAGTATTTATCTATACATGCATTCATGAAAATGTTGTCATGTATTTAAAAAAACCAAGAAGGGCTATATGAATCAGGAGGTGGGAGGGCAGAAAAGGAAGAAAAAAATGACATAATTGTAATCTAAAAATTTAAGATAAATTTAATTGTATTTTTATAAGTTAAAACAATTTTCAAATCAAAATATATTTAATCATATTCTTCCTGCTCCCCATATCCCTCCAGATTCTCTCTCCCTCCCTAGTCACCCAGCTTTAAATTCTTCATCCATACAAAAGGAAAACTAAATACAACAAGAAAACAAAGTATAACCACATTGTAAAGAAACAAAAATAAAAAAAAAAAAAAACATCAGACTATAACCAAATAAACACACACACACACACACAATAAACAAACCTATGGTCTCAATTATCTCTTAGTCAACTACTTCTGAATTGAGGCCTGTCCTAGAGTGGTTGATAAACTCAGTGTCACTCTATTAGAGAAAACTGATTTTCTCTCTTTTAAAAAAGAAAAAGGGGGGGGGG
>NW_026068103.1:2244852-2250300 GCF_014885135.2 Alexandromys fortis
TGTCTGCAGTTTTAGATAAGGGACCTTCCTTGATGTTTGGAATTTATTTCAGAGAAGAATCCAAACATATGGAACAGCAAAGAAGAGCAAAAGGTGTCGAGGTTTCCCAAGATCAAATTCTTGGTGCAGGAGAATATGCTGATCCACAGGTCCAAGCTCTTTATGATGATGAAGTACTGTGTCTATGTCACCAAGCAGCTTTAAATGCTTGGAATAGGATACAAGATCCAGCAAAAAGGGTTGAATCATATACCAGAATTAGGCAGGGACAGAGAGAACCCTTTATTGACTTTTTGCAAAGATTAATTAAGGCTCTGCACATAGAAGTAACAAACCCAAAAGCTAGAGAAATAATTCTTGAATAGCTGGGTTTTGAAAGTGCAAACTTAGAATGCAAAAAGATAATTGAGCCTTTAAGGTCTAGATCAGCACCTATGGATGAAAGGATTCAGCCTACCATGAATTTTCAGATGTTTAACTACAATGATGTATCCTGGGTAGGAGAAGAAATTCCAGAAGCAATGAGGGGACATCAACCTATCAAATGTTTTCATTGTGGTAAATTAGGACATCTGAAAATGGATTGCAAGCAAGGAATTTCTAGGAATAATACCTTATCTGGGAATGGCAAGAATAAGAAACCTCAGCCTTCAGGTATATATAGGATGAATGAATGAATTTCTTCATTAGACTACAAATATTTGTGTATTCTGAATTTTCTATATTTATTTCTGCTTTTATTTCATTGTGGACTGAGAGGATACAAGAAATTATCTCCCTTTGCTTATTTACTATTTTTTTGTTGCTGTTTGATTTGTAGCCTATTATTTGATAAATTTTGGAGGCAGTGCTATATGCTGCAGGGAAGAAGGTATATTCCATGTCTATTGGGTTAACTGTTCCATATATACCTGTTAAATCCCATTAATATTTGGTATAATTGATATCCAAAGTTTCTTTGATGCTATCAAGATTTGAGGCAAGCATAAATACAAGAGTTGGGTATTAAAGTCTCCCAGGAATGTTTTAATTTTAATTAAAATATAACCAGTTCATTTCTCCTGTTCCCTTCTCTCCTCCCAGTGTCTCTCATGTTCCCTCCCTCAAATCACTTTAAAATAAGCCCTTACTCCCACCCAAATTTGTGGACTCTTCTTTGATTACTGCCGTTATATAACATATGCTTAAATATATAAGTACAGACCAATGAGTCTGTTAATGCTATTTGTTTCTATATGATTTCAGGGTTGACCACTTGGTCAGCCTGGAATATAGGAATTATCCCTCTCATCAGTTACTAGTTACTTGTAGGTCTTTGCCGAGGGATGGGTCTATGAGATTTCCCCCTGTCCTTTTAAAGTATCTATTGGTATTAATTATCCTTCTTCGTGTCTTGTTAAGGCAGTCATATTGTTGCAGTAATATGTTCATAGATTCCCTATAATTTCTAGGAGGCAACTTCATAGCAGACTCCTTAATCCTCCAATTCTTAATATCTTTTCATTCTCTCTTCTGTGATATTTTAACCATTTTCCCAGAGAGGTGTTAGCTTAGCTGTTGGTATGGTAGATATTACCTACTGAGGAGGGATATTGAATGATCAAGTATTCTCAGCACTTTCACCAGTTGTGGGTTATTGTAATGGTCTCTTTTGCTGCAACAGTGCTTTGATGAGGGTTGGGTTACACTTACCTAATGGTGAAAGGAAAGTATTATAATGAAGATGGGAATTATATTTGTTGAGAGGAATGTCACTATTAGTTACTTCTTTGAGTTCCATGGGCTTACTCGCCCTTGGTGGTTAATGGTATTTCATGTATGAGGCATGATTTCCTTCCTGTTGTTTGGGCTTAAGTACAATTGGACACTTATTGGCTATCACCAAGATATGATGTCATTATTGCATCTATATGAATATCTTAAAGATATGCTCATTATTATGAGTTCATGCAAAGATATTTGGATAAGATTACTGATCTTTTGCTTTTACAATTTACATAGTAACTTCTACTACTATGAAAGTTTGACTTCAGGAAGGAGAATTCCCTGTAAAATTGAGCTCAGATTTTTTTAATTCTCTGTCTAAAGTGTGTATGTCTGTGTGTGTGTGTGTGTGTGTGTGTGTGTTTCAGCAACAAGGAAAACTTAAACTCTGAGAGTCAACTTGAGTTGTACCCATTTCCATAGTATCACAAATTGGACAGCTACAAACATTGTTGAGCAAGTTCCTCCAAGGTAGAATGCATGATCCTTTTAAAATATGCCAAGGAGTGATATAATTGAATCATATAGTATAGTTGTTTTTAGTTTTTTTTAATATTCTCCATATTGATTTCCAAAGTGGTTTCAAAAACTTATACTGAATAAGCATTTCCTTTGCCTCATAACATTGCCAGCATTTATTATCAGTTGATTTTTGATGTTAGCCATTCTAGCTGGGATATTGTTTTAGTTTTCATTTCCCGAACTGCAAAGAATGATAAGAGTTTTTCCTTATATTAAAGAATTTAAAAAGTGGTCCTTAGCTGGTTTGGTGGACATCAAATTCCTGTCCCCAGGTGACATACTAGACACATTAAAACATACAGCAGCTAAGGGGGAACAAGGTGGTATACAAAAAGAATTGTATAGGAATTGTTCAATTTTTTTGCTATCAATTTATTTTTGCTAAAAAAATTTATAGGAAACACTCCATTAACTAAACTGTTAAAAAGAAATTAAATAAAATAAGACAGTAAAAAAGTTTTAATTGGTTTCTAGGGAAAGATTTTTTTTAAAGAAAACTGTCAAATGAAAATTGCCACACTGACAGATTTTATTATAGTACATGCATGGCTGTGTCAATCACATGTAATGGAGAATAATATTATCTATGAGCTAAAAATGTGATGGGTAGCACTTTATATTTTTGGAAAGTTGGGTGAAAAAGAAATGTGTTGTCCTAAAGAACATGCTAAAATGAGTATTCTATTTGGGATGTTGTATTTATAAACAAGCATTGGGTTCCATTAGAATAGTATATTTCAAGTCCTCCAAATGATTTTAAGACACACGTTTTCAATTGTAGCTAAATTTTACTCTAGGCAAGGAAGGCACACCCTGAAGTTTTTGATATATAGTAAGCAAAGCTTATATTGAAATCTGCTCAACTGACTTAAGAGACTCATTGGTGCCTTTTGCTTAAAGGACGACCCTTGAGACAGAGAGATGGGTAGGAAACAACAGCAGATTAGAGTCAAATTGACTTGAGCTCATCGTCTGTAGAATCCACAGCTTCCCCTAAAATCTTTTCTTCCATTATTCTTTCTTCCTTTTTTCCTTCCACCTAGCCATCCTTTCCTCATCTTGTCTTTTTTACTGTCCTTCATCCCCCTTCTTTTTCCCTCCATTTATTCTTTTCTCTGTTATATTTTTCCTTTTCTAACAATTACCAGATGGTACAATGAGTGAGGGGAGGAAGGGATTCTAGTGTCCATCAGCATGATAGGATAAAATATAATCATATTATGTAAATCAAAAGTGGAACAAACACTTAGCAGTAATTAATGATGTAAACAAGGCTGCAACTGCACAGAGAGGACCAAGAGGTGAGTGATATGATAAAGAAGCTGAGAAAGAAATCAGAGAAACATCACCATTTACAATAGCCATAAATAAAATAAAATATCTTTTGATAATACTAACCAAATAAATGAAATACCAATTCAACAAGAACTTTAAGTCTTTGAAGAAAGAATTTGAAGAAGATATCCGAAAATGGAAAAACATCCCAAGCTCTTGGATAGGTAGGATCAACATAATAAAAATGGAAAGGCTACCAAAAGCAATCTATAGATTCAATACAATCCTTATCAAAATCCCTACAAAATTTTTCACAGACCTTGAAAGAACAACACTCAACATCATATGGAAAAGCAAAATTCCCGTGTTAGGCAAAACAATTACATACAATAAAGGAACTTCCAGAGGTATCACCATCCCTGACATCAAGCTCTATTATAGAGCTACAGTTATGAAAACCGACTGGTATTGGCATAAAAACAGACATGTTGACCAATGGAATCCAATTGAAGACCCAAATATTAATTCATACACCTATGAGCATTTGATTTTTGACAAAGAAGCTATACAATGGGAAAAAGAAAGCATCTTCAGCAAATGGTGCTGACATAACTGAATGTCAATATGTAGAATAATGAACATACATCCATATAATTCTCCATGCACAAAATACAAGTCCAAATATTAAAGACCTCAATATAAATCTGACCATATTGGATCTGATAGAAAAGAAAGTGGGAAGTAGACTTTGATGCATGGGCACATAAGATCATTTCTTAAATATAACACCAGTAGCACAAACATTGAAACAATAAATAAATGAAATCTCCTAAAACTTAGAAACTTCTGTAAAGCAAAGGACACATCAAATAAAAGAAAAAGGCAGCCTACTGAATGGGAAATGATCTTCACCTACCCCATGTCAGACAGAGGACTGAACTCCTAAATATATAAGACTCAAGAAATTAGACATGAAATTTTCAAATAACCCAATTTAAAAATGGGGTATGGATCTAAATAGAGAATTCTCAATAGAAGAATCTCAAATATCCAAAAGACACTGAAGGAAATGGTTCAACATCCTTAGCAATCAGGAAAATGCAAATAAATCAAAATGACTCTGAGACACCATCTGTCACAACTGTCACTATGGCTAAGATCAAAAACACCAACATGTTTGAGAGTATATGGTGTAAGGGGAACAATCCTCCATTGTTGGTTGAATTGTAAACTTGTACAACCTCTCTGGTAATTAGTACAGAGGTTTCTCAAAAATTTGGAAACCAACCTACCATTCTTAAGTATATACGAAAAAAAAATGCTCAATCATATTACAAAGACATTTGTTCAACTATGTTCATAGCAACATTATTTGTAATAGCCAGAACCTGGAAACAATGTATATGCCCTTCAACCAGTGAATGAAGAAATAAAATGTGTTATATTTACACAATGGAGTAAAAAGGGTAAAAACAATGACAACAGCAAAAATCAAACAAACAAACAAAAAGTGATCTTAAAATTGCATGTAAATGGATGGAACTAAAAAAAAAACAAACAAACAAACAAAAAAAAACTATTCTGAGTTACTCCAGACTCAGAAAGATGAGCATGGTATGTACTCACTCATAATTGATTACTAGCTGTACAGCAAAGAATAATTGAGTCTATAGTCCACGACCCCAGTGAAGCTAAGTAACAAAGATGTGGATCAGCATATTCTCCTGCACCAAGAATTTGATCTTGGGAAACCTCGACACCTTTTGCTCTTCCTTGCTGTTCCATATGTTTGGATTCTTCTCTGAAATAAATTCCAAACATCAAGGAAGGTCCCTTATCTAAAACTGCAGACACTAACTGATGGAAATCATAGGGGGTAGCTCTAGC
>NW_026068103.1:2252433-2283903 GCF_014885135.2 Alexandromys fortis
AGGATGATCCCAGCTAAGATTCTAAGGTATACTGGAGAGGGTGCCTGAACTGGCCTTGCCCTGTAGTCAGATTAATGACTATCTTAAATGTCACTATAGAATTCAGAAAATGATGGAAGCAGAAGCAGAGAGTCTCAGCAGGGCACTGGGTGAGCTCCTAAAATCCAGTAGAAGAGTGGGAAGAGTGAGAATATGACTAAAGAGATCAAGATCATGTAGGGCACACCCACTGAAACAGCTTACCTGAGTGAGCCATTGGAAGTTCACTAACTCTGGCTGGACAGGGAAGGAACCAGCATAGGACCAAACTAGGCACTGGGAATGTGAGTAACCGTTGTATGGCTGGGAAGACTGTGGACCCACTGGCAGTGGGACGTGGATTTATGGCTATTGCTTGTACTGACTTTTTGGAACCCATTCTCTTTGGAGAGATACTTTGCTCAGCCTAGATATAGTAGGGAGGGCCTGGGTCCATCCTCAAAGCAATGTGCCTTATCTTCTCTGAGGTGTGGATGGGGGTGGGGTGGGAGAGAAGGTAGAGGGAATGGAAGGAGAGGAGGGAGTAGGAACTGGGATTGGTAAGAATGAAAAAAGACAGCTTTTTTGTGCTTTTTAAAATAAAATAAAAATAGAAAAAAAAAAAGAGACAAACCAACATAATCACCATTCTCTTCAAAAGAGATATACAAAACGTCAAACTTTTAATGCCTGGACAGAGAAACTAAAACAGATTTTGGGCAATCTAGTATATGGTCTGGAAACCAAAGCTTAGTGATTCGTGCTTTTACAGTTACAAAACCAGAGCAAGAGAATCATCTGCACACCAATAGTAATTCCCCTTTGCATAGGACATAAGGGTTTAAACGTGCATTCACAAGTTTTAGCATCCTAAGCAATAAACCATACAGTTCCACTAGAAAAAATAGAAAAGATGTAAGCCAAAATTAATGTGTCAGTATTGCCAGGTTGATATTATCAATGTGAAAACAATCAAAGCATAATATGTATATTACCATAAAGTCATAACTTTGGTGGCATTAAAGCCACAGAATGCACATCTAATTAAATTTACTTTTAAAATAAGATGTATTCTGTATATTTATTCTGAGATTTATTTTTAATGTTTAATACTCTAATTTTTCTAATGAAAATAAGTTATTCTTTGAATTTAGGAAAAAATGTAAATAAGACCAACATAATAATTGGTAATGAAAATCAATAATATAAATTTATTTTGTTGCATAATAATAAATGTTAAAATAAGAATAAAACATCAATTTTTAGGAAATCTCCTTATTGATAAACCTACAAAAACACCTAGTATTGATTTTCAGTTCAAATAGCTCTGACTTGTCTTGAAACACAACATTCCCAGAAATGAGCAACAAAGTTAACAAATTTATTCATTTCAATGCAAACTATTATTTGTACCACAACACTGCATACTTTACAAAGTAAAAAAAGATTAGTCTCTCCAATTTTCCTTCTGTTAAGAGATTAAATATTTTGTGCCTACTGAGTAAATTTATGAAAATCTAAAATATCCATAATTCTCTCTTGTACATGTGTATAAATTTCCTTCACTTTTAATTTTGTATTATAAATAAGTAACAAAGGATGTTCTTTATTATT
This sequence comes from Alexandromys fortis, assembly GCF_014885135.2. Classification (NCBI taxonomy): domain Eukaryota; kingdom Metazoa; phylum Chordata; class Mammalia; order Rodentia; family Cricetidae; genus Alexandromys; species Alexandromys fortis. Next base: position 2,254,066 of record NW_026068103.1, read on the forward strand.
TCTGTGACCATTCAGCCATGGTGAATGTTTTTGACTATTTCTGTGACTATACAGATATGGTCATGGATGTTCTTCATCTTGTCTATGATAGTACAGCTATGACTAGTGTATGTGTTAAAGTGAGTGGAGGTAAATATGTGATTCTTGATTCTTGAGGCTTCTCTATAACTCTGCATTTTAATTAATGAATCATTGTAGGCACAGACAGTGTGCTTTCCTTCTGAAGGAAATAAGCATCATTAATAGGACATTGTGATCTTTGATTAGAAGCTACTATACCTGTCTTTTCTGGCAGCTTCTAGGTATAGCTCACCAATATGTATGCCATTTTCTTCTATGTAAATTTTAACACCTGACTATTACAAGAAATAGGCACCATTACTAAAATGTGACATAACAGCATACTGACTGACTTTTGCAAAAGAATTGTTATCAAGGAATTTCAATTGTAAAATGCAATATGTTTACCTTTACCAAAAATGAGTTTCAGAGCAATCATCCCAGTAATATACATTTCATATGTAAGTTTCTCTAAGCATTTATTCAAAGAATATAAAGAAAACTCCACACCTAGAAACTATTTTAAGTGAGAGCCCAAATGCGGAGAAGTACTGTTCGTATTTCAGTGGCTTTTGTAAAACAATGGCACATTTTTCATACAGTGTTTGTAAGCATTGCAAGGAGTTAGGCCAGAGGAATCTTTAACCATGAACTTGTTCTGCTTATAAAGGGGAGAATGAATGGGGATCAATGCATCCTTTAATGAAGACTACTGCTTTACCCATGTATGCCTGTGTTTGCATCTTTGTATGCTACACCTTGTAAAGACCCAAATTACATAACAAAGCAATGTTTATTTCTATATACAAACCCATACATTTATATTTTCACATATTTGATTGAAATGAATATAAATCACCTATTGCAGATGGAGTTATGGAAACTTGATGAGAAAAGTACTTAAGAGTTCTGCAGTATCAGAATGCCCGTCGATGCATGCGCAAACAATTAGAGTTTTATTCAGGCTCTTCATCATGTCTTCAAGTTTCTAGTTTATTTTTGTTGCCACGATAAAATATCCTGACAAAACACAACTTAGGAAAAGAGGGGTTTATTCAGTTTACAATTTCAGGTCACAGTCCTTCAATACACAGGAGTCAAGTGAGAAACTTAAAGCAGCTCTCACATAATAGCACAGTCAAGAAGAGAGAAACTAATGTTTTGATGCATGGTGTTTGCTTGTTGAGTTCTTCCTCCATTCTTATACACTCCAGGATCCATCTTGAAGGAAATATTGCTGCCCACAGTGGACTGGCCTTCCGACACTGATTAATTTAACACAATACCACACAGACATATTCATAGGATAAGTCAACGTAGAAATACCTCATAGTTTCTTTCTTTACAGATTATCCTAGATTGGGACAAACTAACAACGGGCATAAACTAATAGTACTTCTTCTTGTGAAAAATTACTGCATGAATAGGTGTTGTGTCCTGTATCATCTGTCTCTCACAAACCAAGGATGTCTCCTTCTTTAAGGAAATTGTGTTTGCTATTTTAAAATTAATTTTTGTCCTTTCAATAATGGAATTGATATTAAGTATAGTGATATGTTTTAATAGATGTCATGCAGACTTCATCGAAAAATTGTTCTGATTTGTCACTTTTTCTATTGTTGGTTTTTATTGGAGTGTATTGACAACTTTCATATTGTATGCAAACTTGCCAGTGTTAGATATTACTGTGTAACATAAGCCTCTCTGATTTTCATTCAGTATAGAAGACCACATTTTCAGATGAACCACATTGCATAGGAAATTTCTCCTAGCTAACCCCTTGCTTATACAAATATAAAGCAGATTCTGTCACCCATCAGTGGGAGTTGAGCCTCAGAAACTTTATTAATATGGTACAAAGTCAGGTTACAGATTTATTTGTGGGTTCATTTCCCTTTCTCCTCTAAGAAAGCCCATTTTAAGATGCTATTCAACACTATACCAATAGGGTTTTCTTTTAAGTCCCATCACAAAGCACAACTCTCCAGTGACTGGTAGACACACAGAGAACATTTGTAAAGATCACAGTGGAGAGAAATTCACTAGAGACAAAAATGCACAGATGAAGATGTAGTTAGCCTCCCCGAGTCTGCAAATGCCTTTGGGTCTCTCTGTGTCTCTCAGAGGTTGCAGTTATGATGAAAAGCCCATCTCTTCTATCCTTCAGATACAAAGCTATTCAGAATGAGATTCAGAATTGAAATAATCATTTCCAAAGCCAGAAATGTTTTTGCTTTTTTAATCATGAAAGTTCATCTTTCCAGAAAATGTTAATTTTACATTCATTCATTCTATGAGCCTTCCAGTCCATAACTACTAAAGACAGTCATCAGCATTTCAGCCTGATACAGTCCCTTCCAGACCCCCAAGGTTCAAAGCTTCTCACTGGGAATTCACAGAACGTGTTGGATGTGTTCACTGAAGTGCAGCTGAGGTCAGCACAAAGGACAGCTTTCACAGAGAATGCACTGGGTTGGTGTCTCTCAGTTCCCCATGAAAACTGGCTCTGTGGAGCACCTGGCTCAGTAACCCTTTTATGTGCACAAATGTTATTATACTGTTTCAGTGATGACATCGTCTTCAGTTCTAGACTGATAACCATATTCTTGATCTCTTTGGAAGATGTGCATATAAATTAAGTGATTTAAGCCACTGTAGTGTTCTTTCCAACTAGTGCTTGATTTTTAGTGGTTTATACCATTTACTCTTGTTTGTATTTTAATCTGCACTCAAAGTTGTATGTGATTCTTTAAATTTCAGTTGACGCAGAAGTAATATTTAAACTTTTGTGAAAACTGATGGCTTGTCAAAAACAGCCATCTTACTCCCATTAATTGAAGACAATTGACATATAATATAGACTCAGAGTTGGTACAGCACCCAAGGTAAAGTCCCATAATGCTGGATGGCCTACATCTCTTTCCTTTACATTTTGATTTAATTTACTTATTCTTAACTCTCAGCCCCAAATACTAAACCAAACCCCATTACCTTTGTTTTCAAGACACTTATTTCCCGTCTGTGGCTTCTATCCCTATGGTTACTCTCCTTACTAAAATGTCATACACTGCCATTGCAGTGATAAATTGAAGTGGCTATTTTGATCCTGTCTATCTATTGTTATTCAAAATAACCCTCCAATACTAGTTGAATTACTTTCCAAACTCTTTAACATATTATTTAAGAACACAATTCGATTTTTATTCACCTCAAACTTCATTCTCACTACTATCACCCACTTGCTTGTCTTTAGGGATCTCTGTGTGTGGATGTGTGTGAGTACGCATTGGTGTTTGGATAAATGTGTCTGAGCATGCACTGTAGTGTATAAATATGTGTGAATATGCAGTGTGTCTGTGTGAGTATGCACTTTTGTGTGTGTCCGTGTGTGTGCACTGTTGTGTATATGAATGTATGTTGGCATACACTGCTGTGCATGTATATGTGTGTGAGTATGCATTGCTGTCCATATGGATGTATATGTGTGTATGCACTGCTGTGTGTATGGATTAATGTGGTTATGTGATATAGGTGGGTCTTCTGCCTATGTGTTAATTTCATTGGTTAATAAACTGCCTTGGCTTTTTGATAGGGCAGAACTTAGATAGGCAGAGTAGGTCTAACAGAATGCTGGGAGAAAAAAGCAGAGTCAGGCAGACACCATGAAACTCCGGCCCAAGATGGACATAGGCTAGACTCATCCCGGTAAGCCACGACGTCATGGTAAACACAGATTAATAGAAATGGGTTCATCAAGATGTGAGAGTAAGTTCTAGTCAGTAAGAGGCTAGAACTAATGGGCCAGGCAGCATGTAAGTGAATACAGTTTGTGTGTTGTTATTTCTAGGGCTAAGCTAGCTGTGAGGGACCCAGGCCAGACGAAAAGCAGGCCTACTCACCTCCTCACTACAGTTATGCACTGCTGTGTGTGTGGATGTGTGTGGTTATGCACTGCTGTGTGTGTGGATGTGTGTGGTATGCACTGCTGTGTGTGTGGATGTGTGTGGTATGCACTGCTGTGTGTGTGGATGTGTGTGGTATGCACTGCTGTATGTGTGGATGTGTGTGGGTATGCACTCCTCTGTGTGTATGTGTGTGGTTGTGCACTGCTGTGTGTGAATATGTGTGCGTATGGATTCCAGTGTATTTATCACCATGGTTCTAACTTAGAGATCTCTGTGCTTGATTTATTGTGATGTTCATAGTCTACTTTCAAACGTGGGCTACGTTCATGAGCTCTAGAATAATCCTAAAATTACCATGTTTAACATTTGCTTTTCCTGCCAGCTGATCATAAGGTTTTGTTGATTTAAACCCTAAAGTTTCTCAAATCTCCAACCTACAGAACTTTTAAGACCCTTGCATTTGCCTCAGGTAGCATCCTAATACTTTCAGCCTAGTGTTCTCATTCAGGTCTAATCCTACCTTTCTCCTGTCCCTAACTGATGTCAATTTTCTACCAAAAGACACTTGAAATTTATTGTCAGGAGAGGAATGAATTCTAAAGAATGAAAGAAATATTCACATGTTACTTAGGAGTCACACAAAGTCGCATTAGTGCCCAGTGATTGTAAGCACAAGGAAAACAAGAAATTTACTAAAAAGTGATCAGTATTAATTAGTGTTCTTTTTTTAAATGACAGAAACTAAGCTTCTTCACTTACTCTTGGCAAAACAATGAAACTATAAAGGAATCTAGACACTCACATAATAACAGGAATAGTGAAACAGTAGAAGGTGCTGGCATTCAACTGGAATCCAAAGCAAATTTGTTCCTTACAACTTTGTTTTTTGTCCTTTTGCCCTTATCACCAACTAACCATTTATATTCTTTTCAGTCTGGAATTGTCAATATTCTATTGCTGTCAAGCATATCTTGCTGTGTAGTAGAAAATACAGTTACCAAGATCCTGTAAGTTTCCAATTTTGTAATTACCAATAACAAATAGGAATAACTGACTGGTGTATATTTCTATGACTTATTATTAAGGTAAAAGAGTACTTATTTACTAAGCTTAAATAGCCCATGTTATATCAGCAAAGATCAGATGAATCAGATGAATGTCAGAAATCACAAATTTCTGTCACAATAAGAGATTGGTTAAAGAGAGGTGCAGATGCGGTGTAAATGCTAGAATCATGGAGCGTTTCATTCTTTTTTTTTTTTTTTGTCAGTGCTCTCAGACAAAAAGTTTTAATAGTAGAAATTAAAATTGATTTTAGTTGCTATATTATATTTTCAACAATGCCATAAATACTAAGAACTCTAATATTAGTGTGTATTTGTATTAATAATTTCTGTTCTTGCAAAGTACTGAACAAAGCCAAGTCAGATTAAAGAAATGTGTAATGACCAATTGTTTGTTTGCTAACTGTACTTTAGGGCAAAATTATATTAGATGTTTCAGCCCAGTGAATCTCTGAGAAAGTGAATGTATGCCAAGAGTTATTTTTTGTTTTATTTTATATTTTAGTTGAAATCATTTGATAATGGGTTTTTAAAAAATAGGCCCATGTTGATCCATAGCACTATAGAAAATTCCCCTTCTTTGGCTTATTGTTATATTTTATTACAGTTATTGCTAAATTTTTATGGATATACTGAAATCTTAATATAGACTAATTTAATTATACAGAAACAATTTCTCCCAAGATATAATAAAAATGGAATATGTTCCCAAAGAGAAATATTTGCTAAAATTAAAAGTAACTGTGAAGTGAGGACAAATCAGTATTGTTATACAGAAAATATTTCAAGACTGTACTTTAAAAGTGTCCCCTTTAGCCACAGTTCCTGAAAGTATAGGGCTCCCTATGTCTCCAATGAGTAACGATTGTCATTAGAATTGTCCTCAGGGGAGTATTTAGTGATATGTTTTTGCTGAGCTGGCATTTCTAGATGAACAATAGTTCATAATGATACCAAAGTATTCATAATTTCGACTGTCCATATTATCTCCCAAATCAGCTGCTTCCTTTCAGATAAGAGGTTTTCATCTCAGGGGAAACTATACTTGTCCTTTGTGAGGCTGATGATTTTTAAGATAAACTCTAACACATTCTCCCTTATGATCTTACATGATTATCAATAGGGCATGTTTGACCTTGTCAGTAAATGATTTTGCAAAATAGTGTAAGTATAGAGTAAAATCTAACTTTATCACAATTGTGTCTGTTGCATTACCCAATATCCAAAGTACAGTAACTAATGTGCAAAGTCATATTTATGTGCTACAACAAGCAGAAGTCATATTGATTAACCTGTATTTACTGTGAAAATAAAATAAAAATATTTTTATTGCTTTTCTAATTTTGAATTCGCTCTCCATTTTCCTTCTTTATGTACTTTTACTCATTTTTCTCTCCATATTTTCTTGATTGTAGCCGTAAATATTTTGAGCCTTTTTAATAGAAATATTAAATTAAAAGCATTTTACTAAGCTAAACTCTTATCTTACATGTTACATGGAAAAATATCCAAAAATTAATTACATATTTTAATGTAAGACTTGAAACCATGAAAGTGTGAAACTTCAGAAGGAAATCTAATGGACATGATGTTGATTTGAACAATTTATGTTTGTACAGCTCCAGAAGCATAAAGAAAAGAGCAATGGGAGACAAAAGGGAGGATATGAAACTGAAGGCGCCTGCAGAGTGGAACAAACCACAGAGCTAAATGACAGCCTCAGAATGGAAGGAAACACTTAGTAAGGAAGCATTTGATAAGGGGTTAATACTTACCTACAACGAATAAGGAGTTCATACTTCTCAATATTAAGAAAGCATCCAGAAATAGAAACTTCTGAATAGACATTTCTCAAAGGAGGCACACAAATGGCTGATGAGTAGAGCATGTGCTCAAAGTAATCCTAGAAATATGGGCTGTGGAGCCTCCCTCAGGACAGTATGCCTCCATCCATCTAAGACACTGCTATCAAGAGTTTGAATGATAGGACACATTGATGAAGGGAAACTTTGTACCCCGTTAGGATCTAAGCACAGTCATAGAAACAGTACAAGCATTTCTAGACAAAATAAAAATAGAACAACTGCCTATCTGTGTAGCATGTTTATTGTTTTATGTTTCAGTTAATAGTAGACAAAAGGAAATAACTCAAAATGTAAATTTGCATATATATGTAATTAAATACTATTAACCCTTTAAAGAGTGATATTGATAAACGTGTTATAAGCCTACAATTATAGTATCATACATAATGGCTTCCCTACTCTGAAAATCATCTGTGCATGGCTTACTTATCCTTTTTTCTTCTAAAGTCCTGAAAGTACTGATTACTTTATTCTTTCCAGGTTTTTGTCTTTGCTAGATATCATATAATTAATTCACATGTCAAATAGTATTTTCTTTTTTTAAATTTATTTATTTATTAATTAATTAAAGATTTCTGTCTCTTCCCCACCGCCGCCTCCCCTTTCCCTCCCCCTCCCCCAATCAAATCCACCTCCCTTGTCAGCCCAAAGAGCAATCAGGCTTCCCTGCCCTGTGGGAAGTCCAAGGACCACCCACCTCCATCCAGGTCTAGTAAGGTGAGCATCCAAACTGCCTAGGCTCCCACAAAACCAATAGGTGCAGTAGGATCAAAAACCCATTGCCATTGTTCTTGGGGTCTCAGTAGTCCTCATTGTCATGGCAATAGAGATTGAGATTCATCCATTTCTTTTTATGAGTTAATGCCTCACTCACTTTTAACATTGGATAATTGAGCATTGGTATGTGCCACCATCAGTAGTCTGTCTGTTCATCTTCTGAGGAATATTTTGGTTGCTTCCAAGTTTTGGCAATTATGAATAAGACTGTCATAAGCATCAATGTATGTATTTTTGTAAGAGCTGAAACTTGTTTGAACGGATACCAAGGGATAAGTGTAGTGGATCATATATAAGAATGGGTTACATTTTTTAATTTAGGCAATTTAGTGTTTCCACTAGCAATAAAGTACATATCCTACTGGTACACATCTTTACACTAATATTAATGTGGTCAAGGTTTGGGATTTTAAGTTCTCCAATAGACTGAAGGGCTATCCTCTGATATTTCTCATGTTTTTATTACTATGCCCAGAGGATCTGACAGTTTTTATCAGTATATACAGCAAGTTACAGAAAACAATTGCCTCCAAAAGCAATCAGAAAAACTTGAAAGTCAAGAGATTGTGAAAAAGATAAGTCAAATGACTTCATTTTTTCATAAATTCTTTGTTTTTAGGAAAATTTAGTTAAATTAGTGCTACTCTTAAAAATTTAAATGGTTTTTAAACTTAGCAAATAGAAAGATAAATGGATGGATGGATGGATGGATGATAGATAGATAGATAGATAGATAGATAGATAGATAGCACTATTTCCACAACAATATAAAATTATCAAAGTTTTTGATGGCCTCATTTGGAAGTAAAATATGAGATTATTATAAATTTGGTAGTACTTTACATGCGTGAGATGGATTCGTGATTGTGGATGTGTTCAATTGGAGGTAATTGTAGAACACACCAAATTTATATACACCCATAGGTCCTATATTTTAAAAATAAAAATTTTACATTTTACTATGTGTTAAACACCTACAAACATCTTTCTAAGCCTTATTATATTAATTTTAGAACTTTAAGGTGGTTCACTGTCACCCATTTGCAATTGAGTTGTGTTATTTTCCCATTTCTATTCTGCTGTTTGCCTATTATCTCCATAGAAGCTTTGCATTTTATTTTTTTATGATTTGAATTTTAGTTTTTATAAGTGTAAGCAATAGATTATAGGTTCTTGGATACCAATGTCACAAACACTTGAAAACAGTTTCAATTTTCCTGAAGACAACTGAAATCAGTTTGTAAACTAATCTCAAAATGATACCAAGAATATTGATTGTGAAACTTTTGAATTAATGTAACTTGTAGGAAATTACAGTTAACCATTTTGACTTGGTTTCTCATAGTTTTATTAAAAGTCTATGTGACAAAATATGCACAAACCCCCAAAAGCTATACAAATAGAATATTAATGGTGGCATTTAATACATAAATAATTTATGTGTAATAATATTAACCACTTAAGCACATTTTTGTGAAGATGGTAGCATTTCTTCCACTTTTCAATGAGGAAGTAGAATTTTAAGCTTCAGCAAAATCCTACCCTTGAGTTGGATGACAGTAAACTAACCTCTAATCACTTAGGAATTATTCTCTTTTTTGATAATAGTTACAAAGTTTAATTTTTTTAATATGAGATGATAATAGCAAAATCAAGAGTAATAACTAAGCCTTTTCTAGAAAATATTCTTGGGAATTAACAGATAACTTCAAATTACTTTCATTAGAGGAAAGAGTCACTGCTGGAAACACTGCGAACAGAATTGAGGACTCCTTTTCAAAAGCTGTATTTCTGATTTTCTTCTCAATGCCCTCTATTAAAACAGACACCCTTAAAAACAGACAAATCAAGCCCTGCTCAATTTGTCAGCCTGAGGGAGTTCCATTGTTCAGAGGAAATAAGATGGATATTCTAAATAGGATGTTTTTGGAAGCCTTTCATGAGACATCAGTGACTCTTTAAAGAGAGTTTATTGATTCTTCAGGCAGCACCTGAGGCAGCTCAAGATCTATTGCTCTGTCACTTTAAAGGGGCAGCAGACATGCCACTTTTCCTAGGAGATCTTCCTCTTAAGACCTGAAAATTTCTACAAACCAATTCCATCTGTCATCTCCCACTTGATCCACAGAATCCCAGAGGCCATGTTTGAATGGTTCAAAGCTATAGTGTTGCTCAAAATGCTTGCTGAAACAAATTCAGATGGGGCAGTGACTCTGTAAATGAAAACTAAGCATTCAAGCCTGTAGACACAGAAAATCCGTGGCCGGGATGGAGGCAGGCACAGTAAGGTCTCAGGAAAACCAACCTAAAATCAAGCTTCTAGGCATCCTAGGAAGAGTCTCAGAGATGTGACATTCCCTGTCTTTGTGGACAGTTCTAGGGATATGAAGCTCCTTATTTCAGAAGAAAGCAAATTCTATTTGTGTAAGAAAACTTTAAAAAAAAAAAAACACTTATTTAGTGCATATGGGGGTAGGTAAGAAGGAGTGTTTACGGATCACAGTTCATATGTGATGATACTAGGACTTCCATAAGTCAATTCTTTCCTTCTATTCTCTGGGTTCTGGGGAAAGAACTCAAGTCATCAACACTGTTACATACTGAGCAATCTCACATTCCCAGGAAAGGAAAACTTTTAAGAGCCACTTTGAATGTTATTCCAGATCCAGCTACCTCTCAAATTTAATTTGTTATGGCAACTTCTGAGAACCTTGAAGATTCTTCTATTATTGAAATGATCTCGATCCTTCTCACATCACCAGGAATGATTGCACACATTCAAGCAAAAGAAAGAATGTAAAATTCTAGTAGACCTATATTATGCAAAATCATGAGAACTCTTTACTTTTAAATTTTAGATGTTATCTAGGGTGTTCAAGAAAACACAGACTTTTCATTTTCTTTTCTCAAAAGGAAAGCACATGGAACATATGCATGCTCACATGGACAAGTGTTTTAGATTGCAATGGACATGAATATATGTCAAACATTAGCTTATATTCAACTTGTTCAGAATTGAACCTTACATGTTATTTGTTGTAGTTACTTAGAGAGTTAATAAATAATCAAATGTCCTAGGTTAAATGTGAGTGTCTGTTTTTAATAAATGAACCTGTGTGTATAATCCTTTGACAGCACTATCTAAAAATCAAGTCCCACTCTGAAGGAATCATCTGGAGTTATTATGGTATGGTTCTAGGAAAAGAAGTCTATAGTGGACTCATCTTATTTATTTCCATTTTGTAAATTTATCTAAAGTGAATATGCTTCTAAGAGACTACTCTGAATTAACAAATTAGAAAGCTAAACTATACCTTCTGATGAGACAGCAAGGGCAGTGTGTACCAGTGGTCAGATGAATCATCAGAAACATGCTACAAGATGCCCAAATAAACAGAAGAGTGGGCTATCTACATCCCAATATTAATGCCTAAGATTTTGTACCTAAATGAGAGTCCTACTCTTAGGGATGTAGATTGCCAAGAGACATTTTTTGTATGTACATGAAATAGTTTCAACTTTAAATATATACCACCCAGGCTTTGACACAACCATAATCTCTCAAAATGTAACAATCAATGCATCTTCCTATTTTCTAATTAAAAGAGTCTAATTGTAGTACAGAAAATTACTCCAGGCCTTCTTGGAACCTAATAACCTAAATTATTGAACAATAACTTTAACAGCAAAGTATTAATGACATAAAAAATTAGTCAAAAATCTCAAATTTCGAAAAAAAAAATAAAGCATCATAGATAAACAAGTACTGACCTCAAGGCCTTACCAACTGACTTCTGTGGTCAGAGAATTTCAGATGCCAAGGTTACATGTAGGGTTAAGTGTTAAAGTGTGTGTTATTAAGAGCTGGATTAAAATTTAGAATTATGCCATGACTTTTAAAAGTAACACACTCCATGTCTGAAATGAGAGGGAGAAAAGCGAAACAAAAACAATTGTAAGTTTGTTGAGAAATATTAAGGAATTTTTGCCTGCAGGTGACTAGAGAAAATGAAAACAAAACAATGCAGAACAAAACTCTACTGAGAATTTGTAACCATTCTTCCTTGGGCAGAGACTAGAAGTAACACTAATTGGTTCTGAAATCCAAAATCAGAAAATTTATTTAAAATTGATTCTCAAGTGCCTGCTAGAAACATACACAAATCTTCTCTGGAGGAAAAAAAATAAAACATGTTAACACATGCCTCAAGGTAACCACACAGAAAAGTGCCAAGGAAACTGATTTTGCAAAACAGATCCCCAAAACCAATTCACATGGCACAGGAGGCAGGAAGGCAGCCTCTGCATCTACAAACATCAGAATGTCAGGGTAAGCTTTTAGGGACTATAGGGATCATAATTGTGGCCACACCATACATGTTTAAATAAATGAGATAAATGTTCACACTGTGATAAAAATAACAATAAAGTGAATAAATAGGGAAGTCTTAAAGTGGAGTATTACAGGATTTTTTGATAAAATACAAAATCCGAAGGTCAAATGAAACTTAAAATTTAAAGAAACAAAGAGAACACTAACGAAATGCAAAGTAAATCAAGTTGGACATGCAACTGAGTAGTGCAGGACATGCTCACGGCTCTGGGTTCAGTCTCTCCAGTATGCAATGCAGGAAGAGAGGACAGGGACTAATGTAGGTGACAGCTGGGGGAGGAAGCAGCAGCTCACTGCAAAAAGCTCTGGAGTTCACCTTTCCTGCTAAATCAGGTTTTCTCACTTTTTATTTTGTTTGTTTGTTTGCTTAGTTTTTGTTATTGTTGTTGTTTTGCCTCCCCACCCCCCATGACTTTGACAAACTGTCTGGCAAAACAACATTGGTAATTGAAGAATTTGTTTTAATTTATCATGCCCAGGAGGCCAAAGTGGCAGGAGTATGTGGCAGACAGTGATATTGTAGCCAGAGTAAGGGGGGAGAGGATGGCATGACCCCTCCATTATCCTGCCTTCCTTTTTCGTGAGGTACTGCACTCTTGTCTGTGGAGTGCTATCCATTCAACACGGGTCTCTTCTCCTTGTTGAAAACATTCTTGAAATACCTGGAATAAATCTAAATTCTGTCAAATTAATTTTGAAAAGTAACTATCAAACCATCAGTTCAAATCACTTTCTCTCCTTTACAAAATGACAACAACAACCAAAAATAAATAGGTAAATAAATAATAAAGAGAGACTAGGAATTCAAGGAAGGGAAAGTGTCTACAAAAATGGAAGCACAAATTTGCTAATTTTAAAACTAAAATGAATAGTAGCCCACACCTGACAACCTCAAACTAGAAGTAAAAAGTGTAGAGAATTTGAGGATAACACAGGCTTCCTTCACTGGAAGAAGACTAAGTGTTCTATTGTTAATGGAAATATTAGGTGAAAAGACTGTGAAATAATAATGTAAAGTGGTGAGAATACTTGTCAATATAGAATGAAATTCACAGCAATACACTACTTAGCTGTAAGTGTAGCCTCAATGGATGGGCTCATTGTCAGAAATGTTTCAGAAATGTCAGAAAAAAATCATTTTCTTGAATTCTAATCCCTTTTCAATGGTACACTTTAATATATCAAACAGAACTTTTAAATTTGTTTACAATACTTATTTTACAAAGGGAAGTAATGTAGCATTAAAAATATAAAAAAAATAGTAATTTAATATGATAATAAAACATTATAAGATATGCAGATTTGAGTTTTGATTAATGGAGAAAATAGTGTTAGAAAAAGCAGTATGTCTAGGGGAATGATTGTTTCCTACCATATTACACACAAAAGAAATTCAAATATTTTTAGGATTCTTTCTGTATTTTAGTATTTGAAGAAAACATAGGAGAATAAGTTTAAAATTGGATTATGTGTGTATTCTAACAGTAAGACAAACATAAATATTAATATTAGTACACAAATTAAAGATAACAGGAAATTTATAAAATGAAATGAAAGAAATAGCAAGATTTTCTATTGTGTTAAGGTCAATAGCCTATTTTTCTATGCATAATATATAGTGTTTAAACAAACCATAAATAGAGAGAAAATATCAGCTTCATTTGTTGATATGGTGCTGAAAAGTAGATGTGTATCTGGACAAGAAAACACTAAATTTGTTTAGAGTGACTGTCTATAGCCTAAAAATTGAAATTGATAATATTCAAAATTAGAAGCTGGTCAAGAGTTCACTAGCCTTGATACATGAACCAGGAGAAAGTGTTGACTGGGTTTTCTGTTCTGCCTGGTTTCCACAGTTGTTAAGTCACAAAGAAACCACACAGAGGTCTACATTAGTTATAAACTGATGAGCCTAGTATCTCAGGCTTTTTATTAACTCTTACAACTTACATTAGTTCATTATTCTTATCTATGTTAGCCACATGGCTCAATACCTTTTTCAGCTAGGCAGTCACATCTTGCTTCTTCTGTGGTGGGCTCACAACTGCCAACCAGGAGTTCCTTCTTCCCAGAATGCTCTGTTCTCATTGACCCACCTCTACTTCCTGACTAGTTTTCCCACCTATACTTCCTGCCTGGTTACTGGCCAATAAGCATTTACTTAAAATATAATTGACAGAATATGAACCATTGTCCCACACCAAGAAAGCTTTGCCATTTCCAGGGGTCTGAGGCATTTGGTCCTTGACGTGGCTGTGCTCCTGTCAGTAAGCACATTCACTCAGGAGTTTATCTCTTCCCCACAGGTTTTGACACCAAGGATGGTTCTGAAAAAAACAGAATTATAAGGATCAATTTCTCAGTGGTATCTAAAGTTGGCTCTCAGATTTGACTAAGCCTTAGTTTATTAAAGACTCTCCTGGCAGTGTGGAGATCACTGATAATGTGCAATGTAAACTGTACACAAAACTATGCTGGGTAAATAAGATTGGGGAATTAATTCCCCTCCTGTGGGACAAGCCCTTAACCAACTAAGCCAGGTATTCGTTCCCTGACTCTCTTGTAAAGAGCATGGACTTTAGAGACTGCCTATTTAAAAATTTTGGACATTTCTTCAAGAATAAATAAAATGACATTGAATAGCTGCTTCTAACTTCTATGGATAAAGTAACTATAATGGTTTGAATGATACTCCCCTAGTATCATGAGTTTGAATACTTGTTCCCCAGTTGGCTGTACTGTTTGGGGAGGTTTAGGAAGTATGACTTTTCTGGAGGAAGTAAATCACTAGGTGTGGGTTTAAGAGTATATAGCTTTACCCTACTTCTAACTCACTCTCTCTGCTTCTTGTTCCTATTGCGGCACCTCCCCACCATGATAGAGTCTTATCCCCCAGGAGCTATAAACCAAAATAAACTCCTCTATAAGTCACTTTTGGTTATAGTGTTTTATGACAGTAACAGAAAAGTAATGGTTACAGTAACAAATGAAAATATTGAGCTCAGGAAAGCAGTTTCCCATCTACAGATACACATAAAATAGTCCAAATGCTTCCAAGTGTGCCCTGAGAGAGAACCCTATCTAGCAGCAATAATGCCCATTTTTTTTCCTAACACTGCGTACAAGCTCTCATTATCATATTGGATGACTTGCACCACAACTTTTAGTCTCAGCCTAAACAATTAATGTGATAGCACTGATTAGGAAAAAAATGTGATCCTGATGAAATCAAAGGCTCTGAGCTCTTCTCAGGTGGACTTAATGTGTCTGAAAGAATGCATTTTGAACCCCATTCTCATTTCGGATGTATTTTTCTCTAACCTTTGCCTCAAAGAATTAATCTTGCATTATCTCTTAACCAATTATGACTATGTCTGAATGAAATAGCAAGTAAAGCTCTGCTTATGCTTCTTTTTGTCCTACCATCATCTTTGCTACTAAAACTAATACTATACATAAAGCTAAACAGGACCCGAGAAGTGATACATACAGTGTAACCCATGAGACTACTATGTGCTAGACTACTCAATAATTTATTTTTTTTTTAAATGAACACAGTGGAAGTTTGGAGGAAATATATGATATTAGATTTTAGGAAATTGGGACACACAAAGTAAAACTAGAATAGGCTGTATTTACTGATATGGGCCCAATTGAGCATAGTTTGCAGGAAGAATACTACAACTCATTTGGTTTAAAAGAATTGCTAATAGTTTATTTAATTTGGTGATGAAAATATGAGTCAAAATATGGTCCATTGCAAATGAGGTGAAGATGGCTGATATTTCTTGGCTTAATTTTGATGAAGAAATTAAAAACACGTTTACTATGAATAAAAAACTTTTCTTCAACAATGGGAAGGGTGAAAGGACATGTCATTCATATAAGACTATAGGAAACAGATTTGTGAGAGGATAACTAGAAAGAATCCTTTAAAAGCTCTTTCATTGATCTTTTGTATGAAACCTTATGATGGGAACCACGGATGCATAATTGGATAGACTTAAGTGCAATGTACCCCAGAGTAATAAGAGAAATATGGCATCTATGAATAACTAAACACAATGAGAATGCTCTTGCCATCATAGTAAGCATCAGCAGTGAAATGTTAATATTGGTCTGACTTGTGTAGACTTTTGCCACTGGCTAATTAATCATAGTCTTCCTGGAAGTGAAATGCATAGGAAGCCTGTTAAGTTATTGCTTTATCTATATAAACAAACAAAAAAAGACCTCAAAGCATATGAAGGACTGGCTATGTTGAATCATAGTAATGGATTTCTGTTTACTAATTTCTGGATTTGAGCCAGTTTATAGAACCAGAGCTTCCTGAAAGGGATGCCAGGCTGGTTGAGGAAAGAACTTGTTACAGTACTAAACAATTTTACTATTACTCTTTTTCAAAGAGATTTACGACCTTTTATTAGGCTAACAATCTTTTTTCTCGTTATACAGCTACCCTAGTAAAAATATAAAATGGAGGCTGTTTTGCCATTGGGGCAATATAATCCAGAAGACCCAGTGGTATACACTGAACCTTTAACAGGCACCCATAGGTGAATCACAGGGTGGCTGCTTGAATGTTGGAGCAAGACTCTGTAGCAATCTGAAGAGAACTATTTTCCCTTTAGGATACATCTCCTGTCCTTCTATCACACCATAATGAGAACTGTGTGTTTAATAAAAGGTCACTAAGCCCCATATTACCTGAGCTGCTTGACATGAGCTGGATGCGTTCTGACTCACGAAAACCATAATTTCAGAATCATAGCCCCTTTCTCATACAACCATGGAGGATAGTGTTCACAATTGGTAATATTTTACCAATACGCATTTCTGTGTATTTTGCTTTAGGCAGTCATATGTGAAATTATATAATGACTCAGGCTATAGCCATTGGTTTTGATGGATGGTTAGGGACATGAGAAAAGCATAATTGTAAAATTGGTGGAAGAGATATTTTAGAAGGAAGTATATGGCTAGACCTTTCTTGATGGATCAAGGATGTAAAGACATTGATGTAAAATTTAAAGGCTCACCAACAAGTGACTTCATTAAAGAACTGATTAAGTAGATAGGGTGATCTATCTTGTGGTCATCAACCTTATTATTTGGCCATTTCTGTGATTGTGTAATGGACCCACGAACAAAGTGAATGAGGTAGAAGGAATAGAACTTACACAGGAGCTCAACGACATGGATTTTACCCTCTGTGGTTGATTTGACAGCTACTACCGCTGCCGAGTGCCAGTTCCACCAAAATCATAAACCAACACTGAGCTCCCAGTACAGTATCATTCCCAAGAGACCATCTAGAAACTGAGTGTCAGGTTAAATACATTTGACCACTTCTATAATAAAAAGGGCATTGCTTTTTCCTTACTGGTATAGTTCCTTATTCTTCACATAGATATACTTTGTTAGAGCTTAAGGTTTCTGTCAAACCTACCACAGATGATTTTTAAAATGTTTTATAAATCATCATGATATCCCACACTGAATTGCTTCTGATGAATAAACTCACTTCACAGCTAAAGAATTGCAACAGTGGCCTCAGACTTACTGAATTTATGGATCTTACTATATCTTACACCATGGTGCAGCATCTGGATTGCTAGTATAATATAATAGCCTTTAAAAACACAGTTGAAACACCAACTCGGTGGCAATTTTCCCAGAGTATTTAGTGGGTTATATTAAAAAACAAAAAAAAAACATAATTAACAATAAAAAGTGGTCTGATGTAGTCAACCTGGCACTAAGTTAATCACTTTCAATGTATTAGAATGTATAGAACTACATCTTGAATCAGAAGGTAATATATGAACTTATTTTCCTGTAGGCATGACTTCTGAGTCCAGGAGTCAAGGGGTAGAAATGGGAACATGACTCACAGTCACCCTTTTAACCCACAAGTAAAATTTTCTTCCCTTTGTTGAGCCCTTACTCTATGCTGTCCAGAAAGAAGATTATTTCCTCTAAGAACACACAAACATTTCATTGTCCTAGAGCTAAGATTTCCTACTGACCACTTTGAGTTCCTAATGTTCTGAGTAAAATGTCTATAAAAAAAGTTGCAGGGGTAGCAACAGTAATCTACCTAAAATACGGGAAGGGAAAAGGGTAAACTGCACTTCTTTTATACCATAGAGGTAAATAAAAAATTGTCAAGTTCACATTATTTATTATGAAAGGTATCTGTTGGTGTTAACAGGCTACGTGTCTAAGTCAAGGAAAAGTACAACAACCTAATGCAGAAATATTGATAAATGGCCCAGACTACTAAAGAATGAAGGCATACTTTATTTTCTTATTTGGATATTAAGTGTATGTGTGATTTTCTTCCTGGTATTAGTATTACTAGAACAGTAAATACATTTTATTTGAGTTTGAGCTAATGATATATTATTTTACATGAAAAAGTTACTCAAGTACAAAACCATTTGTAATAGTAATCTTCAAATAATTGCCAATTAATCTGGATAGCTTAATGCTGGGTGCTTGACACGTGTAAATAAATACCAGTTTTTAGAAATCACTTCAAAACATTTTCAATTTATCTATATTAAAGGCTCAATGAATTATCTTGTCAAATAAGTGAGATGTTTAGGATAATGAAATGGCTTTTGTCATTTTATCAATAGTTTATATAGTCTTACTTTAATTGATTTGGGACCAAGCTAATTTTATGCTTGAGAAATAGCCAAATTCAGGCTAAAACTTCAGCAGTTCTCAATTAGTTTCAGACTTATTACATTTAGCAGTGGAAGCAATAAGATGGAAGAAGGAACAGTGTTAGCAATTGAAAGTTGTTTACAGAGTTTGGAGGAAGTAAGGAAATGTGTGACATGGAAAAGAATGATTCAGACTGAATGACTTCATTTTATTTAATATATTTTATTACTGTTTATCAATTAACATCATGTATTGTGTGCATGCATGAGTGTAGGGAGTATGTAAGCATCACATGCATGCAAGAACCTAGATTAGTCAGAAGAGAGCCCTAAATCTTTTGGAACTGGAGTTGCAGATGGTTTTAAAACCATGTGTGTGCTAGGAATCAAACCCAGGTCCTCTGTAACAGCAGTAAGCACTCCTACCTACTAAGTTATTTCTCCAGTCTGAAAATGATCACATTTCCCATGTGTTCTTGTATTTAAAAACTAGTATATTTGATTACTTGAAGTGTAAAATTGAAAACATTAAAGATAAAATTTACTGTGAAAACTGAGGTAGATGGCGATTAATAGGTAATATGTAAAAGGTGAATACGTTTAATTATGTCATTACAGAGCCACAATGAGATTAATTTCATTGAATTATAAAGGCTGGAAATTAGTCTCAGGTGTTTTTATTCCAACTGGAAAACAGCAAGGTATACATCTCTTAATGTCAAAAAATGCACAAAACCTTAGGAAGAACAACATATCTTTATTTGCATTTGACTAAATATATACTGTTTGTAGTCCACAAATATTTTACCTGAACCAAGAGATAATTCTGTTTGTAATTCACATATAAATATATTTTTAAATAATATATATATTAATAAATATTTATAAATATGTCACATGTTCATGCAAACACACACACACAAAGTCACATTAGGATCAGACATGAGGGCCAGAGGAAATAAAAACACAATCAGAGTATAAGATCAAGGAAAAAATAATTATTGACATTTATAATTTCAGAAATAAATTGTTCAGTAAATGTTCTCCCATATGTTGGCCTCTTTTAAATCAAAATGAAAACATGGGTCCCTATGGAGATAATGAATGGAAACCTTATCTAAAATTCTTGGCAAGCATTTTCACTCTCATGGTAATTGAGACTGTCTATACGAACTGAGGGTTCAATGTTATAATTTAACGTTGATTTACTTGATACAGGGTAAATCTGGATTCCCTCTTAGGGTACCTAGTTTCATTAATAATGGGATTTTAAACAGACACAAATGGGAACTCAAAAATTTTGCTACTTTAAAAGAACACAATCCCAGGAGGCATCAAGCTGAAAGTCATCAATTGCATGAAGGAAGAGGACAAATGGAAAGAGACTGCTGTCTAAGCTGTCATCTTGGTCAGATGGAGTCACATGGAGAAGAAGGGGACTTTAGAGGTAAAGTAAGAAAGTCTACAATCTCAGAGAAAGCATAAATAGAAAAGTTTATGCTTTCTGAATAATTCAGAATAGCGGGCTGATGTACAAGGTACATGATTGGAGTGCTGCAGCCCTGTAGCCCTTGCAAGCCACTGCACTGGGGGATGAGAGTTCAGGAATCACAAGCACAGTATCTTTGGGAATTAAAATGTGCGGTCTCTCATTATAGCACTTGTTCTATCTCTTTAGCATGACTTACAGTGACCCCTTTTTCCCTTGGCCACATGAAGGACCCAGCCTATCTGTAATGATCGATTCCCACCCACTTCTGAGGTTCTTTCTCTCCAAAACAGAATGTATGGTATGTATTACTAAAATGCTATAGTAATAGTAAATAGAAAATTAAATCTGTGATACATTCTTATATGTAGCTTTATATTATATAAAAATTATATATTATATTTAATGCTATTTATAATTAATCTAATAATATATAGTATTTTTTTTTCTAAATCAGAGTTCTGGCTGGCAGTGTTGGAAAAGAAACTGATCCAGTTTCATTGTCATTCATCTTGGAGATATTGCAATAAACTAAAATCAAGGTGAAAGTGAGACCTAGCTATCACACTGTTGGGTGAGTATCTATGTATGTGTGTGCGCGCATATATGAAAAATGTTAGTCAACATTCCAAAAAATAGTTGCACATCTATGTTTATTGCTGTTGTTTATTGCTGAATTAATGACAGGTATTACAAAACAGAACTAGCCTAGATGTCAAGAATAAGTGAACAGATTTTTTTAAAGTGCTATATATGCACACCACATTATATTCAATCATAAAGAGAAATGACAATTTGACATTTACAGTAAATTGAACTGGAAATCATTCTATTAAGCAAAATATGTCAGACACACAGAAACAAAAACACCACAGCACATTTTCTGTCATCCACAGAATATAAATTTAAAGTATATACCTATCATCAGCCTGCCCCCTCTCTCTTTTTTTCCTTCTGTCCTGAAACTAGAAAAGATCATGAGGAGAAGAGAAATGTTTGAAAAAGAAAAGAGGTCATGGAATACTTTGTGAGATGGAAAAAGAAGGTATGGCTATTTGGAAAAAGGAAATTCAACCGTAAGAGGAGGACAGAGGGAATGCCTGAGGACATGAGGAAGGCAGAGGAAAAAATAGAATAATGCGAATGTATGTTAATGCCAAAATAAAGTTTATTGCATTGCATTCTATAATATAAACTAATGAGAAAAGAAACACACATGCACACCCAAAGACACACATGCACACATACACACACACACACACACACACACACACACACACACACACCACTAGGAGTTTTCACTGAATATAAAAGAGGAAAAGTAAACCCCAGACTTCACAAACCACAAACCCAGTAAAACTAAAATAGGGAAGAAGTTGGTGAAATACATTGACAAGAGCCACTGGATTATACAAACAAATAAACCAAACAGTTTTCCTGAATATGGGTAACTAAGATTAAATCATATGCAAAGTTTGCAAGGATAAAAGACATCTTGCAAATTAGGTTAATAGACTTTAGACCTTAAAAATTATTAAAGGGACAAAGGTATCCCAAGGGTAATATAAAAATATAAAATGTTTGAAATTTGATATTTCAAATAAATATCAAAAAAAGAGAGTACTTCAACATATGAGATAAAATCTGATTTCTACCCCTCTGAACTTGCGCTTTGTGTATGGTGATAGATATGGGTCTATTTTCATTCTTCTACATGTTTATATCCAGCTATGCCAGCACCATTTGTTAAATATGCTTTCTTATTTTCATTTAATATTTTTTTCTTCTTTGTCAAAAATCGGGTGTTCGAAGGTGTGTGAATTAATATCCACGTCCTCGATTTGGTTCCACTGGTCCTCCTATTTGTTTTTATGCTGATACCACGCTGTTTTCAGTACTGTAGCTCTGTAGTAGAGTTTGAAGTCAGGGATTGTGATGCCTCCAGAAGTTCTCTTACTGTATAGGATTGTTTTGGTTATTCTGGATTTTTTGCTTTTCCACATAAAATTGAGTACTTTTGGATGTGGGAGTACCCTCTGTGTGCTGAGACTACCATAAATGAATAAAGAAACTGCCTTGGTCTTTTGATAGGACAGAACTTAGGTAGGCGGGGAAAACAGAACTGAATGCTGGGAAGAAGAAGGGCAGAGAGAGAGAGAGGACCATGAAGCCACCCACCAGAGACAGACATGCTGAAGTTTTCCTGGTAAGCCACAGGCATATGGTGATACACAGATTAATAGAAATGGGTTAAATCAAGATGTGAGAGTTAGCCAATAAGAGGCTACAACAAATAGGCCAAGCAGTGATTTAATTAATATAATTTCTGTGTGTTTATTTTGAGTGTAAGCTAGTCGGGCAGCTGGGACTAACAGGCAGCCCTCTCCCTCTTCCAACAATTATTCTTTTGAGGTCTGTGAAGAATTTTGCTGGAATTTTGATGAGCATAGCATTGAATGTATAGATTGATTTTGGTAAGATTGCCATTTTTTACTATGCTAATTTTACCTACCCAAGAGCATGGAAGATTTTTCTACTTTCTGGTGTTTTCTCTAATTTCTTTCTTCAAATATTTAAAGTTCTTGTCATACAAGTCTTCCAGTTGTTTGGTTAGAATTACCCCAAAGTATATATCCAAAGGATGCTCAATTGTGACACAAGGACATGGGCTCAACTGTGTTCATAGTAGCATTGTTTATCATAGCCATGCCTCTCGACCGAAGAATGAATAAGGAAAATGTGGTACATTTACACAATGGAGTACTACACAGCAGAAAAGAATAATGCCATCTTGAATTTTGCAGGCAAATAGATTGAGCTAGAAAACTTCATTTTGAGTGAGGTAACCCAGACCCAGAAAGACAATTATCACATGTATTCACTCAGAGGTGTTTTTTTTAAAACATAAAGCCAAGAAACCAGCCCACAAATCATAATCCCAATGAACCCAGACAACAATGAGGACCCTAAGAGAGACATACGTAGATCTAATCTACATGGAAAGTAGAAAAAGACAAGATCTCCTGAGTAAATTGGGAGCATGGGAACTTTGGGAGAGGGTTGAAGGGGAGGGGAAAGTAAGGGAGGGAATCAGAGAAAAATGTAGAACTCAATAAAAATCAATAAAAAAAGAAAAAATGTATTTAAATTCAATTTAAATCTTAACAGAATTTCTGTTTGTTACATTTAGCTTCATGTTTATTGTCTGGTATTTGGAAAACATAAAAGAAGTTTGTTGAGTGAATAATTAAAAAGCATATTATCAGTCTTTATCAGTCTCCATGTGATCCCTGAAAAATTCAAACAGTAGACTCAAACATTGTATCTGTTGTGGGAGAATAGAAAAGTGCAGTCAGGAGTAGGAATAAGAATAAATCACAATGATATGTGTGCATGAGCTATCACAGTTATACCTGTGAGCATGAAATATCACAGTGAGGCCTATAGTGCCAACCAAAACTTTCCCTTTCTTTCTCTCTCTCTCTCTCTCTCTCTCTCTCTCTCTCTCTCTCTCTCTCTCTCTCTCTCTTTCATTTTTTCTTTTTCAAGACAGGGTTTCTCTGAATAGCTTTGGAGCCTGTCCATGAACTTGCTCTGTAGACCAGACTGACCTCAAACTCAAGGAATGTGCCTGTCTCTGCCTCCAAGTGTAGGGATTAATGGCATGCATCACCACTGCCTGGCCAAATTTAATTTTTTAAAATGGAAAAGATGTGTTTGTAAGCAAATAATGGTTCCCAAAATTGAAATATGATCTAAATATCACAACTCTCATTGGTATAAAACAAAAGCAATGCTCTGGATATAAGAGAGAGGTTCTTATTGAGAGCCAATTGATCTGAACATTAATTGTGACATTTATTCAATGTTTATAAAATTAAAACCTAATTCATAAAAATTCATTCAATTACAAGAAAAAGAAAGCACATCATAGCATATATGGCATTGATCTATGGCACATAACTAAGACATTTGAAATTTTTGAGTTATTCAGATAGATATAGAAGTAGATCAGTGGGAAAAGTATACAAAATTATATTGCTAATTGTGGAAGATCATTTCTAATCATTTTATTTTGCATTATCTTCAAGACTATAGTTTTAAATAAAAGTTGTATAGCTTTGTCAGTTCCTTTAACCATAAAGAGACTAAATGGTAAAACATAAAAAGATCTAATGGTAAAATATATAAAAATTATACTATAGTGAAAAGTCTCAGATTGTATGATGGGCTCCTCCTTTAAACTGCCAATAATTATAAAATATAAAACAAGGATAAAAGCAAACTTGGGCAAGATTTTGCACAGCTTGTAGTAACCTATTGAAATATGCAATATAAATATAATCTCAAAAGTGAAAAAACAAAAAGTACAATGTTTTGTAATTGCTTTCTTTTCAATGATTGTAACCCCAAACCAATATGTAATCACAATGGAACACTCTGGATTTTAATGTTTGTAATTAGTAGTTATAATTAAAATAAAAACCTAAATTGTACAACTTTACTGCAGAAATCTTGGCTGAATCAACCTCCCCAGCATGATGCTCTTAGAGATGTTGGCAATAAGGAGTGAAAAGCACCTGGGGGCTGACTATTGACCTTCTCTGTTGTTCATTTTCTGCAGGAAGACAGCACAAGGTTTCTGCTCTTTAAATTGCATTATTTAAGGATTATTTCCAATTCCCATTCTTTTCTTTCTGTGTTAATGAAGTGCAATGTATAAACAATCAAAGATGTAAAAAGCAAAAAGTAGCAAAGAAGTGACTAGAAAAATAATCAAAAACAATGAGAATGAATAAAAGCAGAGTTATTTCTAAATAAAATGGATTTTATTTTTATTTTTTAATAAAAATATGATAAGCAATGATAAGCACATGCTTAAGACTGAGCTATATACACTCTAGCTTCATATTTTAAGGCAGTTTTTCTATACTATTCTCATCAATTAACCTATTCATAGACATTTGTACTGTATTCATAGATTGATCATCATGAATAATGCTGTAATGATCAAGAAGAATCTGCAGGACACAGTGAAGCAAGCCAGCCACAAAAAGGAAAAGGCTGTTTGATTTGATTTTTATGACATAACTAAGGGAGTCAAACCCACAAAAGCAGAGAATAATATTGTTGTGGTTATCAGTCACAGAGAGGTGATAAAATGGAGAACTATTCCGTGGTTATTCTTTTGTTAATGAATATGTTGTAGAAAGCTACTGTACAACTTATTTATTACAAAGGGTCACTGTAGAATTCATGGTTCAAACAACAAATATTCATGTGTCTTTATTCCATTTATTTGCCATCAGAGTGCAAGCTAGTGTATTCTAGTGACCGTCCTCTTGGATTGCTGAATTCTTGTGATACATTCATGATAGAAATAATTAGAAATCTCTCTGAACTTTCTAAAATCAAGACATTATTAAAATCTAATTAGTTTCTAAAGGCACTAAACCCTAAGTGTGGTGGTGATGGTGGGGTGAGTATTTTAAATACATTAAAGTTCTGTAGGCAACAATATAGAATTGTGAACATCAAAATTTGTTTTAACTTTTGTTCTACTTTAAAATACAAAAGCAAATTGCATAAACTTAAAAGAAATGTGTAGATGTTTAAACATATTTATACTGACGATGGTGGTAGCATTCCTGGTTTTGTATAGTTCAAAGTCATCTAACTGTGCATAAATACATGTATCTGTTTGTTCATCAGTTATACCTCCACAGAGCTGAGTATATTGCCACATACTATAATCTGGAAGTAGAAGCCAAAGACTAAAATGTTCAAGAGTTTATATGGTATGTTCTAGGTTATTCTGGCCTACATGAGACCATGCTTCAGAAAAGAAAAATAAAAAAAATAAAATTTATACCCCAATAACATTATTAAGCAATAAAATTAAACTTAACACAGCTTTTGTACTCACCAATTTCCGCAAGGTAACTTTACAGATTTATACCTATGCCTAAAGACAATGGTTAATCTGCTACTTACCTTTAGCACACCCAATTGTACTGCCATATCAGAGTTCATTCAAACATAAACCCATGTTGTACATTGGTACTTAACTTCAAAGCTGCTATTTCATGTCAAAATTGCATTTGAAGGGAATCAACACATTATTGTTGTACAACATTCACTGGTTCAATGGGATTCCTTTGCGTAAATTATCATAATGCATTTTAATAAAATATGTGTTCTCAGCAGTTCTATTTTCTACTAATAATACACATGCATGCTATTATTAAAGTTTAATATTTATTTAAGATTCTCTTGGGAAATATTCTGATAAATTTTTACATTTTTGAAAATAGATATTTATATATTTTGATAGCAGTTTACTAATGTTTGGGCATCTTTATATTATTTGCAATTGTGCACTGGCTTTAGATTTTTGTGTTTTAAAATAAGACAACCTTCTCAGAAAATCTGTTATTATACAGAGAAAATATTCTTGTCTTCATTACTTCTTTATTTCATTCAGGATTTTGGAAGTTTAAATAGATTTAATATATTATTTAAATAGATCAAATCACATAATTATGACTTTTTTCATTTCTAGATATTCTAATTTGTTTTTCGGCTATATTTTAAGAGCATCTTCTCTATTTTTCTGTTACTGTAATGCATTAATATGTTAAGGAACATATTATTGTGAGAGACATTCTCGTTGGAGCCATGGCACAGGTGTACCTACCACAGATAGGGAACTCAGGACAGACCAAAGTAACAACTCACCAAAGTCCAAGTTGATGAACCAAGGGGCCTTCTAACAGGAGTTAGTAACAGGGGGTTACTAACAGGAGTATGGAGGAGGGTTTACTAAAAGTGTGTAGTGGTGACTCCAAAGCAGCTACATTGCTGAGGAGACCATTCTAATAAAAGTGACAGCTCCCAGAAGCTGTAACCTGGAGCTTGCAGAGCTTGACAGGCAGCTAGAGAGGTTAGAAAACCTCTTCTCACAGCTCCACAGGGTAGGCTTTCGCTGCCCACAGTGCTTTGCTCTTTCTATAAAGCTTGGAGTACAACTCAGTAAGTTTTCAAGTTTTCCCTTTCCCAGATTTATTTTCATTTGATCCAAAAAAATATTACATTTTCTTTTCCCACCAGCTTTGCTTTTTTACTTATAGTTTAAAGGCAAGTTCATGTGCCATAACTTACTATTCTTGGACTCCAATTTTGTAATGGGAAGGAACATCCTGAAAAATGATTTGAACAGTTGACTGTTCATTCTTCAGAGAAAAAGAACTAGGACTGAATCGTGAAAAATCAAGGTAAACACATACGGCACACACACACACACACACACACACACACACACACACACACGAAAGCTGGGAAGCCTTTAGTGACAGTATTTTTCAGATTGACAACAGGTAGGGTTATCTAGGAAAAGAAAACTTCATCTGAGAAAATGTCTTCCTCAGATTTGCTTGTAGACATGTCTATGTGACATTTTCTTGATTAATAATTGATGTTAGAAGAACCACTGTCAGTTGTGCAGGTGAATTTGAACTGTATAAAAAATCAGATAGAGCGAGCTATGAGGGGAGACCAGAAAGCAGCCTTTCTCCATGGTCTCCACTTCCTGCCTCCAGATTCTTCCTGACTTATTGCCGTACCTGTCCTCAATGATGGAATGTGATCTTGGAGTTTCAAGATAAAATAGACCCTTACTTTCCAAAGTTGATTTTATTTATGATGTTTATCACAGTAATAGCATATAACTAGGACAACATTCTGTTTGTTAGAATTAAGAAAACTAGTATTATTAAACATCTGTCACTAAAGTAAGTGATCAATTAATTCTCTCTGAAAATACTGATGATATTCTTCATCTAAGTAGCAAAGTACAAAAGGCCTGGCCTAAATCTATCTTGAACCCAAAGAATAAAGCTGGTCAGGTAAAATGGCTTGTGCCTGTGAGCCCATATGAAATTGTACCAAAGAGGAGACTGAGTTATGTGTTTTCTATGAGTATCAGGCCACTCTGGGCTATGCAGTGACTTAAAACATTAGCATAGGAAGACTGTATCTTGAAACAAAACAATATGAATAAATGCTGGAACATTACACTGTTTGACTTAAAAAATATTAACTTCATGGTATTGTAATAAAAACAGACATACAGACCAATATCACAAAACAGAGAACCCAGTATTAAAACCAAGCATTTACTGATGATTGTAGACAGAGGGTGCTTGCTCATTTCTCAGCTGGCATCTTTCTCCTTGGGCAACTAACTATATGGAGTCTCTCGGTCTCTGCTTACTCTCTCTCTATATCTTTGTTCTCATTTCCCACCTATCTTTGCTGTGCTAAGCCAGTGTCTGAAACACCTTTACTCATCAATCAATGAAAGCAAAACATATACAGAAGGACATCCAATGTCAGATGATGGTTCACAGCAAATATACAATGGGACATGTATGGGACAGAGGATAGTAATTTCAATAAATAAAATTGAAAAATAATGCATGTAAAAAATGAAACTAGACATATCTCTCTCACATGTTCCACAAATCAAATCCAAGTTGTTAAAAAATTAATAACACCCAAAACTATAGGAAGAAATCATAATGTTACAAGACACTGGAGTAATCAGGGATATTTTCAACATTCATTTATTCTTCTCTTTCTTTGGCTCTGTCTCTCTCTGTATCTCTGTCTCTCTCTCCTGTGTGTATGTGTGTGCATGTCTGCATGGGTTTGTGTGTGTGTGTGTGCATGTGTGCATGGGTATCTCATGACACTATGCATATGTGGAGGTGAGAGAACCACCTGTAGGAGTCTTTTCTCTCCTTCTGCCTTGGGTGTGTCAAGGAAAGAAGTTGGGCTATGAGACTTGGCAACAAGTGCCTTTACTTAATGGACAATCTTGCCAGCCAAGTTGGAATTATTTTGACAAGACTGCAAACCACACAAAACAAAAACAAAACCTTGACAAATGGAATAATGCCATAGTGGAAATAGCATTGCCAAGAGATAATCTATTTAATGGTAATTTTTAAAAAATATATACTTCTGATAAAGAGGTTAGCATCAAAAGGTCAATATGAATAAAAAGTTCTACTGAGATGGGTAAGATAGGCAGTATTACTGGATAGAATTAATCAAAACTAAGAATATATGAAAAGAACATATGAAAATCTACTGAAAATCTATCTTGGATTGGTAGATGTCTCAGAAACCTTAGGTCATTAAATAAAAATCCAAGTATCAGTCATGGGGCTCTTTTTTTTTTCTTTTTTTTTATTGAGAATAAGAAAAAAAAAGTTTCCGCCTCCTCCCAGCCTCCCATTTCCCTCCCCCTTTCCCCACTCTTCTCCTCCTCCCCCACTCTTCTCCCCCTCCCCCCACTCCTCTCCCCCTCCCTCTCTAATCCAAAGAGCAGTCATGGTTCCCTGCCCTGTGGAAAGTCCAAGGTCCTCCCCCCTCCGTCCATGTCTAGGAAGGTGAACATCCAAACTGGCTAGGCTCCCACCAAGCCGGAACATGAAGTAGGATCAGAACCCCTTGCCATTGACCTTGGCTTCTCATCAGTCCTCATTGTTCGCCATGATCAGAGAGTCCGGATTTATCCCATGCTTTTTCAGTCCCAGTCCAGCTGG
>NW_026068103.1:2285869-2307145 GCF_014885135.2 Alexandromys fortis
CCTTTGGTAGAATTGCCATTTTTACTATGTTGATCCTCCCAATCCAAGAGCAAGGGAGGTCCTTCCATTTTCTGGTATCCTCATCAATTTCTGTCTTCAATGCTTTAAAGTTCTTGTCAAATAGATCTTTCACTTCCTTGGTTAGAGTTACCCCGAGATATTTTAGGCTGTTTGTGGCTATTGTGAAAGGTGAAGCTTCTCTGATTTCCCTCTCTGCTTCCATATCCTTTGTGTATAAGAGGGCAACTGATTTTTTGGAGTTGATCTTGTATCCTGCCACATTACTAAAGGTATTTATCAGCTGTAAAAGTTCCTTGGTGGAGTTTTGGGGCTCTTTCTTATTAGATATTGTGGAGGTTAGAATGAGATTGACCCCTATAGCTCATAGATCTGAATGTTTAGTCACCAGTGACTGGCACTATTTGAGAAGTAGTAGGAGGTGTGTGGTCTTGTTGGAGGAAATATGCTACTGGAGATAAGCTTTGAGGATTCAAAAGACAATGCCTGACAATGTGGCTCTCTCTCTCTGCTGCCTGTGGATTCAAAACTCTCCGCTATTTCTCCAGTACTATGGCTGCCTGCATGCTGCCATGCTCCCCACCATAATGATAATATGATGTGGGATTCCCGTCTGTATGCTATGAACAACAAAGAAACTACTGTGGCCTATGGCAGGGCAGAATATAACTAGGCAAGGAAAACTAAACTGAATGATGGAAGAAAGAAGATAAAGTCAAGGAGGACAGCATGTAGCTGCTGAAGGAGATAGAAACCAGGCCTTACCAGTAGGACAGTCTCATGATGATACACAGATTAATAGAAATGGGCTAATTTAACATGTAAGAGCTAGCTAGGAATATGCCTCAGCTAATGTCCAAACAGTTTTGCAATTACTATAGTTTCGGTGTGATCATTCGAGTCTAAGCAGCTGTTGGTGCAGGATATTTGTCTGTATTCTGTCCAGCACGTTTTAAATAAATGCTGATTGACCAGACAGGAAGTATAGGTGGGACAACCAGACAGGAAGTAAAGGTGGGGCAATGAGAACAGAAAAATGCTGGAAAGGAGGAAGCCCATTCTTTCCCCAGTCCTGCCCAGACCACCATAGGAGCAGGATGTGATCTACCCCACTGAGAAAGGTGCCGAGCCATGTGGCTAACATAGATAAAAATAATGGGTTAATATAAGTGATAAGAGCTAATAAGAATCCTGAGCTAATGGGCCAATCAGTTTATATCTAATGTAGACTTCTATGTGATTATTTGGGGCTAAATGTCTGTGGGAACTGGGCAGTAAAGAAACCCCAACAAGCAGGATCCCATGTTACACAGCCAGGAAATGAACAAGCAGTCTCTGCTCATAATAACAAACTAAACCTTTGAAACTATAAGCAAGTCCCAATTAATTGTTTTCTATTATAATAGTTGTCATGATCATAGACCTCTTCACAGCAATAGAACACT
The DNA here is from genome assembly GCF_014885135.2 of Alexandromys fortis. Lineage (NCBI taxonomy): Eukaryota > Metazoa > Chordata > Mammalia > Rodentia > Cricetidae > Alexandromys > Alexandromys fortis. The sequence continues at coordinate 2,287,333 of NW_026068103.1, forward strand.
GACTAAGACAGTTGCCATAGAAGAGACAACCAAAATAATACAATTTAATGACATGGATCTTGGTTACTCTCCAGACCTCGATGATGAGTTGTCAATGATATTAATTTCTTATAGTACTTAAAAAATGAAGTTGTAACTGAGATGAGAATTTCTCCCTAGTTGCTTAGGGTTCATAGTGCCATAAACTGCTTTGAACACAGCAGAGGCAGAAAAGTTATTAACCACCATCATATTCATCTGTGAACTTTCCATGCTGTAATTTTAACCTGCTAAGTGATTTGTGCTCTTTGATGCCATAGTTCCATGCCTATTATGGCAGTCACTAACTACTTTTTTTGTTTTTTTGATATTTGGTTTTTTGAGACAGGGTTTCTCTGTGGCTTTGGAGCCTGTCTTGGAACTAGCTCTTGTAGACCTAACTACCTTTTTAAAATTTTGTTTGGAATTGAGGCCAGTTCTGCAAGAAGAAGTTTATTCCTGGTACTATAGAGTTGGTCAGAGACCCATGGATAGGGAGGTCAATTCTCTTGAAGGGAACATACTATTCTGCTTTGCTTGTAGAAAAATAAGGCCAACAAGGCTGAGAGATGAGCCAACCTATAGTCTGCCTCATAGCCTACCAAAATGCACTACCAGAGGTCCTGATCATGCCTAGCCAACAAGGGGAGAAAACATGATCATGATATCAACATATTAGAACACAGCCTGGGTGCTGGGAGGAGGGTTTTTAAGACTCTTCCCATTGATGAATAAACAAGTCTGTTGTTGGCCTTTTACCTGACTCCCAGGGTCTATGCCTCTGAGGCTGTGCTTTCTCACCTGCTTCCCTGAGGGACCTGGTAGGATCAAGCAACATCTGTTAAATAGACATATTATCAAACTGTCTCTTGAATATTTATGTTTATTTTCTTGGACTACTTCTGGTCTCCGTTTTGGTCAGGGAAGCTTCCTTTACAGTGAAGGGCAGTTAATAAGGAGACACATGGTTGGTCAAGTGCTGACAATAAGTAACTGTTGAATGCTAAGTCATTAGTGATACATTGTTATTACCCCCTTTAAGGCTCAGAGAATATCAGAGACAAGGGGGTTGAAAGGAATGCAATAGCCTTATAATGGAGAAGATGACTGTAAAATTCTAACAATGCATAGTCATGTACTCATTAACTGCCTTTAATGACGTTAGCTGCATATGTGTGCATATATATATATATATGTATATATATATGTATATGTATATATATATATATATATATATAGAGAGAGAGAGACAGATGCATGCACACACGGGGGGGGATATAAGGCTGGGCCAATCAACATTCAGCATTCAGTCACTGAAAAGGAAAGTGATTATGGTACCCACTCTTCCCTAAAATCATATTTGTAGCTGACTGCTGCTGGGGAGGGTAATTAAGCCCTCAGTGATGAAGCCACTGGTGACTTACTCATGCTGCAGTAGATAGTTTCATGCCTATTAGGCAGCTCTAGTAAACTCTGTAAGCTATAAAACAAAATGAGAAGAAATGAAAATAGAAGAATGACCTGCAGAGAAGAGAAGAGATGATTCGGATGGGTACTGTAGAGTGATAAGAAACAAAAAGTTGAAAAATGTGAACAGAATGTATATGTATACATATATACATACATACACACACACACACATATATATATATATGAAACTGTCAGAGTATAGGCTGATTTAAAAAAACAAAAAGAAACTTTAGACAAGTGAAAATGAGAAATTGTTCAAAACATATTCATCAAGGAGATGTAAATCAATATTTTAATAAGTAATCATCTACCAGAACATTAATGGCTACTTTTTAAAATGTAAGATGACAAGTACTAGCAAAGAAGTAGACAAAGGGGAAATTTATTGTCGACGGAAATATAAATTAGTAGAGCTTTACATATGTAAATCAAAATAAGGATTACTCAAAATTTTAAAAGAAAACTTATTTTATGACTAAGAAATCCCACTACTAGTTATATATCTAAGGGAAAGGAAATGAATATATAAAGAAGAATCTGTACATAAGTTTTCTTTGCATATCTCTTCACAATAGCAAGGAACAAGCTGTGTTCATCAACTGATGAGGAGACAAAAAAGTGAGTTATACTATCATATATGTGATACAAATGAATATATATGTGTATATATATATATTCTTCTCTTGTACAAAACATCCTGACTGCAGCTTCATCTCCTTCCATTTCTTCCATCTCACCTCCTGCCTCCCTCTCCTCTTCTTTATTATAAAATAAATAAACAAATAAATGAAACTTCCCATTCTCTTGGAGGTTGCTTTGAACAACTGATGGTGTTCTTTGCCTTACAGATGCTTTTTCATTTCATGAGGTCTTGTTTATAAATTATTGATCTTAGTGCCTATCTAGTGTTTTGTTCAGGAAGTTGTCTCCTATGCAAGGTGCTCAAAAATATTCTACATTTTCTCTTCTATCATGCTCACTGTGTCGGTTTTATGTTAAGATCTTTGATCCATTGGGAATTGAGCTTTTTGTAAGGTGATAAATATGGATTTATTTGCCGTCTTCTACTTATAGACAGCCAGTTTGCCCAGCATCATTTATTGAAGAAGTTTTCTATTTTACATTGTATCATTCTGAGTTCTCTATCAAAAATTAGGATTCCATAGTTGTGTGGATTTAAGTCTGGGTCTCCCATTGATTAACCTGCCATATTTTAGATAAATACCATATTGTTTCTGTTACTACAGCTCCATACTACATCTGAAATCAGGGATGGTGATGACTCCAATAATTCCTTTATTGGTCAGCATAATTTTAACTATCTTAGGTTTTTTGGAATTTTTTTGAGTGTTTCTCCACTTAATTTGATTTTGACAATAGACTTGTTGAAAATTGCCTTCATAATTATGTTTAGGTATATCCTTTGTATTCCTAATCTCTCCAGGACTGTTATCATGAAGGGATATTGGATTTTTTTCAAAGTCCTTTTTACATATAGTAAGATGATCATGCTGTCTATTTCTTTCAGCTTATTTAGATAGTGGATTACACTGACTGATTTTTGTATGTTGTACTATCCTTGAATCTCTGGCATGAATCTTGCTTGATCATGGTAGATTAGCTTTTTGATGTACTCTTGGATACTGTTTGCAAGTATTTTATTGAGTATTTTTGCATCTATGCTCATGAAGAAAATTGATCTTTAATTCTCTTTCGTTGTTGAGTCTTTATGTGGCTTGGGTATTAGGGAAACTTTAGCCTCATAAAATGAATTTGAAAATGGTCATTCTGTTTCTATTCTGTGGAATAATTTAAAGAGTATTGGCATTAATGCCTCCTTAAAATACTGGTAGAAATCTGCTTTAAATTCATCTGGCCCTGGGCTTTTATTTTTTATTTTTGGTGGGAGATTTTTTAATTACTGCTGCTGTTTCACTAGGGATTAAAAATCTGTTTAAATTGTTTGTCTTTTCTTAATTTAACTTTTGTAAATTGTAGTTATCAAAAAATACCCATTTATTTTAGATTTTTTTCCAGTTTTGTGGAGTACAGGTTTTTAAAGTATGTCCTTATGACTCTCTGGATTTCCTTAGTGTCTGTTTCTATGCGCCCCTTTTTTCTTATGATTTTGTTAATTTTGATATTCATTTGATATCTTTACTGTTAGTTTTGTAAATTTATATTCCACAACAATTCAATTAGTACTTTTCAAAGACAGAAATATTGAAAAGATAAAGAAAATACTTGTTATTTTGACAAGGTAAATATGATATATAATTAGCCAAATATATTTCTTGTCTGGTGTTTACCACTGTGTGTGTATGTGTATGTGTGTTCTACTTTAATTCTTTTATTGCTTTGTACTAGTGTATATTTACAGAGCTATACAATGGCTTTTCTTTGAAAGCTTTATTGTCCCACTATTTTTTACTGTGTCAGTGTTTTGAGAGACTCTTGGAATCAATCATTATTTCACCCATTAGAATTACTTAAACCAAAATTTCTAAACTAAAATTAATTGTCTAACTATCCATTTGTATGTTCAATTTAAATTGTGTTCTCCATACTTCAGTATAATCTAAAATCTCCGTTACATGCTAACTACATGGAAAAGGAAATAAATTCTAATGAGAAATCATATCATTGTAAATTTTCACTACACTAGAAAAATGAATATTTTCAGCAGATAAAATGCATGAAGAAGTTTAAAATTGGGGATGAAGTGCCCTTTCTTTTTATTCTCCCAGAAGAGCTCTCTTTGGTAGAATTGATCAAGCCTGGCCTGGGTTTATGTAATTAGTTGGTAGCAAGCCATTCATCCCATAGGTCAAGCCAGTTAAAGGATAACTAAGAGAGACTTGGCTCCAAACAGTGGCAGATGGCAAAGGGGCACTAATGCTCACAAGAGAGGGGAAAACAGAGTCCCGTGGATTATAATTTTGAATGAAAACAAAATTAGTTGTTGACTACTTTGAACTCAGTGGCTACTTGCTTTTTACTAATAGATCATGTACTGGCTTTGAATATTTTTATGCTCAGTGCTCACTTCTGTGGGTTGGAGGATAAATAGTTTGAACTCAGGCCTAAGTCATAGGTGCTATTTCCATATTGCAGACATCAAATGAGGATTGTCTTTAGGTAAAAGCTTGACTAAACCATAAAAGTACATTGATGTATATTAAACTGTATTTGTTAATAACAGTAAATGATAATGAAAAAGGTTCTCGTATAAATTTAGAGGAAAAAATAGAGCACTTCAGAGTAAAGAGAATGGAGGGGTATAGTTATTCATAATTTAGCAAAACTCCTTGATTGTATCAATTAATGGCTTTCAAATTAGAGTGCTGAAAATAGAAATTGACAGTCCCACAATTGTATAGATGTTTGTTGCTTAATTAAAAGTCCATCAAATACTACTTCAGGATTAGCTTCAGACTGCAAAACAATTTGCTTTCAATTCTGATGGGATTTCAGTCCATTTTGCAGTCTATTCCCCTGGCTCAGTGCTGATCCATGTTAAGAATTATATTGTTGGACCTTGAGCTTCAAGACTTTAGAATTAAACATTTTTATGGGCCCTTTGAAAAGACTTTATTTTGTACCAAAAAAGTAAATATCTTTAAAATCTATTCATAGTATAGTAAACATTTCTTTTATTTCACTCTTTGCTACAAAGTTGTTGCTTTATTTTAAACACATTTGATTCTACTTCCCTATGCCTCAGTTTCCTTGATTACTAATTGATGAAAGACTGTACAGAAGGGATCTAATTGTTTTGATTCTCTTCTTCCTTGGACTTTTTTCTACATTAGTTTGTAAGTTAATATACAAAGCGATAGGTGTCCTCATGGTATTTTACACGTATATATCATTTACTTTGTTTTCAGTCATTCTTCTCATCCTTTGGCATTCATTTCCCCAGCCCCTTCTGCCAGCACTCCTATCCTGCTGGTCTCTTTCCTTGTTGGCTAATCTTAGTTGCCAACTTGACATACCTGGGAAGAGGGAACCTCAATTGAACAACTAATTGCATCCATGAGATTGGCCTGGGAATATTCTTGATTGATGATTGTTGGGGGGGGGGGTGGAGTCAGCCCACTGTGGGTAGTACCATTCCTTGTCAAATGGGCCTAGACTGTATGACGAAGCTAGCTCAGCAAGTCAGAGTTAGCAGGGTAGTAAGCAGCATTCTTCCATTACTTTGTGCTTCAGCCTCCTTTCTTAGATTCTTTGATGATGGATTACAGCCTGTGTTAGACAAGTAAACCCTTTCTTCCCCACGCTGAGTTTTGACCATGGTGTTTGTCACAGCAAAAGAAGGAAAACAAAGGTACCTTTCTCTGCTTATAGCCTCCTTCTGCTTTCAAGTCACTTACTATTATTCTATTACTCTTCCACAGTTTAAGATTTTTTTTCTCCTTTCTTAAGGTGTCCTTTCTATGTTCATCTCACACACACAGAGAAACAAACACACACACACACACACACACACACACACACACACACACAAATGCTTAAGCCCGGTTCTGTATTAAAAAAAGTTTCTATTTGCCAATTTAACATTTCTGAGTCAATTTTCACTCATTTTTTAAAGCTTGGCAAAATATAAAATGGAGGAATTATTTAATGGGGTAAAAATAGCTGAAAAATCAACTTTTTAAAGACACAATACTATATAATTAAATTATAATGATAAATCATTATTATCATCATTATTATTATTTTGGTTTAAAGACAGGGTTTCTCTGTGTAACTATGGCTGGCCTGGAACTCACTCTGGTCTAGAACTCAGAGATAGTACTATTTCTGCCTTCTGAGTACTGGGATTAAAGGTGAGTGCCACTACCACCTAGCTTAAATTTTCTTTAGAAAAGCAAAACAGATGGCTATAAATTATTACTTGTGGTACCTTGTCCCTTTATCTGAATCTCCCCCTTGAGAGCTAAACTGGGTTTACTAAAATACTTCCATGACCCTTCCCGTTCAGTGCCTTTGTTCTAGCATTTGCCACTGAATCATTTCCACCACATAGCCATTGTTCTTTAGCTCAGTCCTGTGTGGACTCACCAGATATTAGTTAATGCTTGACAGAAATAGTTCCCACTTACATTAAATGCTTCGTGTTTGCAGTGCTTCTCCAGGCTGACAAACTGAGCCCACAACTTTTCTAGGGAAGAGGGAGAACACTGTGAAAATGATGTTAATTTTCCAAAGCGCTGTAGTTGTACTTACAAGTATGTCAAGTAAATTTGCAATTATGTTACAATTTCCTGATGTTTTACAAATGTTTAATGGGGTAATAGTTCATACTCTGGTTATTTTATTTCCTTCAAGAAATGGATGAATACACAAATTCTTCTTAAGCTCGCATATGGCTGTGGACAAAAGAAATTGATTACTGTGTCCACCAAAGGACAAAGATCAAATGGTGTTTCTACTTTAGGCAAAACAAATGCACATAGCAAAACTAAAGTGCAGGAATATTGTAGCTGGATTATTTTCTTTCTAAAACTGAAGGTGGGTGGATGAGGCTCCTGTCACATCTCTATATTTGCAGTGGGAAGTCGATTGTAGGCAGTCTGTTGGAAATGACAGCGTTTCTATCAAGCTCCCCATCAGCTGCCGCTGGCTGGAGTAGGAATTATCATCCTTCACTGGGCTGTCTTGCTTTATGATATCAATTAGCAAACAATCTGTTTTGTTGGCACAGGATAAAATTAGGATGCAAAACAGAGGGACTGTGAAGCAAAACATTTTTCACGGAGAAGTCTGTTGTCCTGAAGCTTGAGAGGGAAAGAAACTGTCATTTTTCTGAGTGTCAGTCATTCTTTAAATTTCCACTGATGTCAGACTATTGACAATAATACACATAAGAACATTATCAGCTTTGATTCAGCTGTGCTGTTCAGGATGCTAACCTGACTATAAAATATAAACCTCCCATTTCGTTTTCATGGATTTTTTTGGTAACTCTAGAATTTAATTGTTTAAAACCCTACTTATTTTCTTTAAAATGTATTTAACGACTCACACTGCACATATAAAGCAGAAAGGAGAGCACGCTAGAGGGCACTAGTAAGCTACACGATTTGGTTTGTTTTTTGTTGTTTTTTTTTTCTTTTTCTTTTTTCTTTAGCAATCTCATTTGCATGTCTTTAGGGATGCTGTTACTGCTTAAGCTTATCTGTATGAGACTATTCATTTTTCTTCCTTTCTTCTTTTTTTTTTTCCTTCCAAGCCCATTTGGCTTTTCTCATTGACCAGTAGAGTTCCAGACCTGATGGTTCATTATTTGATAAGCTTTGTCCCACTTGGGTTGTCTGGGTGGCCTTTATGTCTTTATTGAAATCCCTGGGTCTTGACCTGTGACATTTCTGATGTCTTTTGAAAGAACATCTCTGCAGCTGCAAGTGATTGCTGCTTAAGCCCAATTTTAAGGCCTCAAAAAGCACACACATCACTCCTGGGTATTTCTTTTAAGCCACACTTAAACCCTAGTCTCTGGAGGAGAAAGATGCTAAGTAATCTGCCACCTGGCCTGTCCTCACACAATTAGTGCAGAGCGCAGATTCCTCTTCTGAGGGATATACCCGGACAGTTTTCATGAAAGGTCAAATGAAATTTATGCTTTATGCTCAAAACAAGTCAGAAATAGTATAAGAGGATCTAAAGTGTGCCTAAAGAGAACTCACATTTTAATTAAACTAAGTAAAACAAGTTTATTGTTTTTCTCAGAACATGCCAGGTTTTTTATTACCCTTTTATTTAATAAGAATTAATGATTTTTTAGTTCTGTGAATGTTTTTAATTCATTTTTATTAAGATACTTCTTTGAGTTGCCTCTCTTTTGAAACATTAGCTATTAAAATCATTACTGTCTGTCTCAGATTGAGATATGTCTTAGTACGTGTTCTGTTGCTACGAAGAGGCACCATGATCATGGCAAATCGAATAAAGGAAAGCTTTTAGTTGGGGTTGATTTACAGTTCCAGAGGCTTAGTATAGGCAGATAGCACAGCATTATATCTACAGAGTGCTACAGAAGTAGATTAGAGTTCTACATCGGGATCTGCAGAGCCTCTAGACCTGGCTTGGGCACCTGAAACCTCAAAGGCCACCCCTAAAGACACTTCTTCACCAAGGCCACACATTCTAGTTCTTTCAAATAATGCCACTAGCTGGTTATTAAGTCTGTGAGCCTGTGGGGACCATTCTTATTCAAACCACCACAAGATTTTGTCTATAAATAGAAAGTAAAATATAAATGCTGGGGTATAGAACAGTGATAAAATATGTGCTTAGCATTGAGGCTCTAGAGTCAATCCCTAGTATAACAAGGAGTCAAAATAGCAGGCAAAGGTGAAAGACCCCCTAAATGGGTGTCATATCTGAGGGATCCCCCTTTACCCAAGACAGAAACCAGGCCACTGGATGCAAAAGCAAGAGGAAGTTTAATGTTTAAACAGGCGCCTGTGGTAGCTTCACTCAATCAGCTGGATGAGCAGCTAGCTGAATGAGCACCCCGGGCTGAGAATACATCATGCATTTATAGGGGGTTCAGGGGTTACATAAAAGACGGCGTAACAGCAAGCGTTTCATTGGTTCCTAGATGTTGGGTGGTCTAGAGTCAAGTTTAGGACAGGGCTGTTTATCCCTCTGCAGGTTCATAAAAAACCATAAAATCTAGATGAAGCTAGGTTCTACTCTCTGGGTATTTTGACAGACTGTCACAGTGGTTAGCTGTCTTCCTGTCATCCCAGTTTCTACAGAGCTAGCTGACTGCAGATATCCTGTTCAGCGGGACCCTATCTGCTTCTCTAAAATTTGTTTTTCTAAACTTATATAGGTAACTTAATTTGAACCTTGCTACAGGCTGGAACAGGGGTCTTTCAAAGGAAGTACTCATCTAGTTAAATGGAATCAAAATGATAGCCAATTGGATGAATTACACAATGTCAGATGAATAAGGTGGAGTAGGTTGTGGATTGAAAAGTAATCTGAGACTTTAAACCAAGGCTGTTTCCCCTTTATTAACTTCCTTCTACACAGAATAAGTCAACCCCTGTTCCATACATGGCTGCTAATTCTTTTCTTCCATGCTGTGGCAGGGCAGAGATGCTTACATCTGGTTTCCTGGCTCAGGCCATTTTAAGTTTGACTAGAATTTGATCACCTTGTTGGAAAATCCTGTAGGAACTTAACTCTGTTCTAGGAACGCAAGGTCAAGTTGGCCCAGCTAACTTAGCTTCTCTTTTATTAAACTGCCTGTCCTGGAGACCTCCCCTTCCAGGTAACCACTTTTCTTAGCTCCTGCTGAACTGGCTGTTTGTGTGAAAACTCACCTGGAGTTGTAGAGGGAGATAATAGGATGTGAAGTTTTGCCCTTTAGAGCTGCCTTGTTCTAAACTCTGGAGAGTTCACTTGGGTCCCTCATGCCCTTATGCCAATCTGAGTGAAGTCCAAGCCTGCGAGGTGACTTCCAGTTGGGTATAAATTGTATCTCAGGAGTCTTCTCTGGAATACTCCCCGTAACAATATGACTTTTAAATATTTGCAGGAGTGATTTATTGAAAGAAGTTTTTTTTTTCTTTTTCTTATCTTTTTTTTTATTGAGAATAAGAAAAAAAAAGTTTCCTCCTCCTCCCAGCCTCCCATTTCCCTCCCCCTCCCCCCACTCTTCTCCCCCTCCCCCTACTCTTCTCCCCCTCCCCCCACTCCTCTCCCCCTCCCTCTCCTATCCAAAGAGCAGTCATGGTTCCCTGCCCTGTGGAAAGTCCAAGGTCCTCCCCCCTCCGTCCATGTCTAGGAAGGTGAACATCCAAACTGGCTAGGCTCCCACCAAGCCGGAACATGAAGTAGGATCAGAACCCCTTGCCATTGACCTTGGCTTCTCATCAGTCCTCATTGTTCGCCATGATCAGAGAGTCCGGTTTTATCCCACGCTGTTTCAGTCACAGTCCAGCTGGCTTTGGTGAGCTTCCAATAGATCAGCCCCACTGTCTCAGTGGGTGGGTGCACCCCCCATGGTCCTGACATCCTTGCTCGTGTTCTCCCTCCATCTGCTTCTCATTGGGACCTTGGGAGCTCAGTCCAGTGCTCCAGTGTGGGTCTCTGTCTCTATCTCCATCCATCACCAGATGAAGGTTCTATGGTGATATGAAAGATATTCGTCAGTAATGCTATATTTGAAAGAAGTTTTTCATTCAATGAAGATAGCTGTAACTATTTTTATTGGCTTTAGTGAAATGTAATTTACAAAATTAGGTAAATGGCAAGTGTTTTATGGGAATCTTTGAAACAGGGATAGGAAGAAAGTAAAGAAAATATGCTTTTGGGTAACTCAGAACAATGGGCAGGTTTGTGGTGCTATTGGTGGCAGCTTTATGAGTGGCTGTACTGAAGGAATGGCTCCTAGAAGGATAAACACATTATCTTGTTAATGGGGTAGTTATTATTCCTCTATCTGTGTCTTTTCTTCATTGACTCAAATTTTCTATGTGGACTCCTGTCCAGTTGATTGACAAAACCATCTGGATCATCTCTCAAAAGAGGAGACAATAGTCTTCAGTGTTTTAATCTTTAGGGAAGAAGACCAGAATGTCTCATCTGAAGGCTGGTCTGGAGGTAGATTTTATTATTTTGATCAAGATGAAATAGCTTTCTCTTAATAGTTCCCAAAAGATTTCCAATACCCATTCCAGTGGCCTCCAAGACTGTAGTGGTAATCATTCTCTCATGAGTTGAGCCCTTAAATCACTGGGAGATAGTCTAGAATTGGAGAATAGATATAATACATTCCTACCACAAAAATCTAGAAGTTTGATTCTAAAATTGTTTACCAGAAACAAATAGCGTATAGACTGGAATTTTGGTCACAGCTTATATCTAGCCAGCAAGCTTAGATACTTATTAAGGAAAACAGATAGCAAGACAGGGGACCTCCCTTCTGGTACACCTTGCCTCTGGGATGTTATGGTGGTTTGAATAGGAACAGTCCCCATATGTGTGGCCTTTTTGGAGAAAATATTTACTGGTGATTTCAAAAAACCACACTAGGCCCAGGCCGAAGCTAAGGTTGGTTCCCTCTTGCTCTTGTCTCTGTTTGTCTCTCTCTCTCTGGCTCAGGATTTAGTTCTCAGCTACTGCTCCAGTGCTGTGTATACCACATTTTCCTTGCTATGATGATAACGGACTAAGCCTCTTAAGCTATAGGAAAGTCCCAAGTTAAAAATTTTCCTGAATAAGAATTGCCTTGGTCAGCAGGGCGATGGTGGCGAATGCCTTTAATCCCAGCACTCAGGAGGCAGAGGCAGGCGGATCTCTGTGAGTTTGAGGCCAACCTGGTCTACAAAAGCTAGTTCCAGGATAGGCTCCAAAGCTACAGAGAAACTGTTTCGGAAACAAAAAGAAAAAAAAGAAAAGAAAAGAAAAGAAAAGAAAAGAAAAGAAAGAAAGCAGAAAAAAAAGAAAAAAGAAAATAAAAAGAATTGCTTTGGTCTTTGTGTCTCTTTACAGCCACTGAAAAAATCACTAAGACACCTGGACAGGGGAAAGGATATCTCTTGCTTCTAGTCAAGTACAAAAATCAGGACAAATTATTTTGGGTCCCTGCCTAACATTTTATGTTTCCTGACCTCATCTGTGTTAATAATTTAATAATTATTCTCTGAACAAAATTCAAGCATTCATGATTTCCAGTACCTGTTCATTTTATAATTGTAAATTTGGACTTTTGACATCATTTCCCCCATGTCATGCACCCCGAATCACTAATGACTGCTATTTTGCCCTATGCTTCATTGTGTTTGAACTTTTTCGGTTAACATGCCTTTCATTAGTTACTTGTCTAATTGGTGCAAAAATAAGTCTGACAAAATGACTTATGGATTTTAATCCGTAGTTCCTGATATAAACAACAGGAAGTCAAGATGGAGGGAACCTGAGGCAGCTACTCACATGCTATCCAGTAGGAAACAGATAAGTACTTGGTCTCAGATGGCTTCCTCTTTTTTAGTCATCCTGGAACTCCACATAATGCTATGGCACTTTCCATATTTCTAGCTGATTTTTCTAACTCCAGTAACTTGATCTAAATAATCACTCACATACATGGCCTGAGGAATCAAACAAAGGTGACTTGCACAAGTACATTTCCACAAAGTCCCAAATGTGGTTGTATAGCAATTTGATCATAGTATTGAGTTGATGTCTATTTATGCAAATAAATTTCTTGAAATTATTGTTAACTATATTTAAGTCATTTTGGTAATTTTTTCTCTCTGTTACAAGCATATGTTTTTAATCTCACTTGGTAAATTGTTAAAATTCAAACTATAACAAGATATGCTTCATAGAAACACTTTGTACAAACAACACAGAAATGGTCATAATGTTTATGAATATATGTGAGGAGGTTTTCAGGGATCATCAATCATATTGTCATAACAGGAAAGCATTTGGTATTAAAAAACACATTAAGAAAAGTGCTATTCAATCAAATAATAGAAGACTGATGTTACATTTTTAAACTATCCACTGAAACAAATGTCCAATTTCCTAAGCAAACAGGGTCAGCTTACTTATTACTTAAGAAAGTTATTATTTTTAATGATAAAATTTAAAGAAATAGTTCTGCAAATTTGTGATAAATTGCCCTTGTAAAAGAATTAACACCAGGGAGGGGAGCAGAGAAAAATGTACAGTGCAATAAAAATCAAAATAAATAAATAAATAAAAGACACAGGAAAACAAGCACCTTTGTTGTGTTGCCATATAAGTAGTTGTAAGTAATCTAGCCATCCAGTCCCTCACGTTCACATCCCCCACTCTCCCCTCTATAGCTCCGCCTGTCTCCAGTCTCCAGTTTACCCAGGAGATCTCTTCTCTTTTCCCTTCCCACAGTGATCAATGCATCTCTCTTAGGGTCCTCCCCAGCTTCTGTGGGGCTGTGGAATGTAGCCTGGTTATCTTTTGCTTGACATCTAGTATTCACTTATGAGTGAGTACTTACCTTATTTGTCTTTCTGAGTCTGTGTTACCCTACTCAAAATGATTTTTTTTCATTCTATCAAATTTCATGATGTCATTGTTTTCTACAGTTGATTAATATTCCATTATGGTAAATGTATGAACATTTTCTTTATCCATTTTTCAGTTGAGGGGCATCTAGGTTTCATCCAGTAACTTATGAAGCAGATGCAGAACCACAGCCAAGCAGCTGGCTGAGATCTGGATGTCCAGTAGAAGAGAGGGAGGAGCAGTTATATGAGCAAGGAAAGTCAAGGTCATAACCAAGAAATTCACAGAAACAGATGACTTGAGGTCTTAGGAGCTCATATTCTCTAGAACAACAACTAGGGAGCCTGCATGGGATGGAACGAGGCACTCTGCATGTGGGTGATTGTAAAGGGAAGATGCGGGCTGCATTCCTGCCACCCAGCTCCCAGCTGCCTAGCTAGCTTATGCCCGAAATAATTACACTGCTTGGCCCATTAGTTCTAGCCTCTTAATGGCCAATTCTCACATCTTGCCTAACCCATATTTAGTAATCTGTGTAGCACCAGTCTTACTGGGAAAGATTCAGCATGTCTGACGTGGTGGCTAGCTTCATGGTGTCTGCTCTGGAGAGGAGTGGCATGGTGTCTGTCTGAGGCGTCTCACCTCACTGCCTCTTCCTCCCAGCATTCTGTTCTGTTTACTCCACCCACCTATGTTCTGACCTATCAGGCCAAGCAATTGCTTTATTAATTAATCAATGACCTTCCCACATCAGGTAACAGTTGTCTGGCTTGATCTCTTTGTGAGGGATCAAGTGAAATGTGTCCAGGATCTTTCCCTCATACATAAGCTGCCTTTTTGGGGCCTATTCCCAATGGTGGGATGCCTTGCTGAGCCTTGATATAGGAGGGAGAGGCTTGGTCCTGTCTCAACTCGGTGTGTCAGGCTTTTTTTGACTCCCTTAACTCTTTCTGAGAAGTGTATGGGGAATGGAGAGAAAGGGGAGTGGAAGAAGAGGGAGATCAATGGTTGGTATGCAAAGTGAATACAAAATTTAAAGTAAAAGTGAGGAAAAAATCTGACTGTATGGATTAGAGGTCACATGCATCAATTATCTGCTTGCAGGGTAGTATGTATCACTGGATGGAGCAGTGTTGAAAGAAATTCCCTGCTATGATTACTGTCAACACCAAAAAGAACGACTTCTTCCTTACCTGTTAAATTTTCCAGAACATATCAATGCAATACTGTACTTTCCATAAAGCATGTTCAACAGTCAAGAACATTTTTATATTAGGTGAGTTTTGTAGAGTGTGTAACTAGGAAAATCTATTGGAAAACATCTACTGTATCAGCATGATGAAAGTATAGAATGATTAGGAAGGGAAGAAGGAAGGAAGGAAGGAAAGAAGGAAAGAAGGAAAGAAAAAAGAAAAGAAGGGCCTTGAATGACTACTGGCACCTGTAGACATTATGATAGCTCATTTCATCCCCAAACAAATTATGTGAGAAGTGCAGGTATCCATCTATCCTATAAAGGCAAAGATGGAAATGTTTTCCAGCTGAGTGTGATTCACTAGATTAACTGTTTGCTTGGCATTGACATTAAACAGAATAATATAATGGACCGTGTGTGTATGTGTGTGTGTGTGTGTGTGTGTGTGTGTGTGTGGTATGTGTGTTTGTACTATATTATCAAGGAATCCATTCAGATTGAAGAATAGTGACTTATTGGGAAATTCTAAAACACAGCAGGTTCATGAATGGTGGCTTTATTTATCAACAAACCACTGATAATTTAGTCTTTAAAAAATATCTAAAATGTTCTGGCAGTCCCCCAAATTTTGATGATTTCTTTTAAGAATTAAAAACCCAGGAAAGATTCTGTTCTCATGAATATAGTACACTACACAGTGAGGATACGGACTAAAATTAGCAAAAACAAAGTAAAACATAGAGTGGAGTGTAATTTTAAAATATATTAAATTTTTAATTAAAATTATTTTCTGATGTTTTATCATGTGTGTGTGTGTTGTACATGCATTTGATGAATGTAAAAACAGGCACATGAATACCATGGGATGTGTGTAGAGGTCAAAGGACAACCTTGAATCTTTCACCTCATTTGAAGAAAGGTCTCTTTGTTGTTGCACATTTCTGTGTATTTTCTCTTGCTGGCCCTTGAGTTTCCAGTTGCTGTCATGTTTCTACTTCCCATATTGCTGTAGGAGGGCTTAGATTATAGGTACATGAACAACAGCCACCCACACCCAGGAAAGATCACAAATGCAGTCCCCCAGTACCTCAAATTATAGTTATGTTTCCTACATTTGGAGAAATCACAGGGGTCAACACATTCTAAACATTCTTACCCAGTGGCTAAGCTTCTCCCTAAGAAAACCACCATCATGATCATGGTATCTCCCATTAGTTTAGCATGGAATGCCCAGATTTTACATGAGTTCTGGATAATAAAACTCAAATCCTGCTACTTGAAAGGCAAGCATTGTATCCACTGAGCTGTCTCCCAGCCCAGGATATTTGTCTTCTCCCAGGGTAATCACAGGTAGAGCGCCTCAGTTTCCCAGCAGCAATGTATAACAATGGTCAAAAGTTATTAATCAAGAATGCTCATCCAAGACTTAGTATTTTATTTTATGTAATCACAAGCATACCTGAATGCTGGTCTTTACTGCTCACTATCAGAGGTGCATCTGATAACCCAGGAGTCCAGGTGAACTAAAAAGAACTTAAACAGCATTTCCACATTAGCTATCTGAGTTTATTCCAGGCCTAAACACATATTCAGGCTATTTCAAGATTTGAAATCCATCTTTCAAATGTAAGGCCAGTGCTGAAAAACCTTGCAATGTGCAGTATTATAGCAGTCCAAGCCTGCTGAGATAACCCTTACTTCATATTAGAAAGGCTATGAATACATCCTCATCTATACGTCCTACTACAGAAAATAATATAGCACATTTTCCATTTACACATTAAAGGCATTCATTTCATTAAAAATATAAGACCTTAGTCCTTGGTCAATGTTTATAGAAAGAAGATATTACCAAAGAAGCTCAGATATAAAACTTACGGTAGAATTTATCTTTCCAGGATAATTTTAGGAATATCATCGAGGTTTAATGTGTAAGTCACCATTGAGTTTTTATCTATCAGAACACATATAGAACTAGACTTTATGAATTAGGTAGAAAAAACTGGAATTAAAAAGAGGCAACAGAAAGCACAGCAGAGTCCAAAGAAAGGTCCACTTAACAAGAGAGCTAGATTCCCCTAGATCTTGGCAAGACCAGAATTAATTCACTAGTTATACATGAAAACTGCAGTAGGTCAATAATCAAAATGATAGAGCAAGTTGTTAATTTTATAATGTTGTTTAACAATTTGCCACCAATTTAACACTTTAAAAGAACATAAATTTACTTCCCATTCAGTTCTATAGGAGAAAAGTCTGAAACAACTCCTATATGGTTAAAATTAAGCTCTAGCTTGACAGGTGTTTGATGTGGAGTCTCCTGGGGAGAACGCGTTATTTATTTTTAACAATATCCACCTACATTACAGGGGCCAGGGCTCCTTGATCCACCCTCAAAGTGCATTCCTCTCAACCCTAATGCTCTTCTACATCATTGTACCACTCTGATTTCCGCACTTCCCCCATTTTTCCTTATTAGAACCACGTGTGTGTGTGTGTGCGTGTGCGTGTGTGTGTGTGTGTGTGCGTGTGCGTGTGCGTGTGTGTGTGTGTGTGTGTGTGTGGAGGACCTACCCAGTGACTAACAGTAATCTGCTTCCTTGTTCACCTCAAGTTCTTCACCTAAATATATTGATAAATTTTCTTTCCCCTTAAAGCAATGTATTCACAAGTTCCAAGGTTTAGAGAGGATACTTTTAAGGTTCATTGCTTTAATTGTCAGAATAGTGAGAATATGCCCAGGAATAACTAGGGCTGAAAAGTGTATCAAATGCTGTTGCTTTTGGGATAAGTAGCCAGATTCTAAAAGAATATGGCTATTATTTTGTTTATTCAGAAACTGATATCCATCAATGAATGGAACACAAACCCCCTAAATCCCATCAACATTTACAAGGTTTTTATTTCCTCCCACAGTGGTTCAAAAAAAAAAATCAGCCATTGATATTCAAGAGAAAGTTTTTATATTAAGGAACTATGTAGGCTAATAAGTACCATAGGAGTTACCTTAATAGCTATCATTTAGTCTGCATTTACTATATATCTAATTTGCAAACCATGCTTCTACAGTATACAGTTATTGTTATACCCTTTGAAACACCATTTTTTATATTTCTTAAAGAAGATAATGAATCTAAATGGCCACTAACCTGCTCTGACATAACTTTGGAAGAAGCCTGAGTTAATAGATTTGCTTTTGTAAATGATAGTTTTGTCATGTAAAATAAGATACCCTTTTCCTGTCATAATTTTTCTATTCATAACTTATTTTATTATCATATTATTATTTCAGATTATACACCTTTGCTATTGTTGGAAGGATAATAACTGATGTTTCCTTGCCAAAGAAAGAATTATTTCTTGAGGGAAGACAGTAGTTTTCCAACAGAAATCTAACAAGAAAGGTGAGGAGACATTTCTTTCTTTCCAACAACAGAATTATCACTTCTCAAAAATTATCTTGGTAAAATACAACATTGGCATCATGGTATAGTTTTATCATGCAAACAATACTCTCATGTTTATCTGTAATGCTCCAAAAATATTTTAAATGAATTACACAAAATTAAATACAGGAGAATTGGGGTCACTTTTTGAAATTTAGATTTGAGACAACCTCTCCAACCTTGAAGTTCTGCTGGTGATATGTACTCCACCCACAGGTGTTCCTTTGTGCTATGGGAAACCAGAGAACTTTGAATATCAACCGTCTGCACTTCTGTTCATAATAGAAGTAAGAAAAAAAAAACATCTGCATAAGTGTATGCAAAAGGACTAGCCCTTGACTTGTAGGGTGAGAAAGTTCCTCCTCCAAGCCCCAATTCCTCTAGAGAGATTTTCTCCTAATCAGTAATCTGATCACCTTGAGTTCCAAATGATTTTTTGGGGTGTGTTAAGGTATGGGTGGGACTCTGGAGACAGCTGTTTCTCCTCTTTGCTGTCTAGTTCTGCTTGTACATAAAGAATATTCCATATAAATTCATGGTGTGGAAACTCTAGATATGAGTTTTCATATTTTCTTGAAATTGTTTCCAGAAATCTTTTCTTAGAGCATGTGCAGAAGTAAGTCAGAAAGAAATAGATATTTTTAGCACCAATTCTCTCTTGTCAGAGCTGAGCTCTGGCTCTCAGTTATGAGACTATGGTGTCGTGTGCTTGGTCTTTGAGGTTTTGGATTCATTGTATTCAAAGTCCTAACTTTAAATTGACAAATGTGCAAAGTTCCCTTAAATTTATCTTTCTAAAAGACTGAGTCTGTTCATCCTTTCCCCATTGTTCCAAAAATAGGGCAATAGCATCTTCCAGATCTTAAGTCTGTAGGCAAACATTTCTCTCTGACAACAAGCATATGAATTTGTAAGACAGAAAATAAATGGTTTGGATTTTACTCTTCTTTATACAGCTAACCATATTATGCCTGTTATAAGTTTTTTCTGAAATTCTAGTACAGTAAATAACATAGAAACTGATGCTCGAGCTAACATATATTAATAGAAATATAAATGTCCTTTGTTATGTAAAATAATTTGGTTTTAAACTCAGATTTATAAGAATGTAGTCATTTTGTTATGTCTTAGATGCATTTATATGCATCTGTCACAGATTCAAATAATCAGCATCAGTAGTGGCCAACACAGAATGAACAGCTGCCTTTCTTAAGGTAAAGACACATGCCACTATGTTTAGTTATTGTCTTGTTCATGTATATATACATATTCATACATAGGTACATGGGCACTTGAATGTTACATGAGTGTATAGAGGTAGAGGTCAAAGGGACAGCCTCAGATATCATCCCCAAGAAGAAGACTACCCATCTTTTTGAGATAAGCTTTTTTTTTTTTTTTTTTTTTTTTTGGACAGACACTTCTGAACTAGCTTATACTGCATGGCCAGTAATCTTTATAGATTGTTTTATGTCCACTTCCTCAGCCATGGCTTATTAGGGGCACATGTGAACACACCTGGCATCTCCATGGGTACCAGTGCTCCCAAACACAAGGACTACCCCAAGGACTACCAGCTAGGAAGGGTGTTGTTTCTTCTTCTTGTCCCATCCTTGCCTCTTCTGTCTTTTTCTTTTCTTTTTTTTTTTTTTTTTTTTTTTTTTTT
>NW_026068103.1:2307458-2333078 GCF_014885135.2 Alexandromys fortis
GAGGGGGGGGGATTGGATTGGGGGAGGGGGAGGGAAATGGGAGGCGGCGGTGGGGAAGAGACAGAAATCTTTAATAAATAAATAAATACATAAATAAATAAAATTACAGGCAAGTGGATGAAAATGGACATTCTTATTCTGGGTGAGGTAACTCAGGCTTGAAAAGACAAATACCACAAGTTCTCATTCATTTGTGGTGCTAACTCTGAGTTTTTCCATTTCAGTATGCACCTAAAGTAATCACAGAAGCCATAAAAGTAGAAAGGGACAATGGAGGACATAAGGAGAAGGAGCTGTAGAGAGAAGACTTTGAAGAAATGAAGAGGAAAATTGGAAAACTGGAGTGTGTGTGGGAAGCTTTAACTAGGGAAAAGGGAGGGATTTATGCCAAGGAAGAAGGGATGAGAAATAAATAATCCTTCAAATGTTAGGAAAAAAACCACTGTGAAACATAATTTTATAAGCTTACTTAAGATACATATAATCATAGAACACTGTCTGTAAAAATATGTGTATAGCAATAAAAGGAGAAAAGTCCTTGAGTTTAAAGTGATTCAGGAGTCATGAGAGGATTGGGAGTTAGAAGAAGGGGTAAAATAATGCAAATAAAGTACTCATCTGTAAAATTCCCAAAAAGATTACCAGTAATTTTAAAACTCTGACCTTAAATTAAAAGTAAATATACATTAGGATAATCAATATATAAAACAACGTTCTTTGTGACATGTACATGAAAAACCTCATCATATAAAAGAGACTAGGCAGTACAGACCTAATAATTATAAACTTTGCCTGTTTGAGTTTGTTAATTTACATCCAGAAACAGGTGAGCAATCATAACTGAGAGATCACTAATGGTGCTAACATGGACATAATTTTGTTGTGTGATTGCTGAGGAATAATTCTTTCATGTCTCTGTTTTTACAGAGTTGATCTGAAACACTCAGGCATGAGTAAGCAACATCCAGTATTTCCAGTTTCCCTGCAGAGCAGGACACATCACAGACTTGTACAGAGGCACATGGTTCAAGTTAGACACAAATACCGATATTCTGAAATGTTCAGTGAGATACTGCACATCTAATCCATGTTTAGGTGCCGTAAGGTAGTCCTGTCTTCCCAGGTATCACATACCCTGTATCTATATGCATTCAGCTTAAGGTATCTCGTTGCAGTTACTGGTGATGTGTTTAAATAGGTTTAATTCATCAGAAAAAAAAAGAAGATGTAAAAATTTGGGAAGCATCAATCCTCGTTAGCTGATCATCATAGTTGTGAACATAATCTGATGACTCTAATTCTGTCCACTGGGAATGATTTTAAAAATGTCGACAATTGGGTCCCAAACCATCCTCCAGATTAAAATGCTTTGAGGATTACCTAAAAATTCTAAAGCACAGACTACAAGCCAGAATGCTTACAACACATCCTGGAACTGGGACAGCTTTTAGAATGTTTGAATCTATCAGGTGAATTAATTTACAAGTAAATGCAGGGACCACTTATAGTTATTTAAGAATTTTGATGATGTAAATGGATTCTTAAACTAACTTCTCTGTAGGAATTCTGTCCAAATCACGTATATTACAGATGATTATAGAAAGTAAATATTAATATGGTTCAAAGGTGATAGTAGTTATAAGTATATAACAAACAGAACATAAAAATTAAAGCGATTTATAATCTTAACAACTAAACATAATTCTAGATTTGCCTCTTTTCGATATTTTCAGTCACACTAATTATAAGATTTTTTGAATAGGCATGCTTGTGTGTGCGTGTATGTGTTTAAAATGATCACACTTTCTATTCCATATCCCTTTTATTTAATATCATATAATGAAAAAAATTACTTTTAAATTGAAATTACTCTTTACATTTTTTCAGATGCTCTTCTGGACCATGATACCACCTTCTGGTTAATATCTCCCCCCCATTTTGTCCAGTCTTAAGGCTTTGGCTTTAGATGAAAAAATGGCAAGTCTTATGATCTTAAATGAAGCTTGTGCATGTTTGTTTGCATAAGTAAAAACTGAGTATTTCCCCAAGATTAAATTTGAAATTTAGCAAAGAGTTCTGTTTTTAGTGGCATCATGACACCTGGAGATGTGAAAATTTCTCTCATAATGCTGCTTTCTCGGACCTGATTTCAGAAGGTCAGGGATGGGGCTTGAGAATCTGCTAATTCATCCTTTTTATTTTTCTTGTCTCTGTCTCACCAATTATATTCATGAGGAACTCACTGGCTACTTCCTTAGTAAATTCCTATCTTTGATAAAAGACCTCCAACTAAATGTTTAAAACATAATCTTTCCAAAACTCCCTCAGAATTTAAGTTCTAAAGTGCAAAGAGGTGACTTTGTGGACAAACACATTTGCTGTAAAATCCTGATAACTTGAGAGTTAGGGTTCCTGGAACCCAAATTAAAGCTAACTGTCATCCACATGTCTGTTTGTCCAAAATTTCTCAGAGAATGGAAATCAGAAAGTGAAGAAACCCAAGCTCATAGACCAGCTAGACTGGAGGAGGCAGCTGTGATTAGCAAGAGACCTGACATTAGAAAGAAGGTGGAAGACAGGGAAAAGAAGCCTAGGTTTTTTTCTGACATCCATATATTCACACACACACACACACACACATACACATCTCATCTCCTATACACATCATACACATTATACACACATTTTATACATACGTGCATCATACACATACATCACATACACATATCACACATGCCATACACACAGACACATATATGCTACACACAAACATAAACTAATTATAAAACAACATAAAAATGAAGAACAATAGATTGTTGATATGTATCTTAAGAAATGATAAGCTGTAATTGACAAGTGTGCAATGGACAAGCCTGGAAACTCAATTCCTTTTTATTTTGAAAAGACAACAAAATCCTTACCTTCCAAATGCCAAAGGGACATATTTTCCATAATTCTGAGATCTTAAGGAGGACATTTTTGTAACAGATACAGCAAAAATACCTGTGCAATGCAGTGTGTACCAGCCTGGGAGAAGCTGGTTCCTATAAGTTGAGGGATGCAGGGTGTGTCATGTTTGCCTAGGATGCATTTTTTAAACCTTTGTATATTTTTTTTCCTTTCTTCTTTTCAAGTGATAATGCCTTCAGTAGAGATAATCTGTTCCTTTCATGTTTCCTCCTTGGGCAATGCATTTTGGAGATTAATATAATATGGATAATGTGCCTGCCTGTCCTGCCTGATACAAAATGCTGAGGATGTGATTTCAAACTTACAGAATCAAGAGAACTTTCTATCTAGGAGTTTGGAATGCTCAGTTGTTAGACAGATTTCTATGTGTCTGGCCTTGGGATGGAGCCCACATTTTCAGCCAGTTGGTCATTGCTGAAGACTGAAATCACACATACGTTTACTTCCATCCAGAATCTACTCTGAGTCAGTGGTTGTGGCTTCTGTGTCTTACTGTCATCCTGTATTACTATAAATCATTAAAAGGTTTTACCTGTCATACTATCTAGCCAAAGACACTATTGCTCTTTGGGCTAGAGATATTTTTCCTATCCCAATTTATCTTTCAAAGCTGAATTTCTTTTTAAAAAGGTATGGGAGGGAACATGTTTTAATAAACAGCTCAGATTTCACTAATGAATTTAATTGCTGTTCATTGTGGCACACAAATAGCTAGTGTTTATTTAGAAAATACCATTTTCAAGAGAACGGTTGGGAATTAAATTCAGGTCATGGATTAAATTATTGTTTGCTTACTTTGCTCACTTGATGCATCAATACCATCTCTGAGCAAGTATAGATTAGTAGGTACATTTTTTTCTTTACTTAATTTTCAAAATCACCTTAAGTTATTGAACTACTGATATTTTTCATCACAAACCATAGATCAAGTTAAATGTTGGAGACAGAAATCTATGTAAACTACAGTTACATAGCAGCATTACAGGCTTTTACTTTACAGTAAACAGTCTCAAAATCATACAAACTTTTTAATAGAACAACCTTGGTTTGAAATTAAAAATCCTCACATCAAAAGATAAAAAGATTATTAAGACCTGGAAGTTTGGACTTCTGTTGTCTTAATTACTAGATGCTGTAATTTGGAGCTGTACAAGTAGAAATCTAAGACTAGAATTTCCCCCAGAAAAAAATCTGTCTTAAAAACATCACCACTAAAAGAATTTCATTTAAAGAATTTTGTTACTGTGTGTGTTTATTCAACATGAAGTAAAGCAATGTTAGAATAATTCCCTTTGGATTAAAAGGAATACCCAGGATTAGGAGTCATATATCTGTCTCCTGAGGGATATTTATGAGTGGAAAAGTCTATGTGTTCCTGTTGGGACAGTCATTGACAAGATACTTCAGATCATTGAAATAACAGATGAACAGTAAATAATTATTTATATAAAATGGATTCTTAAGGGAGGCTCTAAGTTTTTTATTATTCATTTCATTTAAAGGTAGCAAAACAAAACAAAATGCAAGTAAACAGATAAACAGAATTCATACCAAACTTTAATGGGTAGATATGCTAGGCTTGCATTTCTGACAGGATGTGATAGGACATTAACACAAATTCTGACTCCTAAGTCCAAGGCACATTGACCCTTGGCTCAACTGCTTAATTGCTATGTTGCAACAGGCAACTTATTTAACCTCCCCAGCCTCAATTTCCTCAGGGTCTAAACAGAAATAATAACGAGGTTAATAAGACTTACTTCTTATTATCTCTAGGAATTATGTGGGAGTAATGTATATATGTAATAAAAATAATTCTATTGGGATTAAGTAAAGTGATCTATTTATTGTACTGTCCCTGGCTATTAGTAGAGTAAAAATCTTACCTGTTTTGTAAGTGATGAACCAAACCTCTATTAGCAAGGTTGCAAGCCATAAAGTTACCTGCTTTATTTCTATTTTAGTTTCATAATTTAGAATATGCAAGTTCAGTAGGATAGGCTCATAACAGAAATATGAGTGTTTGTGTTCCATACAGAGGCATGTGGGAGATGCATTTCAAGATGTGTTGAATCAATAAATGATATAACCTATCACACTGAGTATCAGTCAACAAGAAAATTCAGGAGATTTTCCCATGTAAGTTTTCCATATTTATCAAATGAGTGTATGAGACACTGAGAGAGCTCTAAATTCCAGATAAGTAATGTTGCTATAGATGTACTCTAATTACTGCAAGATATTGTCATATATTATAACATACTTAATTGCTTGAAATATTTCTATGAATTGAATCTGGCAGCCTTATCATAAATACAGAGAATATAAACCCTTATCAAATAATTTTGACAACACAATACCTTCCAACACAGTTCTACCCACTCAGGCTCCCATGTTTTGGAAAACAGTCACAAAGCTTTTGCTCAAGTTCCTGAAAAGTGCCTGATTATGATGTAGGATTCCCCTCTGTATGCTGTGAATATCATTGGTTAATAAAGGAACTACTTTGGCGCTATAGCAGAGCATTAGGGGAACAGAGCTATGTGGGGAATGCTGAATGCTAGGAGAAAGGAGGTAGAGTCAGAGAGAAACCTTGTAGCCCTGCCAGAGACAGACACTAGAACTTTAGCTGGTAAGCCACAGCCATGTGGCAATACACAGATTAGTATAAATGGGTTAAATTAATATGTAAGAACTAGCCAATAAGAAGCTAGAGCTAATGGACCAAGCAATGATTTAATTGATACAGTTTCTGTGTGATAATTTTGGGGCTGAGCAGCCAGGAACTAACAAGCGGCCTCCCTACAACAAATTGGCACCAACGTGGCCTACTAAATCCACTTAAAAACCTGACAAAGCTTTAAAAGGAATTCTAGACACAAAAATACAGAGTTTAAAACAGCTTTTTGTTGTTTTCTGGCAGTATGAGAGGTTTTTAAAGAGAGGTTTTACTGATTCAGTGGTAGCAGAACAAAAAAGCTGTGCCATTTTGAAATGCTAGCTTTCTGGGCTGTGCTGCCAGCATGACTTCTGGCTCTTTCAGAAGGGTGAGCATTTAAATGGTTTTTGTGAGCATCATGCTAGAACTGCTTAATGGATCTACATAGACTGCTGCATACTTGGAACTGGGACAACCGTGCATAACTTACATAGGTGGTGAACAGACTTCCACCATGTTGGACTGTGTGGAACAAGCAGGAAGTGCCGTATATACCCAGTAATGCCACAGCTTAAATTCTTAAGACGCGCTTAGCATATTAAGATGAACTCCTGGAAAGTAAAAAATTATGGATATTCAATAAAGACCAATTCAGATAGAAAAGCCCTCTAAATGGATCACAGGGTTGGATAAATGTACGTAGGCTTTGGAGAGAAAAGAAAAAGAAGTATAGACAGTTAGAAAAAGAATTAGTTAAAAAAGGATAAAATCTTAAAAGAGACAGAGTACAGACAGCCATAGATTAAAGGAGTTAAAAAAAATAAGCCACGTAAAGGTGGGAAAATCACAGAGAATCTGGATTATGTATAGCTATTGTGTTTTCTTCGAATTTTTCTTTTGACTGTGTAGGAGCTAAGTATAGACATTTCATTGCATGGGTGGCTAAGCTAAACCAGCATGTGTATTGTCAAAGTATTTTGACTTAAGAATTTGAGTCTAAGGATATGTTGCTTTGGAAAAGAGGTTCTTCTTTTGTTTCCACCGAGGATGAGAACCCGTGGATTCCCTCCAGATTAATGTGGTTTGATACACCAAGACCGCCCCCTTGAAAGGTTGCTGTGAATACCCCCAAAAATTACTTTGCCCAATAAATAGCAGGAATCAGTTTGGAAAGAACTACACCTATATTGTTTATAGATGTTTCTTTATATTTAAAGAGGGATATGCTATAGAGATGCATACTTTACATTGGTATATATTGGTATTTATACAAATTTAATGTCAATTTTGTTATACTGCATATATGTATATTTCTGCTCTTGATTAACGTATTGTGATTATGTAGTTCCTGTTTCATGAAAGTATCTGCTAGACATTTTTCAAGACACAGAAAAAAGTGACTGAAAACTGCCAATATAGGTAGAACTGTCGTTGAAATTTTCCTGCTTCATGGAAAAGTCTGCCAGAAACTATGGGCCTGTAGGATGAAGATCAATGATCCAACAGTACTAAAGAACTTTGGGTGACTGTCTAGGTAGTGAGCAGTGATTTAATTGATACAGTTTCTATGTGATTATTTCAGGGCTGAGTAGCCAGGGACTAACAAGTTGCCGCCCTGCAACATGATTATTTTTCCACTTTTTTTCCACACTAAAATGCTTTTATTAATTCATTTTATTTTTAGAATGAGGGGAAAGATTTTGTGTGTATGTGTGTAGATTTGTGCACATAAGTGTATGTGACCAGAGAGATCAGAGGTATAGGATTCCCCTGAAGCTGACAATAGAGGTGAGTCACTAAGTGGATTCTGGGAAGTTACCCCCAGTCCTACACAGGAGCAGCAAACGCTCTTAACTGATGAGCCATACCTCAGCTCGACAATATTTTGTGCTTCAAATAGCTAATAGGAATTTATTCCTCCCCACTTCGCCTCTACACATTTTACCCCTCCACTTTCAGCTCCCCTTCTTGTCGTGCTGCCCCAGGATATTTCTTGCAGCCTCTGAAGCAATCTTGATTTCTTTTGGAGCATTTAACACACATAACAATTATAAGTTAGTTAATGGAATTATTTGTTCTATAGCAATCCCCCTGCTATATAAGCTTCATGACTCTTTGAATGATAATCTGAACCACAATATTATGCAAATAAGGTGACACTTTAAAATATGAAACTGGGGCTGGAGAGAATGCTCAGTGATTGACAGTGTTCCCTGCTCTTTCAGAGGACCAGAGTCTGGTTTCCAGCACCCACATCAGTTAGTTAGCAATCTCTGTAACTTCAGCTTCAGGGCATTGGAAACCATTTTCTGACTTTCCTTTACTCCTGCTCACCTCTTCACATACACACAAAAACACATACCAAAAAAATGTAACATGATCTTTAAATTATGAAAATGTAAATTATAGCAAATGAAAGATGCTTAGATTTGAGTCTAAAAGTGTGATTACCACTGCCAGACATTTCTATATTCTAATTGAGGCCCTCTTGCGTAATTCTGATTTTGTGTCTCAGGAATCTTGGAAATAGGCACACAAAAGCAAGGGCATAAGATTCCTGAGTTGAAACACTAAAGATTACCTACTTGCCACTGTAGGGTGGCTGCTTCTAAATAGAGTTGTCTATGAATATCTTAGTCTGGTGAAATGTAAACCTAAAGTTTCCAGACTTAAGAAACATTTCCCCCTATCCTCTTAAATTGAGGGTAACATAACTTCACAAAGCATCGTTTTAAAGATACATGAAATAGAATCTGCTTTATCAACTTCCTGAAAATAGTAAATGTTTAATGTAGCAAGAATGATTAACAATTATACTGAGTAGCAAATCTAGTAGCTGTTGAAATTTAGAGAGGAATCCTAGCACTTCTCCGGAAAGGGTCTATATAAGAGTCGATGCTTCAGAGGGGTTGAGATACAGAGATATGTTTTCGGGGCAGGCGCAGCAGGTGAGTTTATGCAGTGGCATCGACCTAAAAATTCCTATCTTATGTCTGAGCTTTCAAAATATGTGAAACTTTCCTCCTCAAAATACAGTCAATTTCCATCACATGGGAGTTAGTTAAAAATAAAAATTTAACCCCACTGTCAAACTACTCAATCCAAGGTTATCCTGAGGTTCTGGGTACTTATAAGTTTGAAGACGCTGTTGTACAAACAGAGTGATAGGCAGTCCAACGACATCAACATTACAGGATAACTTGTAAGTAATATAAATGCATGTCTCTACCCAAACCAATGGAATCAGAAACTCTGGGCCTAGCAATTCTTCTATTGCCATGTTGATATACCCTAAACTGAACCACTGCCAGTAGGTAGGAATCACTTTATTATCTCCTTGGTGAAAATAACAGGGCCCTGTTAAAGCCTGGTGACTTTAAAATGAAGCCAAAATTGAGAATAAATCACAACTGACATTATTTTCTGCATACACACACACACACATATGCAAGATCACAGATAGAGACACACAGAGAGACTCAAAGACACACACTCAGACACATGCACAGACACACACACACACAACACACATACACCTACAAAGACAGACACACACACACATACAGAGAAAACACACAGGCACACACCATTTGCCTGAGGGAATATTTTGATGACAACAGACAAAGCTAGTCATCCAGTATGGATCAAGCAGATGTGGTTTATTTTACAGCAGTTGTGGTACCGTGTCGTTTTCTCAAAGGAGACACTAAAATATTGGATTTTTCTACATGCTTAGTATTCACGTTGCATGATTAATTTCCTTTATATTTCAGTGAGAAATGCTGTCATCCTTGTATTTCAGAGTCTTGTTTTGACCTGTAGTGTAATTGATTCCTTTAAAAAGCTTTGCATTTTATACATGAGTCCTGCTGAGTTTAAAGACAATGCTATGGGTCCACAATTGCAGAGATAATTTCCACCTTACAGCTAGATTTACTCATGTTTTAAAGCACTACAAACAGACAAATAACAACAACAAAGACCCTTTATTCTTTTTAAAGTGAATAACCTTCTGATGGCAGACATATCTGGTCAGTCAGCTCTGTGATATTCATCTTTTTGATATCAGCACTTAAAAATAGAATCCCAAAGTCATGCAGATTTCTTTGATAAGTACAAGGCCAGAGACTAGAAGGGAAGGGATCATCTACAGCCAGCATTCTTGTCTTATGTTACTCCTACTTTCCAACTTCAGAAAATAAGAAATAGTAGCTAGCCACCATCATTTCCTGATAACAGAGGGAGCAAGACCAGGCTGATGAATGCTATGGCAGACTTCCTAAGAGGCAGCTGTTGCAAGGCTCTGATGAAGGAACAGCCTTTTCTTCCATCTACCAGCACTTTCTTTACTTGGCTTCATGGCACGTGTGATAGATTGCAGGAGTGTAAAGTGCTGTTTGGATCTCTGCTTGTCAGAGAGCAATGTCGTGTCACCAGTATGAAGCCTGCTGAGAGGAATTGACTGCCTGGAAAGAGCTCACATTTCATTTTGGATTACTGCTTGTGTTTGTTGAAGGCTATTGCCACCACAATGGTTAACATCTCATTGAGTTCAGGTAGTTCAGACGAAAGAAACCTGGTACCATCCTGTATTTAGGGAGGATGTCTATTTCTAAAGGAAGAGATTTCCCGCCACAAACTAGGCATGTTTAAAAGCTATATAATGAAGCAGAAGCCACAAGAAAATCTCAGAAAATATGAATTCAATTTAAATATATTAAGTTTTATTAGACAGTCACTATATAAAAATAGTACGCTGAGTTTTATTCAGTTTTCTGCATTCAATGTCAGAGGCTAAGTTAGAAGGGAATTTGGTCTAGCGACCAAACCAGCAATTATTGGAGTGAAACAGGAATGAGAACATCAGATCCTGCCATTGGCAGAATGACGACAGCATTGAGAAGGAATGTTCACATTGATTGGCATTACCATGAACCTAGTAAGATTCAAAGACCTGAGCATGAAGAAGGTGTGCAAAGAGACTCCATTCCATGTCAAATGGTCAGCCTCAGAGGTGAAGATTTTATTCACTTCATGAAGTATGTCAGCTCTAAGGTACACAGCTAGAATGTTTGCTCTAGATTCTTAACCTCAGTTTCAGGAAGCCATCAGCTGGAGGTTTCTTATATATGGCTAAGACTCTACCCTTTCCCTACATCCCAAATAATAAGTGAAAGTTGGTTCCCTCTGCATGGCAGAGGGCATGGAAACTGACTGAAATGGAATGCTTCCTGGGGCTGCACAACGTGAAATGTCACACCCCTTTTAGGACCAATGGAAACAATAGAACTATAAATTATTTTGCTTATGCATTCAAGATCAACATATTTTAAGATACTTATTGAACATGTTAAAGTTAGCATATCACCATTTAATAAAGTTATCAGGAAATACTTTGTAAACTGTTGATGAGACATAGATAAGACACTAATATTTGTAAGACCTGAGGGAGTATTTTGCTAATTTGTGACATTATTTTTATGGGATACAAAAAGAACTTTCAGTATTTTGCCAGATTCTATTATAAGCTTTTTCCTCCCCTCTAAGGAAAGAGATGGAATCTGATTTCTTAGACTTTAGGATATGCTTCCAAATGTCATTCTTGCTTTGATTGGGGTGAAGTAGAATGTCTCACTTGTGAAAAGGCCCAGCAGGTCTGTTTTTTGCTATTTTCCAGCCTGAAAACATCAGTGTCTTCTGGGCAGGCAAGATGCCTTCATGTCTTTCTTGAGCTAAATCTTTGCCTTTATGTGCTCAGTGGTTCAGTAGGCTCCAAGACAGGTTGTTTGTCTTGCTAGTTAGTGTGTTCACAAAAATCTGCATGCAAACCCAAAGAGGAAGCACCACATACAAGGTAGAAAATTTCTGGACATCTACACCATGCCGCCATCTTCCAGCTGCTTGCCTGCAAAGAGGAATGTCTTCCTAATCCTGGATCTCTGGCTTGACTTTCTCAGTAGTATCCATGGGCTCAAGGTTGGTGGATTTCCTTCATTATTCTAGGGCCCCACTTCAGCTCTTTTGTCTCTGGGAATCTTGATAGTTTGTCTTGTAAAATTCAGGTGTGGGGTGAGGAGTTCTATGAACTCCAGGTGACTTTGCTTTCTAAGTTTAACTTTTGGCTGCTTCAAGGGTACATTTATAGAGGTTGGGTTGTCTAACGAAAGGTAAACAGCTACTTTAGTCAAATACTGCCAATTTCTCTATGAGATAGTTGGGCCAATTTGCAACCCCATGTATGTTGATGGAGGGAGGGCTTGCTTTCATCCCTGGTGCCCAGAATAATCACACAGAAACTGTATTCATTTAAATTGCTGCCTGGCCCATTATCTCTAGTCTCTTACTGGCTAACTCTCCCATCTTGATTTAACTCATTTCTAATAATCTGTCTATCACCACGAGGTTGTGGCTTACTGGGAAAGATTCAGCATGCCTGACCTGGCAGCTCTATGGCAGTTCTCTGCCTCTGCTTTCTTCCTCTCAGAATTCAGTTCTCTCTTCTCTGCCTACCTAAGTTCTGCCCTATTAGGCCAAGTAGTTTCTTTATTAATTAACCAATGAAAGCAACACATAGACAAAAGGACTTCCTACACCACATGTATCCAACTACCAATTTTCCCACAGTTCAACCAACAAAGTTTAAAGTTAAGAATTTAAATTCTTGCCATTATGAAAGCTGGAACAATTTATTTTAAGGTAGTCTAAGTTTCTGTTTATTTTTATTTGAGCAGATAATCCTTTCATAACCTTTACACGTCATTAGTAATTCATATTATGGAAAACACTTCATTGCTTCCTTTTGTCAAAGGTTTTCCTCACTCTTCTTGTTGGCTTATCTTGTATATGTGGATTTATTTCCACATAAATAAACATAACTTATTTTCACAAAAGAAAAAGAAAGGACAAAATATTATTGTGTTCCTTAGTGTTTCATTAAAATCACATTGTCTTGTATTAACTTGGCTTATTTTATGGTACTGAATAAATCACAAAATTTATATATATATATATGTATATATATAGTTTTATTTGTATGGGNGTTAACATCTCATTGAGTTCAGGTAGTTCAGACGAAAGAAACCTGGTACCATCCTGTATTTAGGGAGGATGTCTATTTCTAAAGGAAGAGATTTCCCGCCACAAACTAGGCTGTGATGGTAAGAGGCACATAAGTGACAAACGTAACAACACTAAATAAAGTGCTGATTCCTTTCAGTGTTTATAATACATGGGCATAGTTATTGAATCCTTTCCTGCCTTCAATCTTCCCTTCAAAAAAAGAATTACATTGAGAAATATATAAGAGTGTTTAGTTTCTGAAAAGATAAAGATTAGGCTCATTAATATGCACAAAATTTAAACAAATGTAACAAAAAAAACAACAGCAAGGGGTAATTTTTGCATATTTTTGCATTTTTATTGAATGCTGTTTTAGTTGAAGTCAAAAGTATCTTGAGTTTATAAGACAGAATTACGTTGTAATAGTGAGTAGCTCTGAGAATTGAGCCACAGTTTTGATTTACTTTGACTTTCTACAGACTAAAGAAAACTATGGTGGTCCAGAAGTAGCAGATGTTATGAAACAAGTCCTTTTGTTGCTAGGCAGACTGCAAAACACTGCAAGTGAAGCAGTCCAGGGAGTGAGGAAAGGCTTCCCAGCTGTGATCGTGATCTTTCACAGATGATAATTATACTTCCTTACTGGGATTATCATACTTACAGGGATAAAATGTGCCCTTTGTGTGGTTATTATTGTTTCCTTTTTGAAAGTACCTTATACTCATTGTGATTGCTGATTCAAGAAAATATGTTCTATTGATTCACAATACTATTTTCATAGCGTCTTTGAGGTGTCAGCCTATTACAATAAGGTCTCTGTTCATATATATGCTGAGAGGTGAGAATACAACAGCACTGAAAGTGTAGCTACGCTCACAAATAAAAACAAATGTACAGACAAGTAGTATTATGGGTATGTTACCGTTCTCAGAGAGATACAAGCAAACATCTCAGCATTTCAGGTAGGGCACAATGACAGACTAAAGGTAATGTTGCAGGGATTTCTGGGAAACTAAGTCTCTGGGCTATTTTTCAGCCTGGTGCTGTGCCATGTATGCATGAATTACTCCATAACAGTGTCAGCCTTATGCCTTGGGTTCAACATCCTTTTATTATGTGGGATAGTAGAAGCAAGACAACAGAAAGTACAAGCACAAAAGCCTGTACATGGTAGTAAATGGTGGTGAATGGGCAGAGTTAGTTCTGGTACCCATCTGATAGGTGCCTCCCTTGTCGGGACATACCAGAGAGGTAGAGAGGCTGGCAAGCTCAATGGATCTGCTTCAACTCTGTTTTTAACATGAAACAGTTTGAAGATTTTCCACCAAAATTCAATTTGAAGAACTAATGAGATATTGGGGTTACTTTGAAAGTATGAATGAAGTGTTAGTTTTAGGGGCTTTCAAACCCAAAAGCAGTTACATCACTGAGAAGTCTACTAGAGCCTAGGTGAAAAGTCATAAAATACAATACTTCATCTCCCACCCTCTACTTCCTCCCTACCTCCTTTCCAATTTCCTTATCCTCCAGCTCCCTCCAACCCCTACTAGCCCCTGCAACTCTCTCTAGGTCTTGCAAACAAGTCAACATGCTAGAAAGGCTTTTCCCCTCAGCAGTGGTTATTGCTACATAACCCTGGGAAGAGAAGAGGCTTGTGAATCTAGTCAGTTTCAGGGACTTCCTGAAACTTAGGTTATTTAGTTTCTCAGTCTTTTGTTTTGTTTTGTTTTGTTTTGTTTTGTTTTGTTTTGTTTTTCTGAGACAGGGTTTCTCTGCATAACAGTCATAGCTGTCCTGGAACTAGCATTTGTAGACTAGGCTGCCCTTGAACTCACAGACATCTGCTTGTTTCTGCCTCCCAAGTGCTTGGATTAAAGGCCTGCGCCACTACCTACCAGCTAGTTTCTCAGTCTCAAGCAGCTTCCTTGTAGGATGGAATGTTTCAATTTGGGATTTCCTGAGTCTTAATATGTCTCACCCCAGGATGGCCAGAATGGAGAAGCTTAATGTACATGAAACTGCTACAAAGCACCAGGTAAATGAAGCAAGAGGGGAAGACAATTCAGCCTGTGTGTTCATCACTCCATCCCTTAAAATGAATAAATTTATTATGAAATAATTAAGCAAAAAAACAACTTTAAATTTTTAAAATAAGTTGAAATATAGCATTTATTCTTTTTTTCCATATTGGTTCTCAGTGGATAATAGGTATATATTGGAATAAGGGGTCTTTTGTAAAATGAAGACCAATTAGAGAGAATAAGAACCATGGGGAAAATCCAGGACATACTTGTAACTTGGGAGATACTAACAAAACAATGCATTTATATTTTGGATTTTCAGAGTTAGAGAGTTCAATCAGGAGGGAACCTGTGCAGAGGTCCAGGTTGAAAGCACAGACTGAAAAGCATGCACCATCAGCATTTTCCCAAGCTCATTTAAAGCATTATAGGTAGGGTTCTACCCTGAGGAAAAGCACTGGGTAATAGGAAAGCCCCTTTCCCATATTCATGGGGAGGTTCTGAAACTGGGTAACACAAAAAGGCAGAGCAGTGACGATAGGGGTCAGGGGCTTCCAGACTCAATCTTAAAAGTGATAAGGACCATTTCAAATTTCTGTGTGATAAGTTTATTTCAGAAGTGTACCTCAGCAAAATTGAAACAAAAGATGACAAAATAAAATAAAAACAATACTTCTATTATATGGGGAATCATCAGAAATGTTGCATATGAATAAGATGAAATGATATTCTATTTATGAAGAAGTAGTAATAATTCAAATTACAGACATAGAGTATTAAGTTGTGACTTGATTTTCATTTTCAAAAGCTATATTGTAAACACTGTATAATTATAAGGAGGAGATTGCTCACAAAAAGTATGACTATGTCTGACATTTTTTATTTTACAGAATTTTTACTAAAAAGTAGATTAAGCTGGGTGTGATGGCACATACTTTATTCCTTATAATCAGGAGGCAGAGGCAGGCAGATCACTGTGAGAAAGCCAGCCTGGTCTACAGAGTGAGTTCCAGGACACTCAAAGATACACAGAGAAACTCTGTCTCAACAAAAAAGAAAAAAAGAAAGAAAAAAAGAAAATTGGTCATACTTAGAATATTTAGAAGTCATATCTAGTTTTGTATATGCTGATATTGAAGTACTTTTAATATTACCTAATATTAAATTTAAAAATTTTTTGATATAAAATACATTTCAGAAAATATTGAGAAATGCCTTTGACTTCAGAGAGAAAGACTGACATCTGTTGTGCATGCACTTTTTGCTAATGGGGTGAAAAAGAAATTGAAATTGTAAGAGCAGTTAGGTTGCTATACTTTATGGTCCACTAAATTCATAAAGAAGATACTGACCATCTGTCCTCAGATATTCTTGAATTAAAGACTATGTTTTTAAGACTTTAATGGTATTGTGATAGTTATACTAGTTATTAAAATATAATTGAACATTCCCAAAGAAAATTATTTATAATCATTTCATAAGAGTCCTTATTGGTTTTTATTTAGGTTTATATTTTAAATAATGAGAGGTTTCATCTATTCTGAACATATTCATTAAGAATTCTGTAATGGGATTTTATAGATATTTATATAATAAGAAGTCGTGCATGATTTGGATTCTAAAATAAGTTATGCTATTAAGATATTTTCCTTATGGGTTGGATAATTTGGTAAGATGGAGTTTTATTCCTCAATGTCTTTAGATTGCTCTATGTCACTACGAGCAAGTATCTTGCGGCTGCTAACATTTTATAATGCAAAGGTTTATCCGAACTGATCCAATAAACCTGTCATGTTCTTGAACCTTCAGAACTATAAACTAAATAAGCCTCTTGACCAGCTTGATGTTTCTTGGAGGCAGTGGGAATTAGAGGTCATGTGAGAGGCCTTCCAGTTAACATTGGACACCCTCCCTCCAGACACCATTGATTTATTTACCTATTATTTTGGGTGATGTCAGGAGGTAGGGGTGTGTATGTAGTGTACCACAGTAGTTAGATTGGATAATGAGTTCATTTTCCACCTGAGCTGTCTCGCTATCTTAGCTAGATGTACTTGTTCTTAATAGGGGTGCTGGAACTACAGCCTGTCCATTCTTATGCCTCTCTGTGTCTATGTCTCTCTGTATCTGTATATGTTTACACCGCCACCTTACACACACATTCACACCTTCCTGGCTGTGAGACTTATGGTCTTGCTAAGCCCTGTGTTGTCACCACAGTCTCTGACTCTGATACAAATCTAATGTTGTCAGTCGAAACCTCCTAAACTTTTAAACCAAACGACTTTTTTCTCCTCATAGGAGTACTTAGCTCATGCATGTATTACAGGACCTAAAATTAGCTCCTTCCAGATGTCAGAGCTTGTTTCTAAAAATAAAAAAAGTAAAACTTTGAGACTCTTCAAATTGCTTATGTGGTCTGTATTGTGAATTTGCTCCTCCCTTCATGTAATTATTTATTTCTTCAACCATCCTTCAGTGTACTTTTGATATAAGCAGAAAATATAACATATATGCAGAAAATAAAGCCTTTGCTTTGACTCAGCCAATCCCTCTTAACAGCTATCCACTACCCAATAGATGTTTCTTTGTAGGCAATATTTTTTAAAGGTTAATAAGGTTTTATTTTTTCTAAATATGAAAAATTAAGAGGATATTGAATTTTCTTTCTTATACTTGCTTTTTCATTGTGATAAACATTTAAGTACAAAATCCAGTATTGTGACTTACTAGCTTTTGCAGACATCATCAGAAGACATTTACCTTGTGTAGATGAGCTTCCGTATCCTCTCACCAGTGGTTGCCCATTACCCTCTATCTCTGGGCAATAACTGCTAGACTACTTTCTTATCTGTTGCTATTCTATAGTCAGTTATCTACTGAAAATCATGCAGTATTTCTCCTTCTGTGATTGGCTTATTTCACTTAGCATAATATCCTCAAATTTAATCAATTTTTGTTACAGATGGCAGAAACTCCTTTTTCATAAGACTCAATTTTAGAGATTTGAAAATATTTCCGTATAGTTGAATGTGTACTTCACATTTTCTTTAGGTCTTTATCCGCCAATCAACATTCAGCATATTTCCTTGTCTTCACTCTTGAAAACACTGATGGGGTGCACATGGGAATGAAGGCACCTCTCTGAGATCTAATTTTTAATTCTTTTCCATGTGCATCCTTTGCTGAATATTATTGCAAGTTTTCCATGATGGTTGCATGATTTTGTCAGAAACAATATGCAGCTGTTGCAGATTATCCACATCCTCAGAAGCAATTGTCTTTAGACAGTAGTCATCCTTATGGAAATCTAAAAGAAGAAAAGATTTCCTCAGAAGTAGCATATTACGTTCTGTAGGTATTTGCTTCATCTGAGTCATATGGTATTTCTATTTTTAGTTTCAAGAACTCTCCACAATGAGAACCACAGTAAACACTCCAGTTTATACTACCACCAACATTCTCACAAACATGTTTTGTTATTTATTTTCTTTATGGCCCATGTTTATTGCTGGTCAAATCAAACAGTCAGGAAAGAGAAACAGGCTAGATTTCTATCTTCTAATGAAAAATGGACACATACTTAGTGGAATTATAGTTAGATAAAAAAGTATGAAATTTTGAGAAAAATGGATGAAACTGAGTGAGGTCACCTGACCCAGAAAGACAGATACCACATGCTTTCTCTCATATCCAAATCTCAGCTCCAAATTTCTAGATATCCATGTTTAACTTGGAGTGCTTGTAGAAGTCAGGAGGCAAAAAAAAAAAAGGGGTCATGTAGAGGCTATGTAGTAGGGAGAAAGTAGTACACACATGATGTGAAGGCAGGAGAGAATATTGTGTTGCAGAGATTTAAGTAGACAGGAGATGGGAGGGAATAGGAGGTAGGGAAAGTGTTAACCCAAATGAACACTCTATCACAAAATGTGTGGAATCTTATCATTTTAAAGCTTATGTGTTTATAAAAAAGAGTTTGAAGAGGGGTACCATACATGGTAGATGTTGGTGCTCTCAGAAGTCATGAGTTAGTACATGAAAATCCCAATGCTAGGTGTGAGATTGCCTCCTTATGCATTATTAATCAAGGAGGTTTTAAGGAATCTGAGACAATAAAAGCTATTGTCATTATATTGATAGCCCACCATAAAACTGGCAAGTTACCAGTATTGAAGGTATCGTAAACTCTGGTTGCAGGGCATAGAGACATCCAGCTGGAACTGAGATGGATGCTTTCCCCCTCCTTGCTGGCTTTCACGTGCTTGAAGGTATGATGATGCTTACAGGGGAAGAAACGTTGTCAACCATTGTCTCACTCAACTGTGAACCCTCTGTGCTGCGGTTCAAACTTTCAGGCAAGACCTCTCCACTGCTGCCACAGTACCACAATTGTCATGGGGCTAACAAGCTGTTCTGATTGTGTTTCAGGTCTGTTGCATAGGACAAACTCATGCTGTATTCTGGGGACTGTAAACATGATAAAAAGCTGGTTGCTAAGGGGGTCATAGGACTAGGCTGGTATCTTAGTCACTGTTCTATTGCTATGAAGAGACACCACCAAGGTTGCTTATAAAAGAAAGCATTTAACTATGGCTTACTTACAGTTTCAGACATTTAGTTCATTATCATCATGGTGAGAAGCATGGTGGCATGCAGGAATATATGGTAGTGGAAAGGTAGCTGGAAATTCTAATCTGGAGACACAGGTTGGACTATGGGCTTTTTGATACTTCAAACTCACTCCCAGTGACACACTTCCTCCAATGCCTCCTAATCCTTTCAAATAGTACCACTTTCTGGATATCAAATATCCAAATCCACGAGACTATGGTGCCATCCTCATTCAAATCACCACAACAGAAAAGTGCTACTGTTGCTTTGCTATAAGAAGTTGGTGTTAATATGCCTTGTAAATACTTTTTTGTACCCATACTTCAGTTCTGCCCTTAGCTTTGGTTAGGGATTATTCTGTATACAGTGGACAATGAACAACAGTTAATACAAGGATTCATAAATGTCAAGGCGCTGGCATAGGTCATTGCTGAGTGTTCAGCCCTTAAAGGGAAATCTTATTTCACTCTTTTCCATGCTCAGGGAACACTGCAGAAAAGAAAGCAGAAAGGTTTTAGGCTCAAGGGTGAGAAGGAGTGCTTGCAATGCTCTCTTCTATATGTGAACTAAACTAGCTGTTTTATCCGCATATCACAGCAAAAGGAAACCTGCACACAACTGGAACTATCAACATCCCATGACAGTCAGTGAGGGGTTCACGAGGACACACCTCTTCTTGAGGAGTTCTAGGAAATTAATGGTTTCCTGGAATGGGGAAGTCAAGTTTCTCATTGGTGTTGCCAACCCCCTATGACAGGTTCTTACCACCTATGAGAGATTCTTATAGACAAGCCTAGTTAAATATAGTAATACACATNATGTCTATCTTATCTTGGTGAGTCTAAAATCTTGTAACTAATTTACTTGCTATCATAACTGCTTTCTGTATGAGCTAAACAAAGAAAACTATAACTATCTAGACTTCAACTTCCTCAGAGACCCCAAAAGAAAATGATATCAGCTGAATAAGCAGGAAGTGCAAGCAAGTGACTTGATGTAGGGGAAGGCCAGCCAATGACCTTGCTTGAAGGGCAGGGTCCCCTGAGGTTATTTTTTACTTATAAAGATTGCAGGCATGCTCCCGGTGTCCCCTTATGCTTTCCCGTTCTCCATGGGAACCTCGGTTTTGTAAGTCCTTCCCTTATTAAAGCTGAATATTCTATAATAATTTCTGTCTGCTGTTCATTTACACTATAACATTTTTGGCACCCAATGTGGGGCTTTTTTGCCTCCGCCCCTGAACGCGGTCCTGCGGTGCTGCGGATTCGTCTTTAAACATCAGATTGAGAGAACGCCCAGCACACAATTTGAGAAATGACAGAAACAGCTCTCTGCCTGGACAGTCACCCAAAGTTCTTCTGAAACATTGGGGCATCTATCTTCAAGCTACAGACCTAGCATATCTGACAGACTTTTCTGTAAAGCAGGATATTCTGAAGGGATGTCTCTTCTTGTCTTGACAATGTTTGCAATTCACTTTCTTTGTGTCCCACTTTTCCAATTATGACAGTATACTGTCAGCAAAGGCAATGACATTTTCTTTCCAAGTGGCTTACTTTTTCACAAACAAAGCAAACTCTATGTGGAGTTTTTTGATGCCTATTATTTTCTCTGAAGTAGAATGGTGCTGCCAGGAATAGACATGCCATATTGTCTTAGAAAAAGAGCATATGTTAAACATCTTAAATGCCCTATTCTGTAGATCTCTGAAGTATTTGAAGATGACCTGTATATCTAAAATATATCTCTATTTGACTTTGAAAATATACCTAATATGACTATAAGTTCTATTATCATAGGTTACTAATTACTAATCTATATTTCCTTATTATCATAAACATTTGGTAATAATAATTTTCAAGGACTAGAAATTTGCATTACATTGTTAAATGAGTTGTATAGGTTCAATACCTTAAACAAGATTAAAAACATATCTATAGTATGTTTTAACAAAATTAATCCAAATATGTATCACTATATAAAATTTGTATACAATATACAAATGTCAAATCCATTGAAAAACATTTAAAATTAGTAGTTGCTTTTAAAAAGTATATTCAATAATCTATATTTTATCTCATGTCTATATCCTGCCTTTTATATTTTCAGAATAGATTCAAAAATCTACCCTTTTATTATATCATATCATAACATATCATATCATATCTATATGTACTTTTTTCTTTTCAAAACAAGAACCATGATTCTTTTTTTTTAGCTTTTTTCCTGACCATTACCAATATTAATTTGTAGCCAATCCTCATGAACAATGACAAATATCCATATTCCACTGAAGAACCAAAAACCATCCACCCCACCTCTTGGGAATGTGGGCATTGTATTCTTAAATTTACTTCCTGCTGTTTGGGAACAATGGTATCTTTAGAGGATCCTGAAAAGAAAAAGTTGGAGTTAATTGTCAAGTCCTAGAAGAGGTAGCTGTATCATTTTCTTGTCCAGTCTATGCGTAATAGCAAAGTGCAGGGCTTGTCTCAAGTTCTGGCTAGAGTACTCTGTAAGGCTGAATCATCTCAGTTAGCCCCTTCAAAAATATTCTGAGCAGTTTGTAGTCCAAAGCCAATCTTTAAGTGG
The DNA here is from genome assembly GCF_014885135.2 of Alexandromys fortis. Taxonomy (NCBI): domain Eukaryota; kingdom Metazoa; phylum Chordata; class Mammalia; order Rodentia; family Cricetidae; genus Alexandromys; species Alexandromys fortis. The sequence goes on from NW_026068103.1 coordinate 2,329,371, forward strand.
TGCTATCAGCTGAATTGCATCATATGAACCCGGTGAAATCATTGTTGTGGGATCCCATCTTCTTCCTGGAGAATTGGCTGTCTTGCTCTCTTTATTTATTAAAATGCAAGTGAAATGTCACTACATAGAAGAAATTGTTTTTAATATATAAACCAAAGCACGTAAGTTTTTGAAATGTTAATTTGATCTAATCTGAACATTACATAATCTACACATACTCAATCATGACACAAAATTTTACAAAAGCATATTTTTATGTCTTAATTAAAAATTATGGGAAAAGTTTTAAAAAGAATGTCTACCAAATTTAAGGATACTTGGTATTGCCTCAAACACAAAGAAATAGTCTAAAGAGAAAGTTGATATGAGTTTGTTGAGACATCTATATTACAATAAAATGGCATCTATAAACTGAGCCAAGATCTGGAAACTATTGAGACCATTACAAGTACTTATCCAAACCTGAACAGTTACCACTGAACTTCCTTAAATCTTCGAAACTCTGAGGACGATTTGGCTGCTTCAGTGTGGTAATAAGGCAGAAGGGATTTATGTTGAATGTGCACTCACAGAAAGTGAAAACAATTTATAAATCAAAGTGCACCCTCAATTCACCTAGGTGGGACTGTCAAGCACAGGCTCCCCTTCCTCTCATCCTTGCCCTCCTGTGTGACCAAACCCCATCAATGCTGTGAGATTGAACCACTAGATATGACATTATAAATATAACAGATATTGGCTCTGTGTCTTCTAAACTGCCCTGCTTTTGTTCTGTTGTCTATGCTTCAGCTTGAAGGAGTTTTTAAATATGCAACTGTGATTTAATTGTCTTGCTTAAGTGCAGCCACTAGATACCATTATTCCTCAAGACAAAATGAAACTATTAGCAAAAATCAAGGCGCTTTCTTTGGGTCTCATTGTTGAAAAAGATAGTTTGTCTTTTATGTGAGACTAAATGAAAAATTGTTCATAGTTCCCTTATTGAATTTTCATTTTTGGCAACTCTCTACCACTGTAACAAAATTGAAATCAGAGGCTTGGTTTTCATCATTGAGTTTCCTGTCTAATGTAATACCAGAGGCATACTTATTAGAAAAACTAGATTGATAAATAAAAAAATGTAGAAGAAGCATGTTAGAGATATAAATCTTGCTGGACTATTAAATGATAGCTACCAGTTTTCCCTTGCTTCTTGTAGTGATTTAAATAAGAATGGCCCTCAGAAGCCCATATATTTGAATATTGGCTCCCAGTTGGTGAATTGTTTAGGAAGGGTGAAGGTGTGGTCTTGCTGGAGTAGGTATATGACTGGGGGCAGATTTTGAGGTTGCAGAAGCACAGGCCAGGCACAGTATCTCTCTGTCTGCTGATCACAGGTAAGATGTAAGCTTCAGTGCCATGCTGGTCTTCTTGCTTCCATGATTCCTGCCATGATGTTCATGGATTAACTAACTGAAGCTATATGCAAAGTCCCAGTCAAATGCTTCCTTTCATAAAGCCTTGATCACGGTGTTTCTTCACAACAGAACAGTTAGCTAAGACAATTTTCAAGTCAAAATACATTGGTTAATGCCATTCTTCTACATGGTTTAAGGAATTGATCATCACAGGGCCAAAACTACTAGAAAACTAACCCAGAATATTAAAGTTCCACGATTATTATTGTTTTATTAATACCATCTGTGATGATGTAATGATTTATTTAAAAAGCAATGCACACAAAATACATAAGAGAGACACACACAGAAAGAGAGAGAGAGAGAGAGAGAGAGAGAGAGAGAGAGAGAGAGAGAGCTCATTCTGTTCTGTAATCTTCTAATTATGGCTTAATGTATAAAGTTTATTTTTTGCTTTCTTAGGTGAAATTTGATTATATTTCACCTGAAATCTAAAATAAACTTCATCCAGCAAGTTCTCTTTGAAAAGGTAAAAGGGGAATGATGTAATATTTTGCATGTCACATTTAATTTTGCTGGTACTTTCTGTAATGGCATAGTCTCTGAGGTTTATGTTTGAGCTTTTAGAAGAGGAACTGGAGCAGTGAACAACCTCTATCCAGTTAATTCTGTTAATTAAATGAGTGAAAGAAAGGTTTAAAAACTACAACATTATATTTTGTGTGTTCACTATGAAATGAAGTAATGAAACTCTAAAAATGTGTGTTAGTATTTTTGATGATTGAAATGATGTGTGAAATAACCTGATTTTCTGCTGTGATACTGCTCTCAAAATACAAGGTCCAAACAGCATAAAATAAGATGGCTTAACAATTTGGGTCCAGTTTGGGACATTGATAACTATTCACAACATTAATATTTCAAATGATAAACATTCACTAGAAATATGATCTCGTAAAAGTACAAGAATGGAGTCAAATTGTGACTTTATTTTCTTTAATCATTAAACTTGTTTAGAAAGCCTTTATATTATTATCTAAATCAATGTATGACTTATCAAAAAGGCCATTTATAACTCATCTATTTATAAATCTTTGACTCTGAAAACTTATTTTTTGATCAGTAAGACTGATTTCTTTATATAAGTAAGTGTGTGATAAAAATATAGATTGAAAAAGAAACCTTTTAAACTTTTTTTTCCTGAAATAAGTAGCTATTATTACCTACTTATATACCTATGGGACTAATTGACATGTCATATGATGGATTTTCTGGGTAATTTCTTTTAAAAAATATTAAAGAACTTCATTTTACTCTTGATGACTGTGTAGAAAAAGAAAGAAGAAAAAAGGTTCAGCACACATCATTGGGAGCAGGACTCTCTGCAGAGGCACTAAGAAACCCATTGCATTCTATAATCCTGTTGTTATGGCTTGTAGTTGAGATCCTTGTAGATTCACCTCTAGGACTAAGGAAGAGTGTAATTAGGGTCATTATGACATTATGATTTGCCAAGTTTTCTACAGTGCTAGAGTTTACAAAAATATAGTGGAAAGTAACAAGTGAATTAACATACTGCAAGCATATGATTCTTTAAAAGGCTAAATTATCAGTTGCAGGGTTGGTGAAGATCTTCTCCCAGTCAGTGGATTGCCTTTTTGTCTTAGGACAGTGTCCTTTGCTTTACAGAAGCTTCTCAGTCTCAGGAGGTCCCATTTATTCAATGATGCCCTAAATGACTATGTGATGGAAATGATTCAGTGGCAAATGCTAGAACAAAGGCACTGAATGGGAAGGGTCATGGAAGTATTTTAGTAACTCCAGTTTAGCTCTCAAGGGGGAGATTCAGATAAAGGGACAAGGTACCACAAGTAATAATTTATAGCCATCTGTTTTGCCTTTCTAAAGAAAATTTAAGCTAGGTGGTAGTGGCACTCACCTTTAATCCCAGGACTCAGAAGGGGAACCCACCAAGGCCAGCTGGCTTGGGTCTGAAAAAGCATGAGATGAAACCGGACTCATTGAACATAGCGGACAATGAGGACTACTGAGAACTCAAGAACAACGGCAATGGGTTTTTGATCCTACTGCACATACTGGCTTTGTGGGAGCCTAGGCAGTTTGGATGCTCACTTTACTAGACCTGGATGGAGCTGGGTGGTCCTTGGACTTCCCACAGGGCAGGGAACCCTAATTGCTCTTTGGGCTGACGAGGGAGGAGGACTTGATTGGGAGATGGGGAGGAAATGGGAGGCAATGGCAAGGAGAAGGCAGAAATCTTTAATTAATTAATTAATTAATTAATTAAAAA
>NW_026068103.1:2333679-2342172 GCF_014885135.2 Alexandromys fortis
CTCTCTCTCTCTTTCTTTCTCTCTTTCTTTCTTCTTTTATTTCTTTTTTGAGACAAGTTTTCTTTGTGTAACAGCCCTAAGTGTCCTGTAACTCACTCTGTAGACCAGGTTGGCCTTGAACACACAGAGCTCTGCCTGCCTCTGTCTCCCAAATGCTGGAATTAAAGGTGTGCATCACAACTAACCCATTTTATTCTTTTAAGTAGTTTCCTTGCATCATTGTTCAGTGTTATTTTTTTATAATTTACTTTTTTTGTTTTATTTTCAAGAAATTGTTTTTCTGTGAATATCTGCCTGTCCTGGAACTCACTCTGTAGACCAGCCTGGCCTCAAACTCAGAGATCCACCTGCCTCTGACTCCTGAGTGCTAGGATTAAAGGTGTGTACCAGCACTGCACAGATAGTTTAAAATATTTTTATTCATTTATTATTTTTTCTTTTGTGTTGTAAGTTTAATATTGTAAAGTTCAAGTCTTTTATCATTGGCATCCACTTACATGATAATGGTACTAGTACTTTTGTTTTACACACACACACACAAATTTAACTTAAAAATAAACCCTTACAAAAGTTAATACTATGAAAGAAGTACTACCCACAGACTTAAATTGTAGAAAACCATGGGTATTAAATAAAATTGTGTGTCTTTTGTGCAGTGAAGTGGCCAGATACAAGCTAACTCAAAAATATTCTCTTATATGCAAATGACAATGGGCTGAGAAGGCGTCATCTGTGACTCTTTTGCCTGCTCTTAGGAACCTTTCCCTCCTCCTGGGCTGCCTCACTATGCCCTGATATAAGAGTTTGTGCCTAGTCTTATTGAAACTTGTTATGGATGTTTTATTGATGTCTCTGGAAAGCCTGCTCTTTTCTAAAGGGGAATAAAAGAGGACTGGATTGGGCTTGGGGAGGGGTGGAGGAAAGGGAAACTGAAATTAGGATATACTGTATGAAAGAAGAATAAAAAATAAAAGAATGTGTTACTTAGAGTAAGTATTGTCAGTACTTCTATTGTCTTGACACAATAGTCTCATGTGAAAATAGAGCAACAAAGTAAATGTATATTAAATACTATCTCATTTTAATTAAACAAACAAGCAAATAAATGAGCTCAAACTATGAGCTAAAGCACACACAAGAACAGGGGAGAAAAATCAGTCTACATGCTACATCATAAGGAAGGATTTCCAGAGGCAAAACAAAAAAAAATTATGCATTTTTTCAAAGCACAGATGGAAAATGCATGAAGGATAAACACAGAATTATAAGATTTGTCTGATTAAACCAGAAAGAACATGGAAATGAAACACAAGTGTGTTTAAAACACACACACATTCAACACAGAAAGCACTGAAAAATGCTTAACATGAAAATAAAATCCTCAAATTGGGCTTTTTTTCTAATTTCCTAGACATTTTTCCTTTAGTTTCCTACAAACAAGCCCACTACTATATATGTTTTCAGGGCTTATCAACTGGCATTGAACAACCAATTTGTAAGCTCATCTCTAGAGAGGGCAGCCCCACCCAATCCCAGCCTTGGTTGTTCATAGTTCTTTGTGTAGAGTTGAGATCTCATGGGCTTTTCCCCATAAAATTTGTTTTTGTTCAGCTCACATTCGAATGATCATGTTGATAAGACTTTGTGGTTGTAGATTTTTGATTATTAGGAGACAGAATCTCTGGGTTTTACAGTCTTCCTTTCCCTTCTTCTGCAATGTCCCCTGAGCCTTAAGTGAGGGAGGATTTTGTAGATGTATTCACAGGGTTGGGCTCTACAACTCTGTATTTTGATTAGTTCTGGGTCTCTGTGGAGGCCTCTATCTGTTCCAAAAAGAAATTCCTGGGATGAGTAGTAAAGAATATTCTTATCTATGTGTATAAGAACAAATGTTTATAGATTATTGTTAGGAGATAGGCTGATTTAGTAAATTAGTTGTTGTAGATTATCCTCCATTAACCAATAATTCATGTTTACTGAGTACTTTCCAGTACCATGCATGGTATCCTTTATGCTAAGCAAGTCTTAGGCCCAATTGGAGAGTTATTGGTTACTGTCAAGGTATGTTTGCTATCACTGTACCCATAGAGTTATGCTGCATTGGTAATTGATGTGTTTCATAGGCATCAAAGCTGGGTAGGACTGTATCCTGGGGTCTTGATTAACTCCCTGCTTTGGAAGCTTGCACAGATTGAGATATGAGAATATTGTATGTGAGACAATTCCTTTCTTTACTATTCTCTATTTCTGTTTATTCTCCACTGTCTTAAAAGTATAGATCTAGTGCTATATGAGTGAATTTTTAATTCTGTTTTAAAATAAAGATTATATATGATAGAAATATTTCCTCTGTGTTGCTGAGACAGCATTTCAAATGTGAAAGCATTTCTCATATTCCCAGTTTGGAGAATCTTTATAATTTTTATTGTTATCGTAGAGTTGAGAAGAGTAGCATTTAATCATTTCCTTCTTACTTGTATCCACATTGTATAATATGTTAGATTTTAAATGCTTTTATTATATTCTACAGTTAGTAAATGGCTTTATTTCTCCTTTTACTCTTTCTTCACTTAATTTTCATTCAATCAAATTGTATTGTATATTTAAATTCTGGGTTCACATCAGATATTCTTTTTACTTGTTAAAATATAATTGATTAATCAGATATATTGATTTAAAAGTTTGTTTCACACATCACTGTTAATGTCCATTAACAATGGACACAGCAAGAGGAAGAGTAGATTTCATATCCTCCTATATCTGGAGAAGACAAAACAACTTGAACTTTTTCTACTGTGTCTATTTTTGAGAAGAAACATCCCCTAACAACTGCATCTGAGATTTTTTTGCAATCTCATAGAACCTTGAAAGATCACAGGCATATCTCTGTTCCTGGGAGAAGAGAAGTTGTAGAAAATAATTCTATGACCATTGGTCATCATAAAGGAATCATTGCCAGGTTTGAGTGGTGTGACAGTTCAACACAGAACACCATAGTTTACAGCTCTGACATTCAGTTCCTTGTGGAAATGCTCTACCACTAAGACTGTGCCATGGAACAACTGACTCATGCCTCTCAAACAGAGGAATTTAGTTTTATAAGACAGATCACAGATACTGAAGGGCAGATTTAGAAAACTATTCTCATCTTATGCAAATAAATAAATAAATAAAGTACATAAATTGGAGGGTGTTTCTCCTTTAATAGAAATAAAAGCCACATTCCAAACAAAGGCTCATAAACGCAAGCCTGTTGCATTAATTCGACTGGAAATGCTAGCTGACTTGCGAAGTGAGTGTTTGGTGCTGGCAGTGGCTCTGAAGCCTTTGTGTTCTTGGTAAACATTTGTCATGCTCTTCAGTTACTCTGCTGTCAATGGACTCAGCACATGATAAACAAATGGGTGACAGAGAAGCAATTAGAAGTTTGTATGTATAACTTAGTATTGTGTTTTATTTTTATTTTCCTTTTATTTTTACATGCTGAAGTAAGTAAGCAGCCTCTATAATGTGGATCTCCTACACAAATGATGATAAGTGACAGATTTTTCTTTGACGTAGTACAGATGTGATTTTTGTTTCCACTCTAATGCATATATCCCCATTATTTTTGACTAGTTGGCTGATGAATATAACTTCTGGGCCTATGCTAAGACTCTTCATCATGAGGGCAAATCAAATCGGAGATGTAGTGTCAGAGTTGTGAATAAGGAAATAATCATTATCTAATGAGAAAAGTGGGCACTGGGAAGACATAAAAACAATAATGCAGCCACTGCATCTCTGTCTCCATTTCCTTATTCCTTATTCTTGGCTTCAAGAATAATTGTGAGTTTGAATATTTCTCTCAGGACTGACATGCTTAGAGACTTAAACTGCCTTCCTGGAATCCTCACTCTGTATTCTGAGATGAAGTCTGAGTTGGGGTTACTACACAAACTTATCTCTAAGGTATCAGTTAAAACTGGCTGGCAGATACTCTGGGGTTGGTGTCCTCATTGTAAGAGTCTCACTTTTCACTGTCTTATTTTCAAGAAACATGGAGAAAAGTTTAGCTCAATTGTAGTGGTTTTGGCTAGGAGTTTAAAAATATTTTTAGTATCAAAGCCAAGATATCATCAATTCACTGTACTTATTTAAACCTCACATTCTAAATAAATAGAAAACAAATGTCAAACACTAGTGGGGCTACAAGTGGACTTTTATTTATGTTTTTGTGTTCGTATTAAGCAAGTTATAAAGCCATATAATAAACCTGATCCATTAATGAGGTGTCTTTCCAACACCCTTTTTAAGCATCTATACTATGCTGACCATTAGGGAGAAGCTATCAAAATAGCACTATAGAAAAATAGCACAAAATACTCTGATTCTGAAATAAGGAGATGAAGATTTAGATCTACATCCCAAATTTTTATGACATAACTGTAATTACTCAGCCACAGATAAGGCTGCACTTCTAGGCTCTAAAGGCAGGCATGTGAGAACAGGCCCTCAGGCACAAAGGGCCCCACGTGACCCATGTCCATGCATGCATGGTTACATCCACCTATGACTCAGCTAAAACTCTTGTGCACATGTTGAGTCACCCATCTGCATCATCAGTGTATAACGTAGTCACGCCAAACCCCTGTGTGCATGTGCTAGGCAGCATTTATTTATTTATTTATTCATTCATTTATTTATTAAAAATTTCCACCTCCTCCCATTTCCCTGCCCCTCCCCCTTCCCCCTGCCTCTCCAGTCCAAAGAGCAGTAAGGGTTCCCCGCCCTCTGGGAAGCCCAAGGTCCTCCCCCCTCCATCCAGGTCTAGGAAGGTGAGCATCCAAACAGACTAGGCTCCCAAAAAGCCAGTATGTGCAGTAGGATCAAAACCCAGTGCCATTGTCCTTGGCTTCTCAGTCAGCCCTCATTGTCCACCACGCTTAGAGAGTCTGGTTTGATCACATGTTCCATCAGTCCCAGTCTAGCTGGCCTTAGTGAGCTCCCATTAGATCAGCCCCACCGTCACAGTGGGTGGCGCACACCCCTCGCATCCTGACTTCCTTGCTCATGTTCTCCCTCCTTCTGCTCCTCATTTAACCTTGGGAGCTCAGTCCAGTGCTCCAATGTACGTCTCTGTCTCTATCTTCATCCATTGCCAGATGAAGTTTCTATGGTGATATGCAAGGTATTCATCAGTATGGCTATAGGATAGGGCCATTTCATGCTTCGTCTCCTCTGCTGCCCAACGAACTAGCTGGGGACATCTCCACGGACACCTGGGAACCCCTCTAGAGTCAAGTCAACCGTCCCATTCCCCCAAGCTCTCCCCATCCTCCCCTTCTTACTTTTCTCTCCCCATCTACCCTTATGCTAGGCAGCTTTTAAAACCTAAATGTGCCCTCTCTTGCACACTGATCGCCAGGCCTGTAAGCACCCCCTCTAATAAACTTTAAGTGGGTTTGTGTCCCTTGTTTCCTTCTCACTTGTGCCAGGTAATTTCAATAACAAAGGAACCAGATTTTTTATTTGTATATTCTCGAACTTTCTCTCATTTCCACCCACCCCAATTTTTATGGGGTCTATGCAATCTTATAAAAAATACAAATTCTTGAAAGAAAACACAAAGTGGACAATGTAGTTAAATGTGATCATCTTGTCTGTCACGTCTCACAGAGTCCCTAGCATAGAGAGTTCTCAGTATGTGCAGCAGACCGTAGAGTTCAACTCTGGGGAGAAAAGCCTGGACTTAGATATTTCTGAACTATGAACAAACTTTTTACAGCAAATTTATGCAGGGGATACCTCAGAACTCAGCAGATTTTTATGCTTTTTTTCTATGGTAGAGTTTGTTTTATTTCTTAATGTAACAGTGTTTTTATGCACATTATTTGTAGAAGAACACATCTAAGTCTCTGTCTGGACACATGCTGAACATCAATGCTGGAGCCTTGCTCATACACAGCAGGTACATTATGACTGACCCCCTCCATGCCTCTGATTTTGTAACAGTTGCCTCTCTTTCCAACTTTTAGCTTTTCCTTTTCTTTCCTTTACCTTTCATTTTATTTTTCATCTTCTTTTAAAGTGTATGTGATTCCTGTGCACCCGAAATATTGACAGCTATGGACCACACTGTGATGCATAGGGTACATTTAAAATCTAGTTGAAAGACAGAATTGTAGGAAGATACACAGTGTGTTTGCTGTGTGCACGTGACATCTTACCCATACAACTGTGGTGTTTTTAAATGGTTTTATCAGCCGACTCCCTTAAGATAGCACCTACAGAAAAAATAGGACGTAATCACAAAAAAAGTTCGTTGATTAGGATTGTCCTACTATAATTACACAGAGAAAGCAGCCCATAGCAAATAAACAAACATAATTAAAAATGACTTTTACCCAGAATGCTAAAAGCACCCTTTAATAACTTCACAGAGCTGTGTTGTGAAACATTAAGATGTGTTACATTTGTTTATGCTGTGGAACACGTGTTTCAATGATTCAAAGATGTATTACATACTTTTATGTTACATTTGTTTAACTCTGTGAAGCTGTGATACTTTGCCTGTCTAAAATACCTGATGATCTAATAAAGAACTGAATGGTCTATAGCAAGGCAGAAGAAAGGAGAGGTGGGGCTGGCAGGCAGAAAGAATAAATAAGAGGAGAAATCTTGGAAGAAAGTAGGAAGTGCAAGAGAACATGGAGAGGAGAACACTAGGAACCAGCTGCCCAACCACATAGCCAACCATGGAGTAAGAGTGAAAGTCAGATATAGAGAAGTCAGAAAAGAAAAAAAGACCAGAGACAAAAAATGAGTGTGGTGCCGGGCGGTGGTGGCGCGCGCCTTTAACCCCTGCACTCGGGAGGCAGAGGCAGGCGGACCTCTGTGAGTTCGAGACCAGCCTGGTCTACAGGAGCTAGTTCCAGGACGGGCTCCAAAACCACTGAGAAACCCTGTCTCGAAAAACAAAAAAAAAAATGAGTGTGGTAATTTAAGTTACAGAGAGCTGGCTAGAGATAAGCCAAGCTAAGGCCAGGTGTTTATTAACAAAAAAATAAAAGAATAAGACTCTGTGTGATTATTTGGGAACTGTGTAGAAGGTCCACCAAAGAGGTGAAAGAGAAAAGAATGTAAGGAATAAAAAGAGAAAAACAAACAAACAAACAACAGAGTTAGTCAATACTGTTGAAGAGCTTAGACTCTCTCAAGATACGTTAGATGAATCATTGGGATTCATACCCAGTGATACATACCCAGAATAGTCAGGACTCAAAGAAATGCTTCGCAAAAGCAGCAAGACAGTAGAAACCAGTGTGTCTGAAAAGCCAATATATTTTCCAAAATTACTTTCTGTCATGTCCTGAGGAATTTCTTATCCTGATTATTTGTCAGCCGTTTAGCACCGAAGGTGCTAAACTACAGAAGGTGAAATGAGTTGAAAAGATTTCCAAAATTCTAATTGATTATAAGCATTGAAAGAAAGGCAGCTAATTTTTAAGGGTAAACACTATGGAAATTCTATAAGCACAGGGGTGCGAAAGAGAGTACAGAATTCCACGACTATCTGGGAAGCCATTAGGGTTTAGAACTTCAGGAAAAGGAGGGTCAGTTTTCCTTAGTAAAATAACTCCTGTTATGTAGTGACATTTCAATTGTATTTTAATAAATAAAGACTGCCTGAAGATTGTCAAGTTGGGAGTATAGACCTCAGTCCCTTGCATCTATCCCAAGGCCTGGTCTGGACTCCAAATCCTAACCCCTCCCTGGGGATGGGGGATAAAGGAAGCCAACCACAGGGCTCTATCAAGTGAGGCCTAAATGGTCACATGGCATGATATTGCACTACACCTGCTCCGAGGTTGTGCCCTGTCTGCAAGCAACCTGGATACTTGAAATCACAATGACCCCGTGTGGGCTTGTCCTCCATGCCAAGCAATGCAGGTCCGGACTCATCACCATAGACAAATGAAACTGTGCCAGCCTTGCAGAGGATTGATGCTGCTCAGACTTGGTAAATTCCATAACCCTCTCCTAGCCTAAGGTCATGCTACAAGTGGTGGGTAAGTCCATTACTTTTATTCTCACTTGGGCCTTAAGTTTCCTTCACGAATTTCAGCTATGGGGGTAGATGGGACCCGTTCCTCCCAACTTAAAACTTTGCCACTGCCCTACCATCTTGCAGGACATTTTTTCTCATTCTTTCTTAGTGATACCAGCTTGCCCAGCATATTTACTGGGTCGACAAATCCTTAGCCGCTTCCCCAAAAGTACCCCAGGGTACTTAAGTGATCTCCCGAAAGAGGAACACGTGGTCTCCCTTTCTTACTCCCAGGGGTTGCGTTCCTGCGGCTTCCTGGTTCCCCCTCAGGGACCACCTGAGAGTGCAGATCTCGCATTAAACCTGGATATTTCTTAATTTGGTTTGTTTTGATTTGGCTTGATTGGAAATTTTGTATCAGCAGGGAGCACATTTTAAGAAATATTCCTAACAAAGATCTGAGA
>NW_026068103.1:2342556-2366384 GCF_014885135.2 Alexandromys fortis
GGAACCAAACATTTTGGGGAATGGATTTTTAAGAAAAAAAAAAAAAAAAAAACATTTGCCTGAGACTTTTTGGCCACCAGCCCAGGCCAGGGCTGGTATTGAAATTCCAGCTCTAGAAATTGGAACCCAAACCTAGCTACCTGGGTTTGGGAGAAAAATTAGCATTCCCAGCTTTCATCCACCCAGCTTTGCTCTATGTGAAGATGGAAAATACACAGAGAATCTGAATACTGTACATTATTGAGTTGTCTTTGAAATGTTTGGCTGCTGAGGAAAGAGCAAATGCTGCTAAAAGACATTTGATTATAAGTGTTGCTGGAATAATCCAATTTATATATTTTGAAAATGCCTTGACTTCAAAATTTAACTCAATATATGTGTTACCTTGGAGAAGAGATTTTGCTTTTGTTTACAAAGAAAGTGAGAAGCTGTAGATTCATTCTAGGTTAAGAAAAATAAGCATTTGATTAAAATGCTTTGACTTTAACTCAATAGATATGTTACTTTGGAGAAGAGGTTTTGCTTTTGTTTCCACAAGAAGTGAGAATATGTGGATTTGGATTCATTTTTTGTTAAGAAAAGTACGGTTTGATGAAGGAAGAATTCCTGAAAAATCTCCAATGAGAACAGATGACCCAGGTGGTCCAGTGTTTCAGACTACATATGTTGCAGTTTTCTGTGAGTTCTACATCCAGAACAGCTTCAAGACTGCTGGCTGAAATGTTCCAACTTCACAGAATACTCCAGTAAGGACTGGAACCATAATCCTAAATTTTCTTTCAGTTCCAATAAGATTATCAGTGCCTATAATCAACAGAAACTAGCCTAGAAAACTATGCCCACATTCCCACAAAATGGATTATGGATGTTTGTATTTGTTTAGAGTGTTGGTTACAAGTTGTTGTGGATAATGGTCTGGAAAAAAGCTAAACAAAGGAGATTAGATTCAGAGTACTTGTTTTGAATAAAAATGAGAGGGTGTGCTGTAGGACAATGGTCTTCTACCCTGCATAGATTTGTCACTTGTATTGGTTTAATAAAATGCTGATTGGCCAGTTCCCAGGCAGGAAGTATAGGTGGGACAGCCAGAATAGGAGAATTCTGGGAAGAGAAAAGGCTCAGTCTTCAGTCGTCACCCAGATGCAGAGGAAGCAAGATGAGAATGCCTCACTGATAAAAGGTACCAAGCCATGAGGCTAACACAGATAAGAATTATGGGTTAATATAAGATGTAAGTGTTAACTAGAAAGGTATATAAGCTATTGGTCAAGTAGTATTGTAATTAATACAGTTTCTATGTGATTATTTTGTGTCTGAGCTGCCAGGAGAAGTACGAGCAGTCTCTGCCAACACTGTTAGCTTGGACAAACAGCATGGAAGGCTACACACCCAAATATAGATAGTATACACAAACTCTACTCTATGAATGAATGAAGAAGGACACCTAAATTAGGTGAGTATGAATGAGAGGGTAGAACTTGGAAGAGTTGAGTGAGAGGAATATATATGACCGAAAAGTACAGAATGGAATTCTCAAAGAAATATTAAAAGATATTTAAAATTAAGCTGCAAATTCTGTGAAAGTCCATTTCAGTCACTTCTTTGGGACTTTGTTGTTAAGCATTGAGTGTGTGTGTGTGTGTGTAAGTCTTCATCAAACTAGGATGTCTTCTTTTACTGTTCTCTACCACATATTCTGAGAAAAGTTCTCTGACCAAAACCATAGCTCATCAATTAAGCTAGAGTTGCTCTGCATCATATTTCAGGAATCTACTTGTCTCTATGCCCTGTCCTTAGTGCTGGGGTCACAGTCTTGCACCATCGTGCCCTTAGTGCTGGAGTCACACATTTGTGCCATCATGTCCTCCATGCTGGGGTCACAGTTTTGCTCGACTATCATCTCCTTAATGCTGGAGTCACTTACTTGTACCATCATGTCTTTTGTGCTGGGTCACAGACCTTCACCATCATGTCCATAGTGCTGGGGTCACAGACTTGCACCATCATGTCCATAGTGCTGGGGTCACAGACTTGCACCATCATGTCCGTAGTGCTGGGGTCACAGACTTGCACCATCACGTCAATAGTGCTAGTGTCACAGTCTTACATCCTTGTGTCCTCAGTGCTGGAGTCACAGACTTTCACCACTGTGACTGGCTTTTCCATGGGTTCTGGAGTTTGTCTCTTCTCCAGTCATGTAACAAGCATAGTACACATTGACACATGTCTCCAGCCATATATTCTGCTTTTAAAAATTTGGATAAAAATCTCTGAAATTACATTTTGACACCTTTGTTAAAAATTAGTGTACCACAGCTCTGTGGCATTTATTCCTTATTTTCCACGATATTTCACTGATTACTTGTCTTTTCTGTGCTAAGACTTCCCTGTCTTTTGTGCCTCTGTACTATAGTTTGAGGTCAGGTAAGATGATACCTACTTAGGATCTGTTTTGAATGCTTTGGCTATTCATAGCCATTTGTGTTTCCATGTAAATTTTAGAATTGTTTATTCTAGTTCTGTGAAGATCTCATTTGAATTTTGATAGGGGTTGAATTGAATATGTAAATCACTCTATCTAGAAGGTCATCAACACAATATCAATTCTGTCAGTCCAGGAGCATCGTCAATCTTTCTATCACCTAGTGTTTTCAATTTCTCTCTTTCTTTCTTTTGTTGGTGCTTTCAGTGTTCCATTGTAGAGATCTGTTCACTCCTTTGTTAGAGATACTCTTTTTTTTTTTTTATTGAAAACAGAACCTTTTCTCAGATGATATATTCAGACAGTATTTTCCTCTCCTCTTCCCCCTCTTTTCTGGATACACTCCTTATCTGTCACTTATTAGAAAAGAACAGGTTTCTAAGAGATAATATTCTACAGTTATAAATCATAAAATATAAGGCATATTTTTACTTTACTTTTGAGTTATTATGAATAAGAGATTTTACCAATTTCCTCTCAGAAAATTTATTATTGATATTAATTATTGATTTTTATAAGTCTTCGCATCCTGAACATTCACTAAAACTGTTTATCTGATAACAGACTTTTATGGTGGACTACAATATCTTCTAAGCATAGAATCATTGCATTTACAACTAGGGATAATTTAAGTTTTGTTTCCAACTTTAATTGCTCTAGTAATTTGTATCTTATTGCTCTAAGACTTTAATAAGCATGGACAATGAGTAGAGGGAGTGGGCACTTTTGTCTCATTTGAGTTTCTGAGAAAATGTCAATTTTTTTCAATTTAGTATAATATCTGCTATCAAATTGACATATATACCTTAGATTATATTGAGATAGTTACTGGTTATCCCTAGTCTCTTTAAGGATTTTATCATGAAGATGTATTGAATTTTATCAAATACCTTTTATCTGTCTATCAAGACAATCATGTCACTCCTTTTAAGTCTACATTTATGGTTCATTATGTTTAATTATTTGCATATTCTTGATCAATCTTCCCTGTATTAATATGATTATATGTGTGTGTATGTTTGTGTGTAGTTTATCATGTATAAATTTATTAGTGTGAGTGTGCACATGGATTGTGACTGTATGAGTATATGTGTGTATGAAATACATCTTTTCATGGTCTTTCTTAACCTTTATTTTTGGAGACAAAGTCTCACAGCAAGCCTGAAGCTCACTAATGTTTAGAATATTGGCCAATGAACTTTGTGGTTTAACCGTCTCTGCCCTTTCCCTCATCTCCATTAAAGCTGGCAGTGCTTTTACAGGCATTTATCACTATAGTTGGCTTTTTGGTAGGTTCTGAGAACTGAATCCCGATTCTCATTCTGTTTGTCAACATTATCTCCACAAACCAGTTCATGTAATCTTGAATTTGGTTTGCAAGTATTTTGTTGAGAACTTTTGCACCTGAGTTCACCATGGAGATTGTTCTATAGTGATTTTTTTTTTTACTTTGTTGTTGATTCTTTGTTTTTGTTTTATCTTTATCTTGCTTTTACCTAAAATACACTGGTTTTTAGAATGCAGTGGTTTCCATTCTTCTGTATTTTATGGAACAGTTTTAGAACTGTTGGTATAAGACCTTCCTTAAATGTTTGGTAGAACTCAGCAGTGTATCTGTCATCACTGGGCCTTTCTTTGTGGGCAGACTTTTCATTACTGCTTGACTCTCGCTGTTTTCTATGATTTGGTTTAAATTGTTTATATCTTTTGGTTTAATACTGGTAGGTCATATGAGTTTAGGCAATCATCACATTGGGAAAAAGTCAGCTTATTCAATAAAAGATGATGGAAAAGCCTAGATATTTACTTGCAAACAAGTGAAATTAGATCTGTATCCCCCACCTTGTTAAAAAAAAATCAAACTGGACCAAACTCCTTGAATTAAAACCTAAAATGTTGGAACTGCTAAAAGAAAACACAGGGGCACACTTTAGGACAAGCAACAAATTTCTAGTGGGACAGAATAGCACACAATTTGACAGTTGGGACCATGTGAAATTAAAATCTTTCTATATAACAAAAAACACTTTTAACAGAGTGAGAGGGAAGCTTGACAAATGAGAGAAACACTTTACCAGGTACATTTCAGAGGAGAGGTTTATACCAAGACTCCACACAGAACTGCAAAAATTAGGCACCATAAATGATGAAAATTGAAGTTCTGTTAACAGAACTAATAAGTGAAACACAAATTTCTCTAAAAAGAGATAGATGCAAAAATATATTTAAGAATCAGTATCTTTTTCCATTCAGGAAATGCAAATTAAGCTGCTTTTAAGTATTCTCTTCCACCAGTCAGCAGAGTATTCATCAACAGTACACATGACAAGTGTCAGGGAAAAGGAAAAGGTGGAGAGAACCTACATTCACTGTTGTGGAGCTAAAATTTTACAGCCAATGAGAAAATCAATGTGGAGTTGTCTTAAAAAACTTTCACTAGAACTACTTTATGACATAATTATACTGGTTTTGGGGGCTTAGGTTCAAATTACTCTATTTACCACATATATAAATGAACACCAATGTCTTTTGCTGGTTTGTTCATAATATTTAGGATACTAAATTTGTTTACCTCTCCATCAATGAATGAATGAATAGACAATAAAAATATGGTACACATACTCAAGATTTTATTTAGTCATAAAGAAAACAGAATATGAAATTTGCAAGAAAGTAGAAAACATTGTATAACAAAGGTAACCAGGTTCAGAAAGGCTAAGATAAAATATACTTACACATATAAGTGTATAACAGCAACTAATGAAAAAATAAACCATGATTCTGAAAAATAGAAAAAACGGGTATATGGCAGGGTTTTAAAGGAGGAAAGAGAATGAGGAAAAATGTGTGTTTGTATTATGATCTTAAAAGAAATAGTTATAAAAATATTAATAAAAATAGCTTCTGATGTGGCCCTACATACTAATTTTTATGTACATGTATTTTTGTAGGTGTCAGTGTCGGTACACACCAGAGACCTAGAGAGGGATCATAGTATTCGAGGGGGCAGTTAGGAAATGGGCCTGAGAGTGGACAAAATGCAGGGCAGGAAGCTAGAAAGAGGAATACTGGAGACAGGAGGACAAAGTGTGTTTGGGGATCAGGAAAATATGCTCAGGGTTTTAGGGTTAATCAACCAAAATTAGGTATATATGAAAATGCCATTTTTAAACATGTTACTTTGTATTACAATAAAAAAACTAAAACATATGAAACACATTAACTGTAAGTGATGAAAATCTGAAATATTTGATGATAAGTCTCTGAAATTTCATTCATGTATTCAGGTATGAGATGACTGCTTCAATAATCAAATTCAAAAGGAGATGCCAGTTCGTGTGTGAACATGCCATTACGTGCCTGCTGTGAGACTGTACTTCATACATGAGTTCTTGAATGATGACTTTTTAAACTTAAATATTGTAAATACATAGTATTAAAATTAGTGTGCTTTGTTTCCTTCCCATATTAATAGTAAATGTGTTTATAATTAAGAAAATGAAAATGTATTAATGTCTTAGTTTGTTAAAGGGCTCTTTAAAAGCATATTTAAATGTTTTTCTTTCAGAACATTAGAACACTCTTACTTTTATAATTATTCAATTCCTAACTGCCAAACTGCTTTTTCATTGCTATAAAAAGTTTACTTCCTAATCTATTCAGATTCATTCCATTGTGTTGGAAGGCGACCTGGAGAATGAGGTAGAATTTAAATATTAAAACTGATTTTACATGATAATGTCTTTCCTGTCACTGTTTCTTCCTCAATTACTGTTTTCTCTGTGTGCCCTCACTTTTGTCTTCTGAGCCAGGCAAGCCTTTGTGTCCTGTGCTCTTATTTCTCTTGATTGTTCCCATGTCATGAGGCATGGAGGGGATTACTTTGGACTGAAACTTGAATGACATTTTTCTATCCTTTTCTTTCTCTCACTTCTACAGAGTGTTAATGCCTTGAAAGATTTCATCATTACTAAGTCGATCTGTGCTGCAACAGTGTTTTTAATGCTGTGTTTAGTTATTTACTGTGTCTTCAAGAGAGCGTTAGGGATTCTGGGCAAAACTATTTGCATTCCATGCTTGTCTCTTTGATTTTTTTGAAAAACTGTATCATACGCTTTCTAAAGCATGAGGCTTCCCTGCTAAACTTTTAGCCAAAGTGTGTTCTTTTTGTCTTTGCAGTTTTTTAGAATGTGTTCCAGGGCCCCATGCTGCTTTCTTCTCTTCACTCCTCATTTAATGAGCAGAGGTCAATGTCCACCCCAGCTGCTCTGCTGAGCTTCTGAGCTCACCCTGCACCTGCCTCCTTTTGAGTTCTTTCCTCAGATCTTTGGCAGAGCTACCGATATGCACAGAGTGGATGGACAAGGCAGAGGATCATGTCTCTGTACTTGCAGCCCAGTGCTCTAAAGATGCAGAGCTGAAAATTACACCTGCAAGATGTAATGCAAGCCATTCATTTTTGTTGACAGCCCCCCACATGGCACAGATCCTGGCTTTTTTTTTTTTTTTTCTAGCACCTTGTATTGACTATTCATTCACCTTTTGGTGTGTAGTGTATATTTTTCTTTCTGATGGAGATTTTTGATCTGTGATTCCACAGAGGAATACAATCTGCAGTGGGCACAGATAAAAAGGAACATAATTAGAGAAAGACTTTTAAGGCATCACAGATCAGCGGACAGATTGCCTCCTCAGCACAGAAAATCTAACACAAAGCTGATTATGGTGGAAAGCGGTGAAGACGGGTCACTCACGTCTGGAGGTGTCGTTCTCTCATCCATCTACACTTTTACCAAAGAAAAATATC
Organism: Alexandromys fortis; assembly: GCF_014885135.2. Lineage (NCBI taxonomy): Eukaryota > Metazoa > Chordata > Mammalia > Rodentia > Cricetidae > Alexandromys > Alexandromys fortis. Next base: position 2,349,846 of record NW_026068103.1, read on the forward strand.
ACTAGTTCACAGATTTTATTCTTTACACTTGGCAATATATTTTTTAGCAGGATGTAAAGATTCAGCTAGAAAACAAGTTATATAGGCTAAATATCGTCATCTTTACTTAAAAATTAGCCAAACAATTTACACTGCATTTTGATTTTAAGATACACTAAAATTGATGATGATGAAAATGATAATTATTATCAGATACCTCTCTTGTGCTTATTATTAAGACATTTCTTAGAAAGTAACTCACAAAACGTTTAATTATGACTTTTTATTCAAGGTTTATAGTTGGCTTTTGCCTCTTTTATGTTTGTGCTGGGGTACAGAGTGACATTAGAATAGGTCTGACATGTGTAAATACTTTCACAGTCTCTTTTAGAATGAATGACTGAATGATCCCCCTCTCTGTTAGCCTTGTCACTATCACCACATCTGTACTGTATGTTTTCCAGGCTTTCCGTTTGCATGTTTTTCTCATCTGTAACTTGAGAATGGCAGAGGGACCTCTTGAGGCTTTAAGGTACTCATAATAAAACAGATAATTTACAGATTACCTTAGTTTTTACATTGCCACCTACCGATTCCACCTAATTAAATATAATATTTCTCTAAAGTCATACCAAGCATAATTTGACTGTTTCTTTGTCTTAAATGAACATATATTGGATAACCTGATAATGTTTCTACAACTATACTTAAAGGATTATTAGTCAAGAGTATTCTGCTAAAGTTATTTCAAGCATCATCAGTATGGTCAGACTATATAATTTTTTATGTCTATTCTCTTAAAATATTCTGCATTTTATATGCATTTTAATATTTAAAAGCTTCCATCTTCCATTTAAAATGTTTCAGTACTGGTGATTGGTCTGGAAGTCTTGTATATATTATTCACATGCCCTGCTGATGTACTATCCAATCCTACTGAAATGCTTGTTTTGAGATGGGGTCTACAGATGTTGCCCTGCTGATGAGTCATGTGTCCAGTCCTATTGAAATGCTTGTTTTGAGATGGTGTCTCCAGACGTTGTCCTGCTGCTGAGTTATGTATGCATCCAGTCCTATTGATATGCTTGTTTTGAGATGGGGTCTCCAGATGTTGCCCTGCTGATGAGTAATGTGTCCAGTCCTATTGATATGCTTGTTTTGAAATGGGGTCTCCAGATGTTGCCCTGCTGATGAGTCATGCGTCCAGTCCTATTGAAATGCTTGTTTTGAGATGGGGTCTCCAGATGTTGCCCTGCTGCTTCTGATTCTCCTCCTTCTAGAGAAGCTGGAATTACAGGTATACAAACCTAGACCTGTAAAATGTTTTTATTGCTTTTTTCTGTCTCTAAAAAATAGTATATATGAATTAAAGAAGCTATGTTAAGTACAGAACATGAAATACCTTAAGTAACTTCCAGCAGTTACTTGCCAAATCTAACAACTTGTGGACATTGAATGTCATAAGAACTCAGAGCCAAGAAACTTTAGTTTTAGGAAATTAGGAATATTAAAATGTTAGAAATATTAGAAATGTTAACTGTAGGAAAGTATTGAATGAGGAAGACTGGGATCTAGACACAGATGTATTTGTTTCTGAGCTAATATTCTTTCTATTGTGCCATATCTTTTTCCTCTGATAATAAATACAAGTTTCTCATCTGTACTAGGTATCACTTCATAATACTGACAGTGACCAAACACCATAATTCTTTCCTGGTTGTTCACAATGACAGAGAATGATACATATACTTTCTGGGTTGCTAATTTTGACATGAGAACAGAAGACAAATAAATCTTATGAAAGCTAAAATCATTTACCATTCCCTATTTAACTAATGACTGTGTGTGTATGTGCACGTGTGTATGTGCACGTATATGTAATTTGTAGGAAGGAAGATCTATATGCAGATATAAATACACGATTTGCATAATGAAGTTTGTGAAGAATGTGCTTTGTGTCACATCCATCCATTTGGACATGCAAGAACGAGCATGTTGTTCCTACATAAAAGACAAATCGTTGTATTTTAATGGAGCTTGGAAAGTTAGGAAACAAAAGATAACAGAAAATTCTACATGGAGAATGCATCTTTTACCATTACTGCTCAATGCCAGCAGAAATTGAAATCTAGAAGGAAAACATATTTTTAAACAATTTTTTGCATTAAAATAACTTACTCTGCTAATGTCTTATTTTAACTTACTTTTACCTTTGCATATAGGTATTTTGGATTGGTTACCCATGTTTTATATACTTAGAAAAGAAGATTTCCATTATTTAGCACTTTAATAATGTCTAGCCATAAACATCTTCAGAGTTAGCATCTGAAAGTTCAGTAAAGAATTCAGAGACTCCTTTTCTGAACCTGCTGTAATTGAGACTAAGAACTGGGAGTGTAAACATGTGTTGTGAGAAGCCAGGGAATAAGGGCAGTGTTTGCTTATTCTATCTACAATTGCAATGATAGTAGTTCTTTATTGTTTTTGCATTATATTGCTTTTATTGTCTCGGCTGCTTTATAAACTTGGTTTGTAAATTTAACCTTTAAATGATCCTATAAGTTAATATTATTTCATATATATATATATATATATATATATATAGAGAGAGAGAGAGAGAGAGAGAGAGAGAGAGAGGCAAGAGTTAAGTTTGGTAGTAGCCAAATGAAGGGAAATAATATCACAGGCCAGATTTTTCAATTCTGAGAGTTAAGAACCTCAGAGTAGGCATTATATCACAAACCTGCCTCCACTGAAGTAAGTTAAAAATTTAGTTAGATGAATTTACAAAGAAACTGCTTCAAAAATAAATGAACTACAATACAAAAGAGGATGGGAGCATATATTTAGTTATTCTTTCAGCTCTAGGACCCCAGTTGGTATAGAACTGAGCAGGCCCTGTGATTGCTGCTCTAATCTCTGTGAGTTCATATAAACCTTGCTCATGTTGATTTAGAGGGTCTTTATTTTTTCTTGCTATTTTCCACCCCTTCTGGCTCTTATACTCTTTTTGCCTCCTCTTTTCCTTAAGGGTTCCCTGAGCCTTGAGTAGAGGGATTTGTATAAAGATATCCTGTTTAGGACTAAGTGGGCCAGCTTTTCTCACTCTCTGCATACTGTCTTGCTGTGGCACCCTGTATTTTTTTTTTTTTTTCATCTACTGCAGTGGGTAGTTTCTCTGATGATGGCTGAGTAAGGTATTAATTTGTGAGTATAGCAGATTATAATTAGGAGTCAATTTATAGCTACTTTAAAAAAATATCATTAGTATTTGTTTTTACCCAAAGCCACATAGGGTAACTAGTCTCAGACTATTGGTCACCCAAGTGGTGTGAAGTATGGCTTGCATCTAATAGAGTGGGACATAAGTAAAATCAATATAGATTGGTTACTTCTGCAAGTGTTGTATCACCATTGCACTTAGCAAATCTTGCAAGGAAGAAACCATTGTACCAAAGGGTTTGTGATTGAGTTTTTTTTTTTTTCTCCTTTGATAGCATACACAGTACCTTCCAGTACCAAAGATGGTAGAATGTAGGGAATAAGTCTCTATGCAGGCACCAATTCTAGTTATCCATGGTCAATGATTTGTATAGGCTTTTTTTTTTTTTTCAATATGGCCTGACAGTTTGTGGAGAGCAACATTTTGTCTTGGTTGTTGGGAATTCCCATGGGATTTCTCTGGTCAAAACTCAATTAGATATAATCTAATCCAAGCCCTGGATTTGGTTACAAGATAAGGCCAGTTGAACTCTGTCTTCCTATTATTTGGAGATATCATTTAAATCACCTTCATATATGTATATATTTGAGGAAGGTTCTTTTTAATTAGGTTCCCATACTACTTCTCAAATGGTGTCCTATTCCAGAATCCCAGTTAAATTATAACTATCTCTTCTATTTTCTGCCAAGTCATTTGAGTTTCATCATTTTAGAATTCTCTGTTTAGATCTGTACCCCATTTTAAATTGGATTATTTGGTTTATTCATACCTAATTTTTAAGTTCCTTATACATTTTAGATATTAGTCCTCTATTAGATATGTACTTGGTAAACATCTTTTGCTATTTTGTAGGTTGGCATTTTGTCCAAATGATGGTGTCCAGTACTGTACAGAAGCCTCTCAGTTTCATGAGTTCCTATTTATTAATTTTTGATCTTAGCACTTGTGCTCTGTTCTGTTAAGAAAGTATTTTCTTGTGCCAATGACTGTAAGGCTTTTGGCCACTTTATCTTCTATCAGGTATAGGGAATCCACTAAAAAGTAATTACTACCTTTAAATATTTTACATTGGCTGTGGTTTATTTGTATATTGATACAAAGTTGAGATTATTTTTGTTAGAACATGTTGTACATACATTTCTAATCTTTTAAAGGTATGGTACCTATACAAGCCATTTAACAATGAAATGCAAATTTCTAGCCCTTGAAAGTTATTATTACCAACTATTTAAGATAATAAGGAAATTCAGGCTAGCAACTAGTTGCCTATTACAATCGAACTTACACTCCTAATATGAATTTATATACCTAATATGTATGCTTTCAAGGTCAAACAAAGATATATTTTAGATCGACAAATCATCTTTAAACACTTCAGAAATCTGCAGAATGAGGCATTCAAGAAGTTTTAATAACATTGATTCTTTTTCTTTTATAACAATGAGACATTTCTGCTCTTGGCAGCACCAATCCTCATCAGAGAAGATTTATTCTTCCGATCATCATCAAACCTTAGTTTTCCATATTACTTATTGCTCAGAGAGATATATACATGCTGCATTTATTAAAAATAGGAATTGTGATAAGCCCACAAGTATTATACAGTAAATACAGTTGACAAATCTATTGGACTAATTCACAGGAAGTGTATATGTACATATCCACTTGGACTAACCCATTTTTGTAGAGTTATGGACACACCTGTCTTTTGGAGAAGTCACTGCCAATTCTGTAGAAATCTTGTGAAATCACAGCATTTCTGCCTTCTACAGTATCCCAGCAGTGTATAAACCCGAATTTACCTGTAGGGCAATCAGCTATCTTCCCGCATACCATGAAGCCATGGTGTGGAAAGAATTCTCTCAGTGAAGCCTTCCTTGTCATAGTGAAAATCTACATAAAAATAGTCCCGCCAAAAGAAATAAAGAGTACTCTTTATTGACAGTACACACTGATAAGAAAGGAGGCTTATATAGGAAGCAATATGTCTGATCTTACAGCAGACACAGAAAGGTATAATCTATTGCTGTTCTTCTCTGACTTCAGGCTATGAACATTCTGTTTTAACCCTTCACCTTGGTTTCAGTTAACATGAGATCATAGCCCACAGAATTAATTGTTTATACAGGTAAAAGCCTGAGTTGCTAAAACTAGATTCAGAGGTAAAAATTCTCACCTGGGCACCCTGCTGGAGTCATAAACAAGTTACCCAGAAAAGATTCTTTTTAACTCAACCAGTAAGACACTAAGGCAAATCAAGTGCACAGGTTAGTATAGCTACCAATCTCAGCTGCAGGAGGAACTTCACAGCCATGCCCTCTCTGAGAAATAAGGTGACTCTTTGTAAGACCCAATTGTTTTTATGATTCTTTGAAAATGCATGCTTGATACTATTGTTATTGCCTGTGGGATTGTTACCTTGTCTGTATGTCTACATAAACTGAAAACTGTGTGGAGATTACCCGTATGCTTCATGTTCTTGTGCTGCTTCTTTTCTCACTGCATTCTAAGGAATAAAGAATATGTAGTGGTACTGTACATGAATTGATTTATTTGGCTCTAACCCTCAGATCCTGTTCCCAAACTAATTTTAACTTGTCATAGAATTCCTGCTGAAGCTCATACTCAGTAGTTCTTGATAGATGAGCATCAAAGACTCTACATGAAGTTTACTTTCTTCATGGCAAATGTTAGTCACTGGGTATGAAAGTGTTCTTCCCTCAACTGTCAACATGCTGCTGTACAAATTGGTTAAGTAAGACATAAAAGAAATGACTACCAAACTTTGCAAAGACAAGGTAGGAGAGCCCTTCCTAATATCCTGTTCACAGAAAATCTTCTCAGATATGCTAGGCTTCTAGGCTGAAGATGGATGCACCAATGTTGCAGAGAACCCTTGGTGACTGTCCAGGCAGCCAGCTGTTTCTGTCATTTCTCATATTTTTTCAAAGTCACTTGCTTGCCCTTCCTGCTTACTGAGGTAGTATTATTTCCTTCTCAGGTCTCTGATAAAGTTGAAAACATTATAGTTACAGATTTTCTCATTACCAGATTCAGAAAATAAATTCATTAAAGAAATATAAAGTGTATAAGATTGAAAGGGACAAAAAGATAATTTTGGTAATACAAATTAGAATAGGAAGTGAATCATTAGGAACAACTTTTGGACTCACCAAGAAATGTTAGATATGAAGTATTTTCCCTAAATTTGTCAAATGTTAATGGACTAGACACTCTTGATATGTTCATTGCCTGCATACATTGAATTTAGTTATTATATTTATTGTATATAGCTTTTCTTATATTAGTTATAACCTTCCTTTTTAATTTTTAGAAAAAAAGGGGAAAGGTGGTGATATTTTGTTTGTACAAATAAAGCTTGTCTTAAGATCAGATGTCAGAGCTAGTCACTAGCTAATTGAGGTATGGAGATCAGTAAAGATAGACAGAAAGTGATATGACTGGGCAGACAGAGGAAGTGATAAAGGGAGAGGAACCAGGAATCCAGTCTGTTTTTTTTTTTTTTTTTCTGGGAAGTTGAGAGTTAATGTGGCCATGATTTTGTTCCGTTGTATCTCTGATCTTCCAGTATTTTCCCCAATATCTAATTCCAAGCTTATATTATTAAGACCTATTTGAATGTAAGCTGCATGGGGTGGGGTGATGCTGAGAGTGTGATATAGGATGTCTACTGGATGTGTTGATTTTATTGGTTGATGTATAAAGCTGTTTTGGCCAATGACTTAGCAGAGTAAAGTCAGGCAGGGAATTCCAACAGATACAGAGATAGTAGGCTGAGTCAATGAGATGACATGTAGCTTCTGAAGGAGGACACCTGAAACTTACCAGTAAGCAACAGCCTTCTGATGATACATAGATTAATATAAATGTGTTAATTTAAGATGTATGAGCTAGCTAAAAATACCAAACAGTGTTGTAATTAATATAGTTTCTGTGTGATAATTCTGGTCTGGGTGACCTGGAACAAACAAACAACCTCTGTTTACAAAATGGCACCCAATGTGGGACAGGGATCCACATAAGGCCTAAAAATACTCAAGAAAAAAGAAGAGGGCTTCTAGACCCACAAAACCAGGATCCAACTACAGTTGCTTGTTAGCCACATTTTTTTTTCCATGTAGGCTCTGTTTATAAGCAAGCAGAGGCTTGGCTCCTTAAAAAAAAAAAAAATAGCTTCCTGGGTTCTATTAGCAGCACGGATGGCTCTCTTTCGGGAGGTTCTTCTATAGAGTACTTAGGGTCTTTAAGTAGCATGTTACAAATTGCTTAATGGCCACATAGACCTGATGCATCCCTGGAGCTAGAGTGGTGAGGATGGCTTGCAGACATTATGAACAAAAGGTAAACATTCCTCTGCCGTCTTGGATGGGACACAGTCAACAGGCAGGGTCATAGAGTTGATCCCAGGCACGGCCACTAAGCATTAAAATAAAAAAAGGTCTTTCTTGTTAGAAAATGAACACAGATACAAAATAAAGACAAATTCAGACATAAAAGACCTTTAAACAAATGCAAGTATGTTTAAAAATGTACATAGGCTTGAAAGAGAAGAAAAAGAGTAAAGACAGTTATAAAAAGAAATCATTAAAAAAATAAAACAAAATCTTTAAAGAGATAGTAAAAGTAATATAAAAGAGTACAGACAGCCATAGATTAAAGGAGTAAAAAAAATAAGCCCCAGAAAAATGGAATATACATAGAGAGTCTGTGTATTTTCAAAGAAAATACATATTGCATTTTCTTTGAAATTTTTGATTGCAGAGAGAAATTTGATTCTGGTGGCTGCTAAGTTAAAGCAACATAAAAGTATCTTGACTTCAAAATTTGAGTCTAAGGATATGTTACATTGGAAAGGAGTTTCTCCTTTTGTTTCCACAGAGGATAAGAACCTGTGGATTCCTTTCAGGCTAATGTGAATTGATGGAACAAGACTGCTAAAAGGTCTCCCTGAACCCTAAAAATGCCTTTCCCAGCAAAGAACAAGAAGCAATTTAGAGAAACCTATGCCAAAATTCCAAAAATTATTGTTTATAGATATTTATTTTAATTTAAAGAAAATATGATATACTGTTAAATACTTTGCATTGGTGTGGATCTTGGTCTATTGATACAAATATAAGGTTGATTTATTGTACTGTGTATATGTATTTCTGCTCTTGTTTAAGGTATTGTGTTTGTGCATCTCATTTAAAAATGTAATGTATAGTTAAGAATTACAGATTAGCAGATAGTCATTTATAATAGTCAAACCTGTAGTCATGTTAGTTAGGTTTTTTAGACATGTAGAGATATATTTCAGTTATATAGATAATCTTCAACACTTCAAAAACCTACAGAATATGGCATTTAAAAGGTTTTAAGAGCTTAGACTTCTCTTGACAGTGAGACATGTCTGTTTCTGGCAGCACCAATTATTTCAGAAGGGTTGATGGGTATAGAAGAAACATATGAAATTTGCCTTCAATATGACAAGGTTAGGCCTGCACAGCTTCCTAGGCCTGGATGTAGGGGGGAGGGGCTTGGACTTTCCACAGGGCAGAGTTCCCTGCCCTCTCTCAAGCAGGGAAGGGTAGGGAGGAGGGTGAGTGGGGGAGCGGGGGGGGGGGATGGGAGGAGGGGTGGAAGTATAAAGTTTTGAATGGGAAAATAAAACAAAAGAAACTCCTTTTGCCAAGACTGCTTTATGTGATGCTGTATGAACGTGACATGCAGGACCCACAGAAAAGTGACTGCTAAACTTCCTAAAAAATGGAATGGCCCTTCAGGGTTCCTGCTTAATGAAGAAACTGCCAGATATTCTGCAGGTTTCAGAAGAAAGCAACTGATGAACTTTGTTATCACAAGGCAGAACAGATCTTCAAATTTCCTGCTTCATGGAAAGGTCTGCTGAAGACAGACGCCCCAACATTACCGAAGATCTTTGGGTGACTGTCCAGACACTGAGATATCTCTATCAATTCTAAAATTTTGGAAGTTGCTTGCAATGTACTTCCTGTTTATTTTGGCAATATTATATACTTCTGGTGGTTATTGAAAAACTGAGGACAGATAATTACAGCTTTTCTTAGTTATAAAAGATGAATTAGAAATGAAACTTTCCAGATACAAATATTCTAAATATAGTAAGCATAATTCTTGCTTGATAGCTCTTTTGTATATGTAATTTTAATTTTTTTTTAATTTAATTAGACAAAAGGGGGAGATAATGTGGGATATCCTTCTGTATATGTGTTGCTTTTATTGGTTGAGGAAAAAGCTTTTTTGGTAAATGGCTTATCAGAGTAAAGTCAGGCAAACAGAGTTATATAAAGAGAGTAGGTGGAGTCAAAATGATACCATGTAGCTGCCAAAGAATACCAGATCCTTACTAGTCGGCTGCAGCCTCATGTTGATATGTAGATTAATACAAATTGGTTAATATACGATGTTGGAGCTAGATAAAAATATGCCTAAGACACTGGCCAAAGAAATGTTGCAATTAATATAGTTTCTGTGTGATTATTCAGGTCTGGGCAGCCTGAAACAAATGTGCAGCCTTCATTTACAAAAGTGTCCACAAGAGAGAAGAATGGACTGTATTCAATAATGATCTGCTTAGTCCCCTGGAAATGGGTGCAGAGAGGGGGAAAACAAAGTGTCATGTGGTCTGCTTCATGGATAAGAATAAGATCTGAATAGAGATGTGAAGAATTCCAGTTACCCTACCTAGTCTGCTGGCAGCAGTGTCCTGTGGCTTCCCAGGGAGTGCCTGCTGTACGTGGAAGCTGACATAAATCATCAAGTAGGGGAAGAGAATTTAGGAGGGAATGATCTATGTTATCCACTAGAGATGAAAGAGGAGGAAAGGGAGGCTGCAGCAGATCCTTTGCTACAGAACTGGTGATGAGATTGGTTATTGAATTTGGAGGAACTGAGGGATGCACTTCCTGTTTATTTAGGTAATATTATATCCTTCTGGAGTTTTTGATGAAGTTGAAGAATATATAGTTATAGTTTTCTTTAGTTATAATAAAAGATAAAGTAGATAAAAACAGCTCTGCAGTCAGCCTACTTGCTTCCGTGGCTCGAATTCTGTTGTTTTATCTAATGTTAATATTCACCTTCATACAGGTTTCTCATTGCTCAGAGAAGAATTTGTTATCTTATTCTCTAACTTATTCCTTAGAATTTTTGTATTTTTCATTTCACCTCTATAATACTCTTCTATTTTGTCTACCTTATGTTTTGGAACCCATTTCATTTTATTTACAGTATTACATAGTTTAGATGGCTTAATGCTCACTTGGTGTAATTGAAGTTTTAGAACCACCATAGATTCCTGACCATCTTTGTTCATCAGACTCTATCACCATTTCCATTTAAAAAAAATAAATGTGTGAAAATTTTCAAAGCATGTAAGATCTTACATTTTACCATGACTCTTTAATGAAAGGCATGAATTTTACAAATAAACTATGTGGAATATTTTTATCCTGCATGAATATGTTATATTTTTATCAAAACTGAATCTATAAATTTGGTTATGATTTAACAAAAAAATCCTTGCAACATATAAAACATAACTGCAAGCACATACTGGTGTCAGTCAACCATAATAGCTTACACACTATTAGAACAAAGATGTATTTATTTCCTTTTATTAATAACATTTAGTGCATTCAAACTACATATTTAAATTATTTAATTAGATGAAAAGTAGACATAAAAATAATAGATATATTTATTTAGATATAAGTCCCTATCACATGTGATAATTTAATTTCTGATATTATGATGAAATATTATTACAACAAGAAACTTCTGAGAGAAAGAATTTATTTTATTTCAGAATTCCAGGTTATAGTCTATCATTCTGGCATGTCATAGCAACAGGAGCTTGAGGTTGCTGGGTTTGTCACACCCATAGACAAAGGAGGAAAGCATTCTCACTTCTTCACAGCTGCTTTGTGTTCAACTTGACTTCCCCACTATTATACCATCAGAATCCCCTGCCTAGGGGTACCCAAATGTGGACATGTTTCTCACCATAGCGATATTCAGTGTAGACAATATGTCAAGGAGATTTTTGTTTCCAAGTCATTCTTTGTTGTGTTAAGCAGAAAATTAAAACTAATGATCACATCAAGAGATGTAACTATCAACATTATATATTCTTTTTGGAATGTTTTCACACCCTTCCCAGATAAGTTTCCTAATGTGCTTGTATATGTTTTTACCTCACTATTAATCCAATGCATCTATTACTTCACTTATTGTATGTATAACTTTTCATTCTCAGGAAATTTTATATAAATTATATCATACAATATGCCTTTGGCTTCTCTCTCTTAGCATTGCATTGTGGCATTTACCTAATATGTAGCTGTCTCAGTTTTCTGTCTTTGTTGTGGATGGGTTGTGGTTTATGATATAGATAAATTATCTTTTTCCTATTCATTAGCTGGGTGAGGAATATTTATGCAGTTTCCAGTTCAGGTCTATTTTGATGAATATTACTATGAGTCTTATACATAACTTGACTCAAATGCAAAGCTTTGTATGGATATAGTATCCTGGATACATAGCTAGGATCATATATGATCCTTTAAGTTAAACTTTTGGAGGAAATGTCCACCTTTGCTACAAGTGTTGGACTTTATGATATTCCTATTAATGATTTTGAGTTCATCTTTGTACACCTGGCTCATTTGTTGTTGTTGTTTTTTTTTTTTGTGCCTGATTTATTATAGTCACACTGGTATGTATAAAATACTACTGAGTACTCAGTTTTCATTTGTGCAGTAGCTAATCATTATTAAAGTGTTTTCAGGTTTTTGTAATCATCTATCTTCTTCATTCAATGTTTATTTACTTTATATATCTTGCTAAATTTTAGTAATTCTTTGAAAAACCTAGATCCAAGATTTTTAATTTAATAAGGAGTATTTTGCAAACACTTTCTGAATATTTTTATAATTGTTTTTTTTTTTCATTTCAATAATAGAGAATCTTAAAAAAGCATGTATATGTGGGCAGGAGAGGTGGCTTTCCTGTTAAGAATTCTTGTTCTTACAGAGGACCTAAGATCAGTTCCCAGCCCCCATTTTTGAGGGCTCACAACTGTGAACTCCAGTTCTAAGGTATCCAACAACATCCTCTTTTTCCTTCCTTAGTCACCGGTATATGTCTGGTATGGACAGAAATACACAAATGTAAAAATACCATTTAAAAGAGCTTATGAAGTTGGGAGGGAAAAGGTAGGGTGAGATAGGGAAGAAGAGGAGGGAAGGGAATAGGAGTAGATTTGATCAAAATACTATATACAGATATGAAATTCTCTAATAATTTAAAAGTAAAATAAAATAAAAAACATATTCTATATGTGTCTTGAATAAGTTTTCTCCCTAATTATATGTGAATTGAAATTGTAATTGCAAACTGTGTTTTCCCGGAAAATGCTTGACATTTGGTTTCAACACCTTTTATTTGAATGTGCACAGGCTTGTTTTCCTCTTAGTTTATTAGCATGATACAGGCCACCGTGGTACTGAAAACAAAACTTGAAAAATTGCTTTATTGTTTCACATTGTTTAACAGGAACTCAGCAACTGAATGTACAGCTAGCTATTTGCTATATTGTTCTCAACAAAATGGTCCCTCAACAAAGCAATATAGAGAATTTAGAAAATAACAGAAATTCCATTAAGGCTTTTTTGCTACTAAACTGCTTACTCATTTTCCTGCAAAATTATATGCTTATCATATTATGATAATTTTCCTCTAATAGAAAATATATTAGCTTTTGTTGTGATTTTTAGTGTGCTCAGTATGCATGAATTTTAATTTTTATTGTTAAGATAACATTAAGAAAGCATCAACGTGACTCATTTTTTTAAAGTAGCTTTAAAGTGTTAAATATCAGCTAATTAAAAGTGTCCAATGGACTGACTATCAGATGCAGATAATTTGGTTTTGAATAAGGTGTGAAAAAATACAGTTAATTTGACACATTAAATTTAGTATTTGTTTTTATTAAATATATGCATGTTATTAATAGAAATAAAGACAAGAGAATTAGAGCCTTTCAGAACATTAAAAAACAACTTCTTTACTGAGACAGACATTGGCTGTGATTCCCAGAAGAAAAGTGCTTATGAGAGAAGGATGGAAATTTATTTTTTTATGGTGAGAGAGACTGTCCTTGATCAAACTTACCTCTGTTTTCTCTTAAGAATGTAGGCTCAACTTTAGCCTTACACAAGCCACATCACATATTATTTTGTTCACAATACACACCTAAAGACTTGAATAAAACCTTGGACAGCATCTGCTGTTCCAAGGCCACATTCCCAAGAGGAATCCCTAGTACAAAATACCTATCCATATAAACTCAAAGATATGTTGAAATCTCTAGCAAATGACTTCCATATTGGAAATACTTAAGAAAATGTGCATGTGCTGATCCTTTCTTTGTTTTGTTTAGGTTTACTTGCAACATAGCAGCACATCTTTCTCCAGTACTTGTGAACTATTTTTTGGAGCGGTAGGCAGTAGTAAGAAAGCTAGAATCCATCTCCCAGTCCCCTTGGGTGGAGGGTAGGAATCTAACTTCATAATCAGCATTTAACCAACACAAGTGTCCTGATCATATGCAACACTCCTCCTTTTCCTCCACTATTGCTCTTTTTGCTTACCCTATGAAACCTTCTGCCTTTAATTTGTGTGGTTGGGCTAGCTGGTTTTGAATGTTAACTTGACACAAGCTATAGTCATCAGAGGAGGGAGCATCAGTTGAGGAAATGCCTCAATGATCCAGCTATGAGGCATTTTCTCATTCAGTGATAAATGGAACAAGGCTCAGACCAAGGTAGGTGGTGCCATTCCTGGGCTGGGTTCCTGGGTTCTACGAGAAGTTTGACTGAACAAGACAAGGGAAGCAAAACAGTAAGCATGTTTACTTACTTGGCCTCTGCATTAGCTCCTGCCTCCTGAATCCTGCCCTGTTTGAGTTTCTGTCCTGACTTCCTTCAGTGATGAACAACAATTCTACAGCATAAGCCATATAAACCCTTTCTTCCCCAACTTGATTTTGGTCATGGTATTTCATCACAGCACTAGAAACCATAACTAAGAGAATGGTGTTGAGCAAAGTCTATACAGAAGTCTATTACCTTCTTTCAGTATTCCGAATAAAATCTCTTGTCATTTTAACAAGTTTTGGAGAAATAATTTTCCCTTCACAATGATACCTTGATTTGTGTAGTCACTAGAGGCAACCCAGTGGTCTTTATATCGTTAAGGTCTAGAACCTCACTATTGCCTGCTTGACTGGGATAGTTTCTAAGACCTATGATGATCCTTTTTAAAGTAGGTCACATAGCAGTATTTTAAGTGATTGGAGACAGAAAGGATGCTATGTCTCTATTCTCCTTAAAATCAACCACTGATTCTTCATCTTATCATAAATAAAACTCCAATCTGAATGGACCACAAAGTTCTATTCTAGCCCTTTTGTAACATGAGGGCCTGCTTGTTGGGGTTTCTGTCCTGCACAGTTCCCAGAGCTGGCATGTCCCAAAGAAAATCACAGAGTTATAAACGGATTGCCTCATTAGCTCAGGCTTCTTATTAGTTCTTGTAACTTATATTAACCCATTATTCTTATCTAAGTTAGCCACATGGCTCGGTACCTTTTTCAGCAGGGTAGGTTACATTTTCCTTCTTCCATGTCTAGGCAGGACTCAAAGGAAAGCTTCCTTCTTCCCAGAATTCTCCTGTTCTCAGTGATTCACCTCTAATTTCTGTCTGGTTGTCCCACCTATACTTCCTGCCTGGCTATTGACCAATCAGCATTTATTTAAAAAGTAACTGACAGAATACAGAATTATCCAACATCACTTTTTGAACCACTACCTCTTGACTTTGCCTCTTTATTGTCTATGGTCTGGATCTGCTCACTATGGGATACATACTATCTTTGCAAGTTATCTGTCTATCTCTAAGTTTTCACATTTCTTCTTACTCTTCTCGGTTGTTCTTATCCCCTAAATGTAAATATCATGTTATCCCTTGTGTTTCATATCTTTTTGACAATAACCCTCTCTAGGTGAGTTATTTTCCCATGACAACCTTTATGTTAAATGGATTTCTTTTTGTTACCCTGCCAGGATAAACAGAAAATTCTCAGTTGAGTTACTATTGCATTTATTGGACTTTATTTACAAGTGTTATCTTGGATTCTGAATTAAACTCATAACATGTTGAACTTTCTCAGTACCAAGAACATTTATCTGTAAAAGAAAGTCCAAGGGTTGAAAACAATGTAGTAAGTACACTATCTGGGTTGTTGCATGATTCCTAAGCACAGTTTCCCACTTCTAGAACATCAGCTGTGATGTGATAAGAAGTTGATGGGTAGTGGCCAAGGAACCCATTAGCTTCTGGATCCCTTCCAGTTTAATATCTAGCTAGTATGTGATGTCCAAGGGCTATGTGAGTAGTCTCCAGACATCCAAATACACTGGCAATTTATTTGTAACAAGCATTGACAACAATAGAACACAAGTGCTAAGTCGCATATGTAGTCTTGACTACCTTCTCATTTATCCTAGAACTAATATTCTGTCCACTTGTTCACTATTTGAGTTAATATTACAAGGAAAATTAATTGTCAAACCTTCAGTGTCCCTGAGGTCAGGAAAACATAAAAAGGCCATAGAAAGGGAAAGCAGCCCTCCTTTTTCTTCCATTTACTGTGTTGTCTGTCTGTGACACTCATAGCCCAGCGGATGATGTAAGCACTAATCCACAGACATAGGAACCTCACTAACATTAACTTAAAACGTGCCTTTAAAATTTAAGCTTAACTTTGAGGCTGGTGTTAGATATGAATGCTCATAGAAAGAGATTCTAACTTTGGTTTTCTTGCTATATTTTTTTTCACTCTGAGAGTTATGCTGTTTAATGTATTCCATTCATTTATATTTCTGGATTTAAGAAAGCTCTTACTATTCTAAGAATTCTGAAATGATAGTTTCAATATAAGCAGATTTTCTTAGCTTTATTCTGTAATCTGATTTTTTTTATTGCTATCAAATGTCATACTTTAATGTCTTTCATGTAAAGGTGTCTCAGATTACTTGTTAATTAGTAAACAAATGAATAGAACAACATTAGTAATAAACAAGATTTGTATGTTTGGTTTCTTGTTTCTAAAGGTAAACATACGGTTAGTTAGTTTTCTACTTAATGATAAACTTGTAAAAACCTCTCCAACAACGCTTTTGTGGTGTGTTATTAATATGTGTGCATTGATATTGAAACTAATATTTAAAATG
>NW_026068103.1:2368342-2462238 GCF_014885135.2 Alexandromys fortis
TCTGTAGTCATTAGTAAGTTTCAACTGTTTTTCTTGGTTTGCCATTCATCTTTTGATGTTTTTCTGTGTGACATTTTCCTGCAAGAGCTGAAAAGCATAAATTGGCTACACGATTTTTATGATTTTACGGATTTTGAGTATGTCACATTTCTAAATGTGTCATGTAGAAACACTGGGGGAGAATGCCACTTCACACCCACTCCCACACAACAGGGCTGGCCTGTCACATCCAGTGAGGAACTAAGTAGATTGTTGACTCTTTTCCTCCCTGGGTCCCCTTTCAGGAGTCACAGTTCAGCAAGAGAATCTCTGAAGTGACATCCTCTTCCACTTGGCTTCTAAAATTGAAGCCATAATCATCTACAAGTCTGGGTTACCAGTTTTTCCCAAAGCTACTTACTTATTTCTTGAACCCTTTTTGTAACATCCCCACTAATTATTGAGAAGAATATATATTTAGCATATATATATATATATATGCTTGATGACATATATATATGTCATCAAGATCATCATATTTATGTTGACTTTCTACAATCTGTAGGTTGCCATGCCAATGTAACATATAGAAACAAACTATCTAAGTTTGCAATACTACGAAGGACATTGACTTTCATTCCCCTAAATGCAAACCCTACCTGAACCATTTCTCTAACCTCATTCTTAAAAACAAAATAAACAAAAGCAAAACAAAATGAAAAACATTCGAACTAACAAAGAAGCCACATTATTACATTTTAATATACATGTGCCAGGTATTTTGGTCATATTTTAATCCTCATTGCCCTCATTGCTTATTTTCTTTATTTGTGAATATAAGTGGTCCTCAAGCAACAAGGAAAGAAAGCAAATGTGTGAAAATAAAGAAACACAACAGCTCTAGAGGAATAATCTTTACAGACAAACTGTGTACAAAGAACAAACTAGTGTTGTTTATTCTGCTCAGGGTTCATTTTTATTTACTCACTTCTACTGTGCAACTTTTCACAATAATATACCACCTGATAAGTTTTTATAATGACTGTATTTATTTTACACACACACACAGTTAAACACGATGGGGTTGGTTGAGGAAAGTCGAGTTCAGCACCCATTTAAGCATTCAATTCAGCATAGGTGCACAATAGAAATCCCTCTGGAGTCTATTTAGAATACAGATTCCAGGAATCACCCTAAGTTATTATTCATAAGTTAAGACATAAATATTATTGGTAAGGAAATGGACAGTTAAAAAGTAAATTGCCCAGGTCATACAGCTTTATCTCACTGACATGCCAGATAACAACTTCTTATGTTTAAATATACCAATGTTGAGTATACTATGCATAACATTTGTGCCAGTTTTGAGTTTTTTTTTTAGTTATCTATTTGTCCATATGAAAACAATGAATGAATAGTGTATGTTGCTTAGAAATGGGCTGAATTTATTCAAAAGAAATACAATTTATTTGGCTGTTAGAATTTACCAAACTAAATAGAAAAGGAAATTTTAAGCTTTGATCTGATTATATCATCCAAATTGATATGTGTTCACCATTGAAATTGGTAGTATATTTGTAGTGAAGGAAACTAAATTACACAATATAAAATACATCATATAACTGATGTTAGACATTTGACATATTTGCCGAGGTTAATGTAACAAGAACAAGAATACTTCATAAACTCTTTGTTTCCCCTGAAGGCTTCTATTTATGTCAAGTGAAGAACTTTCCTTAAAGGTTTCAGAGAATACATTCAAACCATGTAGGAAATGCCAATGATATAGAAAAGGACTTCTTATATAAGTATTTTAGTAAGTTGGGATAAAAAATATATATGAGTTACTTCTGTAGGTTTTGAAATTCTCTTGTCCAGAATGCATCCCCTCCTTTACTGTATTTGGCTACTCTTTAGTAAGAATTGGTCAGGTCATTTAAGAAAAAAAAAAAAAAAGATTTATTCTGTTGGCAGCCTCAGTATTGGTCCTTAGTACATGGTAGTCTATTTAAACTTTCAGATAGAAGTTCTAGATTCATATCAACAGATATGTGTTTTGTAATATCATGAGTAATAAAATATACGACTCATTGCAGAAACTGGAAACAGTCTCTTCCCAGTGAACTTAATGTAAGTGTTTATGCAAAAGCCGTTCAGTAGTTTAACATGAGGAAAAGTACATAATGGGAAAAGAAGAACAGACTCAAGAAAATATAAATAAAAGAGCACAGACCTAAAAAGAAAACAGTGAATTCTTGGAGTTGGTCTAGAAATGTTGGAAGATTTACCAGATAGGAATTCTTAAATCTAATTTAACCCCTCATAGAGACTCAAAACGCTGAGAGGCTAACAGGTCCCACTGAAGAGTTCATGCCAGAAACCATAAATGGCCTGTAATGCTTTTATCACGAGTTGGAAGAAATACATGAGGAATCTTCCAATCTTCTAGTCAATCTTCCCAAAAAATTCTTCAAACCTAGAGGATATTAGAGAACTCAATAAAAATAAAATGAATTGTAATTAATTTAAATTTGCAGCTCTCCCTTGAGCAGGTGCAGTAAATGAGCTGGAGAAACTTGAGAGAACCATTTGTTTGAATACAGCCGGAAGTGGGAAGTGAATTTATATTCATATTCAGATGACTATGTTTGACAGAGGAGTCATAGACAATTGACAGTTTATCACTCTTAGAACTGGGGCAGGGGTGGGTAGTGAGTGGCTTAGCACAGGGAAGTTAGTACACTCCAGACCAGGGCTCTTGAAATCAGAGAAAGTTAGAAGTTAGAAGCAGCAGTTCCTGCGAATCACCAATTGTGTTCTCAGTTGACCCCATAACAGACATGAATGGATATTTTTTATAGATGGCAGTCTTTTTGCCCAAGGGTAAGTAAGTGTATATGAATGAAAGAATCTATTACTGCCCACAATGAGAAACAATTTCAGATATTGTTGGATAAAATACTTAAAATGCATGTGGAAGAAAAAACAATATTTTTAAGTCTTCCAAAAGTACATCAAACGTCAGCATTATTCTTTAAAAAAAACAATTTTCCATTTATTATTTTCACTTTTGAAAAAATCCTGAAGGGCGGTTCTCTCAGTGGCTGATTGAAGCCACACTGCTCTCAACCCAGTGTAAATAGGAATCGCAGACAGATCAAGCACAAGGCTCAGCCAAAGTGTTTCTCGTCACAGAGGTGACAGCACATCCGCTTGCATCTTTGATAAAAGCTCTTTGATCTACTTTATTTATTAATTTTTCTCTGACAGATGTTTGGGAGGAAATAGACAGCCTGATGAAAGTCTGGCAAAGCATATTGCATCTCATAAAGCCATTTTAGCAGCTTTAATTTGATTTAATGTTTTGGTTTTTAACTCGTATTCAGATACAATCACATTCACGCTAAGTGTCCAGCCACTAATACAGCATAAACACGGTATCCTAGCAATCCTGCCAACACAGGCATCTATGCATGTCTTCCAGGTTTTTACATAATTCTTCAGATAAAGTGCATAGCTCTCCCTCAATTAGCTTTTGTCTGCTCTGTGGTGTGAGGTATTTGACTCACCTTTTCTTTATTTTTTTTATTTGAGGTTTGTAACTATTAATATCTATTCATATTAACTACTTCCTACTTTGTGTTAAGAACCATTCTGCCTGTTTGACAATGGACAAACAATTTGTGTGTTCTTCCCTGGGAGAAATATTTCCTGCTCCCAAGTTTCTTCAGTTACCTAGGGTTCATTGTGTAAGGCTGAGGCCTCATGGGCTTTGCCTCATCCATTTTGCACCTCCATTGTTGTTGTTTCTTTTCAGCTTATGTTTGGGCAGTCAAGAAAATAGTCAGCCTGGAAAGATGAAAACAAGTAACATAATACAGACTGAGTACGTTATATTTTGGAACACACACACACACACAAACATGCAAACACATACACAAGTACACACATAAAAGGCACAACACACTTCACACACATACAAACATGCACACAAAAACAAAAACACACACAAAAAGCACACACCACACATATACACAAAAAAAGTACACAACCACATAGGAGCATGCAGGTATTTTGCAATATATATATATATGCAATAAGAATTAGTGAAAAGAGAAGAATTTGAAGGAGGGTATGGTGAGGAGTAGGTGGGGCTTGAGGAAGGAAAGGGAAGGGAGAATATTGCAGTTATATTAAAACCTCAAAAATTATTGACAAAAGTAGAAAAATTCTGACTCTCTCATTTACTTTTAAGATATCTTTCCAAACAAAGTCTTCTTATTATGTGAGCTATTATTCCTGAAGGATTAAGCAATACAGGATCTGGTAGTCATAAGTGGAATTCCTATTTTCGGTAAAGGAACCAGAGCCAGAAGATTAGATTTCTAATTCCTCTGCAGAAGTTCATCCATGTGTCCTCACTAACTGAGTAAAGTGTTAGGGGATATGGTGACAAGAATGGGTGATAATGCAGCAAGAGTTGTCACATGGAAATCTATTAACCAAGCGAATAAGTACATAAGAAACCTAAAACACCTGTATCATGGCTGTGAAGAAGTGCAGGAGAAATTCTGCCAAGAGGGATCTGAGCATCCTAGAGTCCTTTCTCTCTGGAGATTCATGCTTGCTTCCCACAAAAAGAGCACTACAGAAGTGGTGAGTTAACAGACAAGGTCAGTGATTGCAGGGGTCCCACCAGCGTTACCATTACCAGGCCTCACCAAAGGTTTTCTGGAACTCTGTATTGAAGTAGCTTGCTTAGCTGTCAACAACCTTCAAATTCACAACCTTTATGTTCTTCAAACAAAAGTATTTTTTTTGACAGTCAGCGCCACAGTGAGGACTTGAACTCTCCTCATTTTCCAACCGCACATCTAAAATATGCAGAAAATAATGCAAGTATGTAGAACGCTTGCACATGATTAGCCTTCCTCGATGATTTGGAAAATCCTGTTAAAGTTATGAATGCTGGGTGAATACGGCTTTTGAAGCTTAAAACCATAGCATGTTAATACAAATTATGTGTTCTAAAAGTGAAGTTTGAGATAATAATTATCACAGTTCTGTTTAATATTAAAAGTTCTCAGTGTACCAAAATTACTGATATCCTGTGAATACTTGAGAATGATCTTTAAGAAACTTACCTTATAGTAATCATTATCTAAAACTTTTATTTTATCTTCAGTTATATCTCTTACATTCTCAACTTTGCATATATGTACATTTTCTTTAGATAATATATATTCTATTGTTTTATTAATTTATTGTATAACATGATACCATATATAACATATATATGTATTTACAACCTGACACTGGCTTTACTCTTTAGTAGTGGTTTGTTCACACCTTAGTCTGATTAGCAATATAACTAACTATACTTTCGTATGCAAGAGTATCTTCAGAGGTCTGTGTGTGTGTGTGTGTTATTCTCATGAAGCATGAAGCATACGTAGTTGCTACATGATATTACCAGACATATAAAATTTCAAAAAAAGGTTAATTATAGAAAATGATGAAGCATTTAGGAAGAAAGTTGACTCATGTTCTAAAATAATATCTGTATCCCTCTTTATTACCACACAAATTCTCATTTTCATAGTCAGCAAGATCACTCCTAAGCTAAATGATAATTTCTCTAGTTTAAACTAATTTATCAGTAAATTACCTTGTGAAACTTTGTTAAGCTCTTTTGAAAAGTTTCCTAAGTTGGAGTGATGCTTACTTCTAGATTTGTATTTGCATTGAAAAGTCTATCTACACAAAGCAATTGATGGCAATTGCTACCAAGAATACCTTTCAATAGATTTGCCCTTGGTTTGTTTGGGGAAAGGATTTAAAGATGATTTTATTTATTTTGAATCCTTCTGCTACTTGGAATTACTGTGTTAGCTGTGTGAATATGGACCCATGCCCTACTTTCATGCACACATACAGTATCATCTGGATTCCTTTGTCTGTAGTAATGCCCTTGGCTTTCACTTTCTTTGAGGGTAACAGCCAATTACGTTCTACATGACTTAAAGCCTCTCTGAATTAACTCTTCCTCACCTTAACTATGAATATTATTTTATAAATCTCATTAATTCTGGACAGGCTACAAATATTTCTTCGCCATTTAGTCATTACCTCTTACTTGAAGCACAGTGTATGTAAATTTGAAAATTCCTTAACCATTATTGAAAGTTTAGTAAAAGTACAGAGAATGTAGAAATCATTATATTCTATCAGCAAGATTTTATATGAAATTAATAAATTTTAATTATTCATTAATGTATTAATTAATATACAATGATTATTTATATCACCAGTTGCATGTTTATATGAGTTTATATTCATCACATACATGCAGGAAAGCAAGCGGTTCAAATAAAGGTGTCACACACTGAAATTGGAGGTACAGGCAGCTGTGTTGTGCATGTTGGTGCTTGATTCGAACCAGGAACTCTGCAAGAACAGCAAGCACTCTATCTGCTGAGTCATTCCTCTAGCCCCTTATTAATGTTTTTAAATTTAAATAATAGAGGTATTAAGATCAAAATAAACTTATAACTAGATATTTGAGGAGACGTTTTAATAGTACTAATTAATATCACAGTGTATCTTATCAATAACTTACCAATATCTATGTAATGACATTTTCTGATGGAAAGTATAACTTATAATATTAAAACTCTAATCTGAATGATTACAATGAAAAGATAAAAAAAAACCAAACATGTGTGTTTGTACTTGACTGTGTGTGTGTCTGTGCTGGCGACAGCAGTGACTTTGGAGCCAGAAGAGTGTATTGCATCCCTGGGAATCTGTGTTACAGAAAACTGTTAGTGTCTGCATGCAGTTGCTGGGGATTTGACTTCCTACATAGGTAGTATAAGTTCTTTACTGCTGAGCAATCTCTCCAGCCAGTTTCACATCTTTACTTTCCAAAATTCAGTGAAAATAATAAGCACCCTTGTTTTGAAATACTCATTACATGATGTTTCCATGTAAAATCAATTATTTTAATAAGAAAACTGTGAAAAAACAGAATGATTTATTCCATAATATAAAAGTGCTTTTTATCTTTTCTCTATATGATATAAGGAATTCTGGATAAGAACGAAGTCAAGAAGCAGCTGTCTGACCTTGTGCCAAAAATATTGATAATTTTTTCTTGCTTATCTTTGCTGTTTTCTACGCTAAGAAAAAAAATCATACCTTTAGATGATGTAGTTACATTTTATTAAAGAGATAAAACTTCCTTTTGGACTTTGGTTTGAATTTTTTATCCATTATGATACCAAACTAACCAGCTTCTCTTTGAAGATATGACCCAATTCAGTTCACTGACTAGAAGGGAATTCTGACATGGAATTGATCAAACGGAGATGTAGGGAACCCACTACTTGTCCTTGCTGTTTTGGAGTTCTGGAATCTGCTTGGCTAGTGTGTGAAACCCATGGAAGTGGCAAACTGCTGGGACTGATTCCTGAAGCTGGAGAACATCAACATTAGCCCTTCCTGGACACACCTCTTTCGGGTACTTTGTCATGTGATCGAACAAAAGTTGCATAGTTTAAACCAATTTTAGTTGTAAAATACTACCTAAAATTTTGTAACATGCCTGTTCTGTTTACATGTGAATATGCTTAAAATAAAGTTTCTTTTTTTAAATTTTTTTTATTAAAAAAGTCTGCCTCCTCCCAGCCTCCCATTTCCCTCCCCCTTCCCCCACTCCTCTCCCCTTCCTCCCACTCCTCTTCCCCTCCCTCTCCACTCCTAAGAGCACCAGACTGAAATCCCAAGTTCCAAATCAGGAGCAGAAGGAGAGAGAGCACGAGCAAGGAACTCAGGACCGCGAGGGGTGCACCCACACACTGAGACAATGGGGATGTTCTATCGGGAACTCACCAAGGCCAGCTGGAGTGGGTCTAAAAACAATTTTTTTTGACAAAAGTATTTGAGATTTTTGCTACTCTACCACTTAAATGAGTGAAAAGCTTTTAAAATAAGGTTTGAATGCTGACTTCAAATTCATGATTCTATTTTAATTTTCTGTTGTCATATTTTTCTTTAAGCTCAGCTATTGTATTCATAAAATATATTATGAGCAAAATTTGTGAACTTTGTAAGCTTTCATTTGAATTTTCTTATAATATTATACTAAGTAGATATCTATAGCTTATAGGAAGATCAAGGCTCTGTACTCATATGATGCATAAGTATATCAGCAGACAAATTTCTGAGCAAATTACACAAAATACTGGGAAGCTTTATGCCTTCAAAATTAAATAATGAAGCAGATACAACATAAGGTCTATAACACATTGATTTGGACCATGGTATTTTGGTGAAAATAGGAGATGTGGTTTCCTACTAATTTTTCCTTGACTTTAAAATGATGGAGAGTCCCAAACATCAGCCTGGTTTCAAGTGTACATTTAAGAATGGAGAATAGATGGCAGGAGATAATAGAGTTTAAACCATGCAATACAGGGTGTGCAGGAAAGCGCGTATCTTCAAAGAGAGAAGGAAGAATTTCTGCTATGCCTTTGTTAAATTCTACCACCACATATGTCTTAAGTACAAGTTTATTAAGCTTCTGAATGTTAGTTAGTCAATATCTGTTGTGGGAAAATGAATAATATTGCCTGATCAAACAAACAAACAAACAAAAACCATGCAGCATTCTCAGACAGCTTCTGTGTGGATGAAGATACTTAGAGGCTTTAGCAACAATCCTAGTGGACATGAGAAAGGTAGAATTAAGGTATAGAAAAAGAAAAGCTAGGCATAGCTGGAAAATAAAGAGAAGGGGAGGATGGAGGAAATTACCATGGTTATTGTTGTGATACACATAGAGTATATATTCAGGAAGGAAAAATATTTGTCTGTATATAGCAAGAAATGTGTATACATTGAACCCTTCCTAGTATAGGCTCCATGAAGACAAAAACAAAGGCAACCATGAAAAAGCACAGGTATTGGGATGCACAGTTATATTGCAAAATTAATCTCAGTGTAGTACTGAGTGAAAAAGAAAAGTGCAGCTAGTGGCAGATGCTTTCTCCTTGGCAACAAGGCAAGACTGGCCCTCATAGTTTCGCTGTTGCTTCCACACCTGCTTCTATACGCTTAAAAGAGCCTGGTAGGACTGGTAGTCATTGTTGGTTACAACAGCAGGTCCTAAATATTTGAAACTAAACATTTGGGCTTAAATATTATTATGTAAAAACTAAAGGTTTCACAACTGAGTAATACGTACATACCATTTCTACACCCAGAAGTCATCTGTGTGATGTCCATCACATCATTGGTACCCTGATGTACAAAGATAAAATATATCATTTCATTTATCGTGGATTTGACAACATAGAATAAAGTCCACAAAATGGATATTTTCAGGTGATTTACTCTGAACATAATGTTATTTTGTTATGTGTAATGATTTCTCATGTAAAATATCTCAGAGATATTTGTGGCAAATGACTTAACCAGAATACATCACTACAAAGGCCAAATCTCAGTGTCTGCTCCTAAGTTTCGGCAGATATTTCTTTGAATATAGAATTTTACACTCTTAATATACTATTTAAGTTTAGAGCCATGGCATTATAGCTGGATTGTCTTTGAAATATAATTTAGAACTTGTTTATCTTTGGAGGCAGCTGTTGGAGAGATAGATACACTGTGTTTGTGTGTGTTTTTGACATTTTGCAGAAGATTAGCTGTGAAGAGCTAAGCTTACATTATTACTCTGTTTGATGTGGTAGCAAGATGCAAAATCATGTACCATAAAAATCGCCTGCTTAACTATTTATCGTGGTCCTACAATTCACAATGATCTTAAACCTGAGGACATAGTATACTTTCAATGAAAATGTTCGTAGCTGTTAGGTACCCTCTCACCATTTAGGAAATATTAGTAGAAAAGGCATAATTTTATTTTAGATGATGAGCCAGATCCAACCTGGGAAAGCACCTGCGTGTTTTACTGTTTGGTTATCACATTCTCACCTAAAATCAGGATGTGACCATCTGCATGGTATTCTGAAGTTAACCTCTGGGAGGGAGACTTATATTTTATTAAGATGCAAGGTCTTTTGAAGATAAGAAATAAAGTCCCAGATATTTCACTCATTTTTAGAACATGAGACATAGCTGTTTAATTCTACCTAAACTTGTTTACCTTTACTAAAAATAAGTTAGCAAATTTGATTTAGAGCCTTTTTTTCCTGCTAAATACTTATGAGTCTCATGACCCAGAGACTCCTCCTAAATCATTCTGTTCCAATGTATGAAAACACATTTCCAGAAATTTCAGGCTTGTCAAAAACATTAGTCACCTATTTAAAAATGTATTCCCATGAAATGTAACATTTGAAGAAGAAATACATCTGTCAACACGGCCTTTTTACAATCTGCACTCACCTAGGAACACTGCTGTCTTGCTCCAAAAGTATAAGTTGGAAATAATATTACTGTTTGATTTCTAAGCTGAAATGTTTTGTAGAATATAGTTAAATATATTTCAATGATTTTTTTAAATAAAAAATAGTAGGTCTGGAAAGATGGCATGGCCAGTATATGTACCTGCTGCTAAGATAGAGAATTTTTGATGACCATTAACTTCAAAGTGGTGAAGAAATAATTCATTCGTGGTAGTTAAAGGAAATTAGTAGATTACTATCACAGGCAATGTGGAAATTTGCTCAATACAAGCAGAAAACTACATGCAAGTGAATCCTAATATTACCCGACACCTCTATCTTTCAATAAATTCAGCAGCCTTTGTTTTTATACAAACTAAACTCTCAGCAGAAATGAACCTTTAAAAAGTCCACACATAAAAATACACAAGCTTTTCAAATTTCACACAGAAATTGAATTTCAACTGCAGGTTTGAGATCTATTCCTCGGCATTTATTGAGATGGACATATGATTTAAAATTGAGATGAGAAAGAAAAGCAATCATTATCCATCCATTTGACATGTCTGTGGAAAGCTATTATGACATATTTCATTATAGTTTTTCATCATCATATTTACTATGCTAATTTAAGCTCTATGAAGTCTGAGATATCAAAAAGACAGTTTAAGCACATAGCATACATGCGAATAAATACATTAAGATACTACATTTTAAAATTCACATTTAAAATAAGATGCAGATTTACACATGGAAACACAGAAAGTAAAGGCAAATGGTTGCCTTTTAAGAAAAATGGAGAGTGATGACCAGCATCCCCCCTTCATATACATACTTAGGTTAAAACAAATTTATCGGTGTCAGTCACAGTTTGCTCTCTGTTGCTGGTATAAACACAGTGACCACAGCAAACCGGGCAAGGGTGTTTTGTTTATGGGAAGCCAAGGCAGGAGCAGAACAGGAACCTGCAGGCAAGAACTTCAGCAGAGACAACAGCTTACTCAGCTACCATTCCCACAAAGCACGGTCCATCATCCCAGGCTGGCCCAATGCACACTTGTTTGGGGCCTCTTACATCAATTATCAATCTATAAAATGCTCCACAGACATGCTACCAGGCCAACCTGAGGGTGGCCTCCTCTCCTGATGTCTGTCAAGTTGACACCTGAGACTGTCCATCACATCTGGTCAGTATACATTTCCTGAACCACAGCCCTTATTTACAGAAAAAAAGAACCTGGCTTTTTCTGAACGGAAGCTATTTTGACCCCTGAGTATTGCAGTGTTTAACCTTGATTTCAAAGTGTTGAAAGATAGAAACTTTATTTTGAAAATTAAAATGTGCCTCAAATCAAATAAATAACAAAATTTCTTGTTTATTTATTTATATGTGTGCATATGTGTGTGAGTTTGTGCACATGAGTGCCATCATGTGCATGTTGAAATAAGATAACAACTTATGGAGGTCACTATTCTTCTATCTTGTGAGTTCAAAATTTTTTATTACATAATTCACATAAAAATCTGTAAAATACAACTTGACATTTTACACCCCAATTTATTTGTGAGCAAATAAAATAATATGGAGGCCAAAACCCTGTTAACTGTGGAGCAAAATCATTTACTTGTTCAGGACTGCTCCCATTACATTCAGCTTCTCTGATTCTTGAGGCAGTATATTCCTATACATCCAGTTCTACTTTTGAGCATGTAAAAGGCTGGAGATGATAATGGAAATACTAGAGTTCTAAAAATCAAAATGTATATTTTTTAATCTCTCCATCATGTAAGAGTGTGCTCATGCCTGTCATTTCTGAAGCAATTCTGGCTGGAAAGAGCGATCCCACAGAAGCTGCTGGACACTCAAGTCCTTAGGCACTGCAGAAAGAGGTTTTTTTTTTTTTTCTTTTTATTGAGAAAAGGAAAAAAAAAGTTTCCGCCTCCTCCCAGCCTCCCATTTCCCTCCCCCCTCCTCCCACCCTTCTCCCCCTCCCCCCACTCCTCTCCTACTCTCCCCCTCCCTCTCCAGTCCAAAGAGCAGTCAGGGTTTCCTGCCCTGTGGAAAGTCCAAGGTCCTCCCTGCTCTGTCCATGCCTAGGAAGGTGAACATCCAAACTGGCTAGGCTCCTACAAAGCCAGAACATGAAGTAGGATCAAAACCCCATGCCATTGTCCTTGGCTTCTCATCAGCCCTCATTGTTCGCCATGATCAGAGAGTCCGGTTTTATCCCATGCTTTTTCAGTCACAGTCCAGCTGGCCTTGGTGAGCTCCCAAGATCAGCCCCACTGTCTCCGTGGGTGGGTGCACCCCTCGTGGTCCTGACATCCTTGCTTATGTTCTCCCTCCTTCTGCTCTTCATTGGGACCTTGAGAGCTCAGTCCGGTGCTCCAGTGTGGGTCTCTGTCTCTATCTCCATCCATCACCAGATGAAGGTTCTATGGTGATACGCACGATGTTCGTCAGTATTGTTATAGGATAGGGTCATTTCAGGTTCCCTGTCCTCAGCTGCCCAAGGAACTGACTGAACCTAGAGTGGCTCCCAGGAGCCCAAGGCAATGTCCCCAGTTAGAGTTTTTAACACTGTGAAAAATTCTGTTTTGTCTTAGAATCTAGATAGTCCAAGAAAACTGAATGTTTCTACTTTATTCAGGTCAAAAGAGAGTTAGGGGCACTGTGCTCAGGCAAGACTCCATGGTCCCAGTACAGCTATCCAGATATGCTTTAGGGACTCATGAAGAAATGATGGAAATAGAAGCTAATACTTAATATTATCACCAACCATCAGTTTTTACTCCGAAAGTTACATGCCATACCAGAGTAAGTAAATTTAGCTTAAGTACTTTTACTTAAACAAATTAAGAAAAAATATTATCAGTATGTCATATTTCACTAAATATTGAGCTAACATTAATGTCTGAAGGATTGAACACTGAACTAAAGAAAACAGTGAGGATAGATGTAAAGACATTTATAACAGCAAGATGCATATTCTTGGAAATATATTTTAACTGGTGTATATTTATTGAACTATGTTATACTCCAAACATGTCCTCTCCTCATATCTTTTGTCATCTCCCTTCTTTCCTGTTCGTCTTCCCATCTGTTCCCTTCACTCCACCCCACCCCACCCCCAGTTTTAATTCACCTATGTGTATGGGGTGGTGGACATTCTTAGCATCCCTTATTTGCCTGTAATTCTTTGTGTAGAGTTCAGTACTAGTGAACTTTCTCACTTTGAAATGCCTATTCCTGTTGTCCTTGTTCAGATCACGTTTAGGCAGTTAGGCAGGCAAGACTCTGTGGTGTAGATTTTGAGATTACTAGAAGACACCATCTCACAGCAGAATCCTTGTTCCTCTGGTGCATAGAATCTTTCATGTCTCTGCAATGATCCTGATCCTAAGGTATATGAGTTATGTTGTAGGTGTATCAACTGGGTTCTACAACTTGTCGTTTTGATTGTTTGTGACTTTCTTTAAGGGCCAATTTCTTTTATATAGTTTTCTTGATTTGCAGTGAGAATAATATTTACATATGGGTAGTTAGGAGTTAGAGAAAGTACTTCCCAAGCCTGGTCGCAGGGTTTTTGTCATATTATCTTTGACTCTTGTAGGGAGCACATTCAGCCCAAAAGGGAAAATTTGATTTAAAGCATATATGTGTATGTGTGTATTTATAAGTACTTTAGGTTGGTGATTAATAGTATGATTCCTTATGACTTTTTCAGACATCTTTCCTGCTATTTTACTTCTTTTTTGGAAAATTGTGTATTTTATCTGCAGGCTAATGGATGGATCTAGAAAAAAACATATTGAGTGAGGTAACACAGACTCCAAAATATATGTATAATATGTATTTACTCATAATTGGCTTTCAGTTAAAAAAACAACAACAGCCTACAGGTCACAAACCCAGGGAAGCTAGACAATAAAGAGGGTCCTAGGAGAGACAAACATGGATCTACATAAGAAGAAGAAACAGACAAGATCTCCTGAGTAAATTGGGAGTGTGGGGGTCATGGGAGAGGGTAGAAGGGGAGTTTCGAGGAAGAGAGGGGAGTAAAGAAAAATGTATAGCTCAATAAAAATAATTTAAAAAGAGAACATTACTATTCTCAAGCTAGAGTCACTTTAAAGACTACAAAACTAATTTTGTTTTAATCACTGTGGTAGTATTGAGAGAGGTGGCTCAATAAATACAGGATCCTGTCACAGTACGGACACTGTTGGAGCAAGAGACACAAATGGTAGAGGGAGAAACCAACTCCCCAGGATTGTTCTCTCAAACGCGCGCGCGCACGCGCGCGCGCGCACACACACACACACACACACTGTGAATTTCAGGAAAACATGTCATAAAATATTAGGGGATATTATTAACTCAATAATAAAATTTTATAGTAATGTTCAGAATTCTTTCATGAAAATCATTTTCCTCAAGAAAACAATTTTGTATTAGAGTCTTGTCTTTGTCTGTATCTTTAAGGAAACAAAACGATGCAAATTACTTTAAGATACAACAATGAAAAGCTCAGGTTCAGCTTCCAATACAGAAAAACATCAGCAGTTGTGCGGGTATTGGTAGAATGGTACATTTTAATTCTTTATTTTAAGAAATACTAGGTACTTTATGATAAATATTTTGCAGTTTGACAGTCCAAGCTTGAAGGCCTCTTGCTTACATGATTTCATAAAGCATCTCGCAAATTTTAACTTGTCTAGAGTTAAGTAGAATTTATACTATACATCCTTTATTTAATAAATATGATTTATTTTTCTCTGGTTTAAAAATTGTGTTATTCTATTGCTAAGAAGCATCCAAAGGGCTGCCCTTTTTTATTTAGATTTGGTCTTTTTTTTTTTCCGATTTCTGGGGTTTTGAGCAGGGCTAATGCACATATTATCAATGTTCATGCAAGTTTTCGGCAATAATATTTTCATTTTCATGTATATCTCCTATATATATGCTTTGCTTTTTTCCAGATAACCTTTATTTGCTATTATTTTAAGCACAATGATTTTTCACAACTTTAGAATACAGTATGAAAAAGGACACATTTCTTGCAAAGTATAAGTATTTATCTGGTACAGGTTCATTCTGAATGTATGGTACCTAGTATCAAGTATCATAGATTTGTTTCAAAGTTACATGTATATTTATGGCTTTAAGATTCATGGTTTATGGTGTTCTTAGTTCCTCTCGTACTTTGCTTTCATTAAGCAACATTAATTTGGATTCTGCATGTGGGTATTATGTATAATGGTTGAAGTTCAATTCCAAATAACCCTCTAAAGGATTTAAAATATAAATTTTAAGAGAAATTTGGTTATCTCAAGTATATAAGTAAATAATTGGAGGATCAGTTTAGGTAGGGCAGAAATATGATAGTGAAATGTGCAAAGAGGATCTTTTGAAGATGGATTCAGAGGTAAGTTTTCTGTGACCTCTGATGTTAGAGTGGGCAATCCTTACATGAGTTTGATCTTCTGGTCCCCAATACGTGATCACACAGCATGTGAGGGCGCTGGGCAAATGCATACATTTTACCAAACTTTCCTTTCACATACTTGTATCTGTCTTGGTAGCATTATAAGCATGTCACCAGGACATATAACACATTTGTGACTGGCTTATTTATCTAAAAAATATTAGTTAATCATTTGTTCTGTCCTATAATAAAATTTTCTAGGCTTAATTCATATCCCAGTACAATGTGTTTTCCAGGATCTTGATCTCAACCCCATTAAGTCTGCTTCCTTATTTTATATGTTCACCAAAGGGTAACTGTTCTCTTACATATTCACATCAGTTGTAATTTTAAAATTATCAGCATCAATGCATTACTCATCAATGCATTACTTCGTTCATGAAGACAACAGTGTTTCTGCCATAGAAACAGAATGCACTTGTTTTTTTTTTTAAATTATGAAAGTTCTTAACTCTAGTTCCTACCCATTAAAATAGAAGTCATATAGCACCACAGTCCTGGGATTCCCCAAACTTGTCTGGCTCCTAGAAATAAATCAGCTCTCTGTGAACAATGCATCTGCTCTGACTGTAGCCCTGGGTGNATTATTTTTATAGCATTTATTTTATTCTGTCATCTTAGTGATTTTCTAGCTTTAATATACTAGAGGATACAGTGTGAACAAATGTATAATTTTCAATCTTAGAGTCACTTGAAAATAAATTCAAGTAAATGGGTCTAATTTTTTAATCTCGTTTTTATTAAATTTAGCTGCACAATTTTATAAAAAAAATGAGACCAGGTCAGATATTACAAATTTTCTCAAAGTGAAAAAAATTATCTCAAAGTGGATATGGACTGCTAGAATATATTTATAATTACCTTCTTAGGGATAGAAGAACAAAAACTCCTACACAGTGGATGTAGATAGTCTGAGCTGAGACTGGTGACCAATACATTTATTTCTTAAATCTTTATTTTCAACTTGCCATTAATTGTAGGTATTCGTTATGTATTTGGAATAGAATTTGTCTATCAGATATGCTGTTATCAAATATTTCCTCTTAGTATTAGGTTGTTTTGAGACTCTGTTTCCTTTTTACTTTATGGTGCAGATTTGCTCTTTCAGCTTGTGATTTTGACAAGGCATTCACTAAACAATTAGCCAAGCCCAATAAATCAAAGCTTTCTCCTATTTATCTTATATTAGTCTTATAATTTGAAATTATACATTAAGTGTTTAATGAATTTTGTTATTTTTTTTTCTGCCAGGTAATATAAAGGTCTAACCTCATGGTTTTGAATGTAAATAAGTAGTTTTCCCATCAACATTTTAAAAGAGACTACCATTTCTCACTGTTTGTTCTTAGAATTTACCCAGGAGACACTTTAGGGGTGGGCTTTTCCACTGTCCTCATCACTTACAAATTTGGGTTTTTACCTGTATCACAATGCTTTAATTAGTAGCTTTATAATGTGTTTTGAACACAGTTTAGTACAATGCCTGTAGTTTTATTCTTACTCACGATTATTTTGGCTCATTAGTATCCTTTTTGAGTCCATATGAGATATAGGATTTTTATCTTCATGCAAAAAACATCAGAAGGATTTAGAGAGAGATTGTATTGATTCTGGGTGTGAGGTGGTTATATGTTTTAAACATGTTAAATCCTGCTTATTTTATTATTTCCTGTTATCAAAAATATATATTTGTCTTAATTTTCTTTTTTGACAGTCGTTGTTAGTGTAAGAAAGAAAAGATGAATTTCCTTGCTGATTTGTGTATTGCAATTGTGCTGACCTTTAAAATTCAGTGTAAAAGCATTCTGTGACATCTCTCGGTATTTCTACAAAAGATTTCACTGCAAACAGGTTGTAACACTTATACCTCCCTGGTTTGGACATTTTTTTCTCTGCTGGTTTGCGCTGGTGAGGACTTCAGATGCTGAATGGCACAGAAGTGGTGAGGGCATTCACCTTGCTGTGTGCTTGGTCATATAAGACTTGCTTTCCTCTTTTATTACCAAGAAGGGCAATAATCTTCAACAAGTATGCTTATGCATTATATTTTCAGGTAAGATAAAGCTTTTATTTTTGAGAATTTGGGATACAGGAGTGATGGATTTAATACAACGCTTTCCTGTATTTACATGTTTTTCATTTTCCAATTTTTATGTAGCTAATTGTATTCATTAGCATGATGCCCTTTATCCCCAGGGTATCAAACTCAGTCATGTTGTAATACCCTTTTTAAGAACCCCTTGGATTTGATGTGTGAGGGGTTTATTGAACACATTTGCCTCTACTTTCATTAGAGATTTTAGCCTATCGTTTTCTTTTCCAAGTGTCTTCAATACACAGCCACATACAACATCTCTTCTGAGCAGGAAGCAATACATTAAGAAAAATAACTTGCAGTTGTGCTAGAGACTGTTCATATATTCACACAAATGCACACATGTGGACTCAACACTGGGAGTAAGTAGAGAAATGGATTCTTGTCTCTTGGAACTCTTTTTCTGTCATGTAGAAAACAGTCCCTATTACTTCATGATGGAGCTGATAGTTAAGAAGGGTTTATTTCATTCTACAGATCACAACTTCAAGGAAAGCTAAGGTAGGAACTCAAGGCAGAGACTGAAACTTTTTGTTTCCCTGGACAAGCTCTGCTCTTGTGTTTATAAAACAAAGATCCACCTGCCCAGGGATGATATTGCTCACAGAGGGCTGGGCCCTCCTGTTATCAATTATCAGTCAACAAAAATGCCTCTCAGGCTTGCTTTCAGACCAATATGATGAAGTCAATTTCATATTTGAGTTTCCCACTCCCTAGGTATGTTGAGGTTTGTATTAAGTTGATAAAAATCAAATAAACTATGGCAACCCAGAATCATAGGAACACTTGCAGGTCTTGTAATTCCACCAACATACTTGTTCTATTTTGTTCATGACAGCTCTGAGGACTCTTGGAGATTATTTCGTTTGCTATGATAGCACCAGATACATTTCATACACTACAGTGGTGCAGTCCCTTCCCTTACATACATCTCTCTCTTTGCAACTCCATCCATTCCTGGTATTATTCCCTGGATCTTGTCCACATGAAACCTAATGTTAATTTTCTATAAATTTCAGTTTCACAGATTGTTACAGTTACCATTAGGTTCCAGAGACTTCGTGTTTTTTTTTTCAGATGGTACAGAATCAAATCAATTCATAAAGTAATCCTTCTAGAATATTTGAAACAAATTCTATTTGATTATTATGTTTGACATTCCATGCTAATCAAACCTTCCAGTTCTTTGCATATAATATACTGATTTCTTTAGACCTACATGGAATTCCTCTCTCTTCATTTCCTTCTCCACCTTCAGAGAGAGAAAATTACATTTATTTATATTTACAATATATTCTCCTAAAAAATTAAGTAAAGCATCAGAAAACATAAGCTTATGTATTTGAAAATAAAGGTTTAATTAATAAAGAAATACAATAAACACAAAAGCTAAGATTTATTTTTAAGGGATTTCTGCATATTTCTTCCTTTCAATTTTAGTTTATTCATAAGTGTCTAACTTTTAATATGAAAATTTAAAGTAAATTTAAAAAAAACATTAATTACATTAAAAAATTCAGTATGAAAATTTTCTTTCATATTTGTTCCCAAAGTGGCCACCCATGTGGCTAACAAGCTTGCTTTCCAGTAAGTGCCTATTTTGCATCTTTTCTTCCTCTCCTCGCCTCTCTTTCTTTTGCCAATTCTCTGACTAGCTTGAGTGCCACATATAATCACAGCATCTACCTTTAACTGACATGTTAGCCATGCTTGAGGGTAATTTTACAGTTAGCTCTATAGTAATGAGCTTGGTATCTAGCTATGATCAGAAAAAAAGTACATATCTTCATTTCTTGAGCAGATAAGCATTGGCATTATTGTTTTCAGGATTTTAATAAGACAGAAATGTAGGAGCAAATGTAACTGGACGTTCAGACGTTGATGTAAGGAGGCAAATGTGTGGCAGATGATTCCCCAGTGTTCCTATAACTGGACACCTCTGGAACCGTACAATAAAGCATGCTGCTCTAGAGAGGGGGAGTTCTCAATTAGTTGCAGAACCCAGAATTATCTCTTTTATTTTAACCTACAGAGGACAGATACAGTATCAACTGCCATAAATTAGGTCTGCAGAAACTCTAGCTGTCCTGTTGGAAGGGCAGTTCAGTATTTTATATAATTAGACTTTATGCTCTTCCCCCAGAACATCTGGGGTTGCCCTCTGACATCCATCTAAATATGCATATAAAACATGCATCTGAAAATACTAACCCTCATATGCTTGTAATGAAAAAGGCCCAGAAAGATGAGCATGGTATGTACTCACTCATATACTCACTCATAAGTGGATACTAGCTGTAAAGCAAAGGATAATGAGTCTGTAGTCCATGACCCCAAAGAAGTAACAAGGAGACATCTAAGAGAAACATATAGATTCCCTGGGAAGGTGAAATAGACAAGATCTCCTGAGAAAATTGGGAGTATAGAGGTGGGGGGCAGTGAGGGAAAGGAAAAGGGATAACAGGGAAGGAGGAGGAGAATTTAAGGAAATGGGATAATAGAGATGGGGAAAGGACAGTGACAGAGAGCAAGGAAATAGATATCTTGGTCAGGGTACCATTATGAGGTTAGCAAGAAACCTGGCACTAGGTTTCCCACGAATCCACAAGGATGATGCCAGCTAAGACCCTAAGCAATAGTGGAGAGGGCACGTATACTGGTGTTGCACTAATCAGATTAATGAATATCTTTATTTTGACTTTTTCAAAAATTTTATTGAAACACCTTTTATTTCAAACAAATATAAAAGTATGAGAGCCTCTCATATACCAGCCCCCCAAACTTTCACTATTATCTGCAATTTGTTTTTGTTTCTTGTATCAGCTGTTATTTCCTTTTACTTCAGTGGTTATTTTTATTGATTTTTTATTGAGCTCTACATTTTTCTCTGCTCCCCTCCCTGCCTCTACTCTCCCCTTCGACCCTCTCTGAAAGTCTCTATGCTCCCAATTTACTCAGGAGATCTTGTCTTTTTCTACTTCCCATGTAGATTATTGAATTTTGCAGGTAAATGGATGGAGCTAGAAAACATCATTTTGAGTGAGATAGCCCAGACCTAGAAAGACAATTATCACATGTACTCACTCATAATTGAATTTTAAGCATAAAGCAAAGAAAGCCAGCCCACAAAACACAATCCCAGAGAACCTAGACAACAGTGAGGACCCTAAGAGAGACATACATCTAATAACTAGAGACATAGATCTAATGACTAACTTAAATGTCATCATAGAACCTTCATCCAGCAAATGAAAGCAGCAAAAGTAGAGATCCACAGTGGAGCACTGCACTGAGCTCCCAAAGTTCAGTGAAGGAGTGAGAGGGCAAAGAGATCTAGACCATGATGGGAACACCGGCTAAACAGCTTACCTGAGCTAATGGGAGCCAACCAACTCTGGCCTGACAGGGAAGGAACCAACACAGGACCACACTAGATCCTCTGAATGTGGGTGACAGTTGTATGGCTGGGACAGACTGCAGGGCCACTGGCAATGGGACCAGGATTTATCTGTACTGCTTGTACTGGCTTCTTAGAACCCATTAGTTTTGAAGAGATAGCTTGCTAAGCCTAGATATAATAGGGAGGGCCTTGGTCCTTGCTCAAAGCAATATGTTAAACTTTGTTGACTCCCCATGGGAAGCCTTATCCTCTCTGAGAAGTGGAGAGGGGTTGGGGTGGGAGAAGGTGGGGAGGAGGAAGGGAAAGAGTGGGAACTGGGATTAATAGGTAAAATGCGAAAAGACAGCTTTTTAAAAAATAATATTAAAAGAACAACAACAAAGGAATTAAGTCTCTTGGTTTTGAAAGCCCCAGGCAGTGTCAGGAATGGGCTCCCTCTCATGGCACTGATTTTTTACCCAGACCTGTCATGGTCTGTCTTTTCCCACAAATACTTTGCCACCTTTACTCGGCACATCTTGCAGGCAGGACAAACTGTAGATTGAAGGTTTTATGACTGGATTGGTGCTCATTTCCCTTCACTAGAAGCCTTGTCTATTTACAGAAGATGGCCAGTTTAGGCTTCATATTCCCTATGACTAGAATTTCACCCCTTCTTCTGACTCTTACTTTTCGTCCCTTCTACTGCAACATTATCTGAGCCTTTGCTTTAGATGATAGAATTGTCCCACTCAGTGCTGAGAGCTCAATAGTCATTTATAGACATGATTCTAATAGGTAAGAATCTCTTCTGTAATATTTTCCTAGTGCAAAAAAAAAAAGAATCTGAAAGCTGTTAGTCTATGGACATAGTCATAATTTTTCAAAAGACAATTGGATGGAAACATCATGGATATTTAGGAAAACCAACAGTGGTAGTTTCACTGCTGGAACTTACTGCTTCCTCAGCAATAGTTTCAATAAGGTCTGAAAGACTAGCCATGGATACTCACCATGCAGTGGGTCTCAAATCTTATTCAGAAAGTGCCTGTTTACCTTTATAACACACTTACTAATTTTCCAACAGTGGGCACATGTTGTCTGACAGCTCAACAGTGTCATACACTGTGGGGGTCTCTGCAAACACTACAACCAACAGTTTTGATCTACATGAGGCAAAACAAAAATCTTATTCAATATGACTCAGTAGCCAGTATTTGTTCAAACATTGAGACTCTGACATTAGGCAGTTTAGTTTTGACCTATTTAAGTACTGTGCCACTGGGGAAAAGACTTCCTGAACTAACAGAATCCTGTGTGCACAAAAGTTTAAGGCATATATTACTGTCTTGAGGACCAGCCTTCAGGGATTGAGGGGGATCCAAGGGAATAGGCAGACTAAACACTCAACTTGATTTTTCTATCTGAGGGAGTTAAACTCAGGTCTCTGGGGCCATTTGAAAAGGTAAAGCACAAATGCACACACACACACACCCTTTTTTTGTCTCCCTATCATCATTCTTTGTTCTTTATTTCTTTTCCTTTTTCTTTTCAGAGGGATACTTTCTTTCTCTTGTTGTTTTCCTTCTAACTTTATTTTCTTCATTTAAAGTTTCTATTATTCCAACAAAATCTCTCAAGAAGTACAAAAATTACCATGGGATTACATTCTATTTTTCAAGTGAATGATTGCAATGATTACAAGTAAAAATCAGTATGTTTTCCATATCCCTTACATGATTAAACATTTTTTTTTTGTATTACAGGTGAAAAAGAATTTTTCCCAAGAACCCAAATATAATTATACTAAAGCAACTTATTGATGTGGGATTCCCCTCTGTATGCTGTGAATATCATTGGTTAATAAAGAAATTGCTTTGGGCCTATAGCAAACTATAGGGGCACAGAGCTAGGCAGGAAAAATTAAACTGAATGCTGGGAGAAAGAAGGGCAGAGTTAGAGAGAAGTCAGGTGGCCCTGCCGGAGATAGACACCAAAACTTTAGCCAGTAAGCCATAGCCATATGGCAATACACAGTTTAATAGAAATGGGTTAAATTAATATTTAAAAGTTAGCCAATAAGAAGCTAGAGTTAATAGGCCAAACAGGGATTTAATTAATATAGTTTCTGTGTGATTATTTCAGTTTATGGGCACCCAGGAAACAAACAAGTGACCTCCTTCAACAATTTGCTATATATTTAAAAAGTGTAAGCCAGCAAGATATTTTTCTTTGCCAGTTCTTTTGCTGGCAGGCTGGATATTGTGGTTACAAAGAAAGGACCAATAATTTTATTACTTACCTCAAAAGGTAATCTTATAAGAAATCTTAGAAGAATTACAAATCCTAGCTTTTATATATTAAAAAAAGTCAGGTCGAGGGAGAGAGGGTTGGAATAGGAGAGCAATAAAAGAGAGATCTTGAGAGAGAGAATACTGGGTGGTTAGGGAGAAACTTGTCTTTGGGGAGATTTCCAAGAATCCACAAGGATGACCCAAGCTAAGATTATTAGCAATACTGGAGAAGGTTCCTAAACTGACTTGTGATCAGATTGGTGAATACCCCAACTATCATCATAGAGTCTTCATCAAGTAACTGATGGCACCAAATACAGAGATCCTCAACCAAGCACAAGGTTGAGTGACATAGATATGAATAATTTGCATTGGTATGGATTCTAAGGTCAATTTTATTATATGTATATGTATTTCTGATCTTTATTAAGGTATTGTGATTGTGTAGTTCATTTAAAAATAATAGTTAAGTTTGTAGTCATGTTAGTTAAGATTTTCTAGATGTGCATAGATATATTTTAGATAGGCATTCTTCATATTTTTCAAAGATTATAGAATATGGCATTTTAAATGTTTTAATAACTTAGGGCTTTTCATGACAATGAGACACTCTGCTCCTGGCAGCACCAATCTACTTCAAGAGGAAGATGGGCAGCGAAGAGGATCCTTATGGAGTTTGATAGCCATTTGTGCAAGAAAACTGCTCTTGCTGGACTATTGCATAAACTGGACACAGAGAACCCGCAGAGAGAGGACTGCTGAACTTGCCTAAAGGTGAGATGATCTTTCGGGGTTCCTGATTCATGAAAGAGTCTGCAAGACATTCTTCAGGACAAGCAGATAGTGGCTGCCTTTGAAATTTCCTGCTTTGTGGAAATGTCTGCTGGAAACTATGGGCCTGTAGGCCGAAGATGGATGCCCCAACGGTATAGAGTAACTTTGGGTGACTGTCCAGGCAGCGAGATGTCTCTGTCATTTCTAGAGTTTGAAAGTTGTTTATTTCTTGTTTGCTTAGGTAATATTGTATCTTTCTGGAGTCTTTGATGGAGTTAAAGAATAGTTAGTTATAGTTATAGTTTTCCTTAGTTATGATATAGATTATTGTAATTTTTACTTGATAACTGTTTTGTTATATGTAATTTTGCTATGTTAAGTTAAAGCCTTCTTTCTTTGTTTAAACAGAAAAAGGGGAAGTGATGTGGGAGTGTCATATATCAATCTGTTGATTTCATTGGTTAAGCAATAAAGGAACTCCTTGGCCCTGATAAGTTAAAAGATAGACGGGAGGAGGAAACAGAATAGAATTCTGGGCGGAAGAGGAAGGGAGGTCAGACTCTGCTCTGCTTCCGGAGAGACTCCACAGATCTGCTCTCTGGAGCAGAGACGCCATGCTCCGCTTTCGACCCAACATGGACGGAGGCTAGACTCTTCCCGGTAAGCGCACCTTGGGGTGCTTACACACATCATTAGAAATGGGCTAGTCCAGGTGCGAGAATTAGCCTGTAAGGGTTAGAGTTCATGGGCCAAGCAGTTCTTAAATGAATACAGTTTGTGTGTTGTTATTTCGGGCATGAGCTAGCCAAGCGGCCGGGGTGTTGGGGATGCAGCCCCACAGCTTCTTATTACTACAGTTGAGCTCTGTGAATCCAACCAAAGAGAAGGAGGAGGGAATATATGAGCAACGTAGGTCAAGCTCATGATGAAGAAATCTACAGAGACACCTGAACCAAGCTTTTGGATACTCATTAACTCTAGACCGACAGCTGTGGAGCCTCAATGGGACCAAACTAGCATTTCCACATCTAGGAGACAGTGGTGAAGATTAGACTATCTTAGGGTCTGCTGGCAGTAGAACCAGAATCTACTCCTGGTGCATGAGATAGCTTGTTCGAGCATTCCCTATGGTGGAATACCATGATCAGCCTTAATGCAGTGGGGAGGGGTTTGGCTCTTCCTCAACTTAATGTGCCAGGATTTGTTGACTGCCTATGGGAGTCCATACCCACTGGGAGAACTGGATTGAGGGGGGAGAAATAGAGGGGAGGAGAAGGGGATTGGAAGAAGAGGTGGGAGGGATAACTGTGGCTGTAATGTACAACAAAGG
This sequence comes from Alexandromys fortis, assembly GCF_014885135.2. Taxonomy (NCBI): domain Eukaryota; kingdom Metazoa; phylum Chordata; class Mammalia; order Rodentia; family Cricetidae; genus Alexandromys; species Alexandromys fortis. The sequence goes on from NW_026068103.1 coordinate 2,394,095, forward strand.
AAAAAATTAAATAAAATTTTAAAAAGAAGTCATTGAATAACCTAAAAAAATAATCATCTCTACTTTAAATCTTCAGGGTGCATACCTATTTGCCAACTGTTTTTCACATCAGGAAGCTGAGTGCAGAAATGGGCACAAGGAATCATCATTTTTGATTTTTATCACATTCTAACAAGAAAGATACTCAGTCAGCAATAGCCAGGGAGACATTGTTCTTGGTTGTTGACCTTACCAAGCCCCTCACTCAGTTATTAAAAGTATGCCTTTATGTTGTTTTTCAAGATTTTTTTTTACCTCAAAGCCATTAACAAAAGCATCTTAACCTAACCTTAAGTCATTTTTAAAGCTTAGTTTCAGTTATGATGTATACCGAAACCCATGAACATATCTCTCAATATTAAAGCTAAAAGATCTTGAACTAATTTAGCTTCTGGAATTCAGTTAATTTTCTTAACCACTAACTTAAGCCACAGTCTATACTGCTCCTCAAGATAAACTTACTCTGTGACATTTCCTTGTTCTAATTTTCTATCCTCTGCAGGTCCTTCTTTATCAGGGATAGGGGTAATACAATATCTTGCTTTTACCTATACTAGCTTTCTCACTTAGCTAACCTGCATCATAATTCCCTACTATATTTATGAAGACCCTTAATCATCAACATTCTAGTTAAGCTAACACTATTATTGTATAAAATCATTGCTTCAGTTGGACAGTACAGCTTAGGAGAAAATCATCTTCATAGTAATCCACAGGTAAAAGTGCCAAATAGAACAAGATATTTCCCTGAGATAATCACAACACATTAAAGGCAGTGTGGAGCCCCTAACACCCATCCACACCATGACAGATACCAAGCCAAAATGGCAGAGGCAAACATGTAAAGGCACAGCAGCAGCAAGAGACATTCTTGGGTCTTTCTATCCAAGATATACCTATTAGTGCCTTGCATTCTGGGGGGCCAATCCCCTCAAGTCAGTTGCCCCTAGCAGCTCTTCTGCCAGGGATAATTACGTTGAAACTCTTTCAAAGTATATAGCACAAAAAATGTAACACCTCTTTTATGACCATGGGTTCAGGAGACAAACTACATGTGTCATACTGTCCTGGAGGAGGATCTAGTGTAGTCTTGATCCTACTGATAGTGCAGAGGCCATCTAAGCTATTACTCCAGTCCTGTTAGTAAGGGTCTGGAGGGGAATGGACATATAGACAGCTGAATTTGCCAGGCTTTTAACCTTGCCTGTTCCCACCCTGTTTTGTGGAAAACAGGTTATACATCTTTTTCTTTGAAGGAAAAACACTGCATGTTTAACTTCCTGGGTGTTCCTAGCATTTGTCTGTGAGCACAAGATCTTTACTCCCTCTACAGTTCGCAGGGTCAATAGCGGAGTATTACTACTGATGACAGCTCACCCTCAGCCATAAGCATATGGAGAGACCGTAGGGAGGAGGTGTAGGTCTGAAAGGGGGAGGCAAGAACAGTGGGGACTGAACAGTATCAAAGTAAGTTGTATAGCATTCTCAAAGAAGAAGTAAGAGTAGCATATTATTTTTAAAGTCATCCTGGCTTTAAAACTTCATAACTTAAAATTCCCATATGAAAAATGGTTGACACAATATTTTTCTTTTCTTCTGAAGTCTTTAGAATACACTCTCATCATTAAACAAAACAAAAGGAACAAAAAGAAAGAAAAGAAAAACCTTAAATGGTCAATTCAAATGAGCAGGTAAGAGGCTACTTTGTCCTCATTGGTTTCCCTTGACCACAGCTGTTAGGGATAATGTTTGTTCAGCATTCTGAGCCTTCTGGGAAGGCCTGGGAACCAAGACATCTCCAGCAACCATTGTCATAATTGTGAAATATTTAATATTTCACAAACCTTTACTTACCTGCCTTATTTTTCTGTGACTTTAATAATCTTTCACATTATTGTAAGTAGGCTATATAGTTTATTAATCTTAAAAATTCAAAATAATTGTCCTCAAAACTAAATTAATTAAATTGTATATTAAAATTGAAAAAAAATATATGTATGGCAAATTTAAATAATAATTTGAGTAAATATAATTTCTGTGTTTAAAACCATCTTCCTTCAAAGCGTCACAAACATATGTCATGGTTCTTTAATACTGATCAATTAATGAAAAACAAAATTCACATCTTTGCCTTTCAGGATATTTGATATTGATTTTTGAAATGTCTTCAAATTTCTAGTTTCATTCAAAAATGTTAGTAGGATGCACTTGGATTCATCTGTTCTCTAGGTTCAATTATTGGGCCATTATGATCTGTGAAACAGACACTTTCAACCATGCATAATGGTTCAAACATGCTTGGTAATGCAAGCTTGTTTTTAAGCATGAGGTTTCATCTGCAGTTTTCATGGTGATGACTATCTATTCAGTTATCTCTCAAATTTCCTTCATTGGTACCAACATGAGGGTTTCTATGATTTGCTTAATTTTGTCTTCTTTCGAAACTATTTGTTCTGCATCATTCAAAGAATTCCAAATATTTATATTGTTCAGATGAACTATTTCGTTGATTTTTCTTTTTTTTTCAATATAATATGTTAAATAAAGTATTGAGATGATAGGTTAAATACTGAACTTGAGGCACAATTACAATTATTTAAGAAGTTAAACCTATACTAATTGTTCATGTTTTATAGTGTATTAAATGAAAGATGACTATTAAAATTCAACAATGTTACTTTATGAAGAAATATACTTTATTTAATAATATATTCTATTATTTTTTAAATTTCTCATGCTTAAAATAAGCACCAGTTTTAAGGAGAATTTAAGATATAATTTACTAAATTGATGCCCTTAATTTATCAGTACATTTTAATATAAGTTTAGGTAATTATAGAAAGAATATCTTTGGTTATTGGTCTGAGAATTTGTAAAGCAAAGTAAGATGCTCTTTCTTAAGTTTTTAAGCATGTATCATTGCTATATAGAAATCACCATCCATTTAATATGACAAACTTTAAGTTCTTACACATTTACTTCAATTTTCTTCATTTTCTCATACACCATAGCCTAAGGAATTTGCTTTTCAATCACCGCTATGCCTTCTAAAATGAAAATCAATAAATTGTGTAATTTCTTTGACAATTATGAAAGAAACCTTATCACTACCTTGACTGAAAGATGGGCATAAAGAATTTGTTTATATTTTTATTAAGGAGTCACCACTTCATTTTTCTGATTGTTACATTGCTGCTAATATGTTTTTCTTCAAGCCAGAAAATATCCAAGACTTCTATTAAAAAATGCTGTAGTGACAGGCACTTCAATCAAATGAGTGTTAGGAATGGATGCTGTGGAGCTTTTGTAACTTGGGCTTAGTTTGTTGTTATATTGAAAGAAAAGCTTTGCAGGAGGTAAGTTTAAGATGCTGTTTCCAAATAAGCAAAGAGTTATTTTTGAAGTATGTCTTTGGAAAACTTTGCCAAATATTATGATCTTAAAAATTTAACTACAGGAATTAAGACAAACTTCTATTGCTTTATATGAACTAGGATTAAAGTAAGGAATTTTTTTCAAAAATCTGTGGGGATCTTTATTACTTTAAGGCATCACACTGTTATTTATATTCTTAATTTTTAAGATATTATGGAAACTCCATAACTTGCATCATAAATACAGAATTGGTTCATGTATGGATTTGGAAGTTATCCAATTATCTACCTAAACTTCTAATAATGAAGGACATAATTCTATATCAAATACAAACTACCTCTTTCTAGCTGTTTAAAGATATTATTTTTGAAGCAGTAAGTTAGTATGTCTTCAGCCTGGTGTGCTGGCCACACCTAGAATCTCTGCACTTTGATGTTGGAGGCAGAAGATTCAGTAGTTTGAGGATAGCTTGGGCTATACACTTAGAAGATGTCTCAAAATACAAAACAAAACTAGAAAAAAATTACACAAAACCACAAATGTCTTTCAGGAAGCTCTAGAATTTATTTTTCTAGTGTTGGATAAAATGAGTTCTAAAAGATTTTCTTGAAATTCACTGTGTACCAAGAATAATAACTTTTGATTGCTTTAATAATACAAAAACTTACACACACACACACACACACACACACACAGAGAGAGAGAGAGAGAGAGAGAGAGAGAGAGAGAGAGAGAGAGAGAGAGAGAGAATACAATTATTTCAGTTGTGATTGAAGTGCAAGAAGAAGACTGAAAAGTCTCCAACCATGTTCCCCTGTGCTTACTCCACTAGTTTTTATTGAGAATACTTAGCCTCCTGGTTAGAAAGATAGCTACAGACTGGAATTTAAATGGAAAAACAACTATGGCAAAAGGATGGTTTTAAAGGGCTTTGAATTTCAGTAGGTGAATTCTATTACCATAGATATTGAAAACACTTTTTAATTATAGCATAAAACATGTGTGCAGAAAGTAAGTTTTAATGGATCTTTAGTTTCCTCATATAAAACTCTTGTCATCTAGATGATAGTCTTATCCTACTATTTTTTTTCTAAATAATTGTACTTGTTTACCTAGTTCTCTGCATGTATCCGCTTCTCTGAAGTTGATGGAAGCAAGCTTACAACACAGCCTAAGGTTTTATGTCAGTAAATGTTCAACACGTACCTGAAAAGAAGCATTAGGTCTGTGCTGAGTGTTTCCTGTTTCAGTGAGGTTGAGAGTCTTTATTGTGCTTTCCAGAGCTTCATATTTTCTAATTGCCATCCTACCATACACACCACTTTCCTATCAGTAACTGTGAGTGATGCGTTAATGTCTCCCAACATGACTGACAGCAGGGAAAATGGAAATACTCAAACAACAAAACCACTTGCATGAAGAGTGGTAATAGGTGCTAGTGTCACAACCATGGCTAAAGGAAGGAGAGGACGAGCAGTGAAGATTATCGATCCCTGGGAACCATCAATGTAGAAGTTATACTCTTCAGTATCCAGTGAAAACAACAACAGAATACTGCTGAGATCTCTGAGGAGCCAACTCTCAGGTGCAGTGCAAAATGAAATCCACCACAAATGGAGCTAACAGAAAATAATCTTATGGTAATGAGAGCTAATAATTTAAAGTATTGCAAGTAGTTTAATTCTAAACTATTTTTAATATAGGACATTTTCAAACTCGTTACTTATTATCATCCACACATCAGTGAAAATGATGTTTCATTCATGACTGACAGCCTCGAGCCTGTTCCTCTTGATTTTCTGTCATGTTTTCTTGTGTCCTTTAAAACTTGCCCTCTTTGGTTAGGACCCAAACAATGCATACTTTAAAATTCAGACGGAACTTGAGGTCTGTGGTGACACTGCATGGTGAAAAAGCCCTATTCTGTTATCACCACCAGATGAGCTGGAGGAGTTAATAAGTCCAGAACATTGATGATTAAATCATACAAAGCTGGGCTTCTCACTCTGTGAGAGCCAGCCCATTTCCAATTCACACTTTTCTGAGAACAAAACCTTTTATGTTTCCTTCAAAGCCTGCTCGTTTGTGAGCTTTCCTTTCTCTCATATGCTCAGCACTGCACTGCTTGCTTCTGTCTTGCTGCACATCTTTGCAGAATGCTTCCCTTAGTTGTTCTCTGTCTCCGGCAATTCTTAAAGCTTTGCAGAGACTTGGAAGGAAAGGGACCTCTAAAGGCCAAGGTTAACTTTGGTCCATTCATCACTTCTAGCCTTGCAGTTGTGCATGGTCCTGGGAATTATTCCTTCATAATTGCAGGCCTCCTATCATTATCAATTTCCTTGTACATGACTGTTACTGAAAATATAGCTTCATTTGCATTTATGGTTCAATTTATTGTCATAAATCAACATCCCTTTATTTTCAGTTGAATTGTCTCTTCATATATCATTGTTTTGTTAAATTGATCATATGTAATTTTGGCAAGATTAGCACTCAGATATTGTGCTCTTCTTTATCCATTGTATCTATATATTATGATATTAATGTGCTCATTGTGGATGATGGACCTTCATCGCTTACTTAAAGTCTACCAGGTTTCTTCAACAGTAAATTTTATTTAATTTTAGCTCTGAATGTAATACTTTGATGTATATACATTGAGGCATGAAATTACTGTGTTTCTTCTTAGATTATATACTAATTAGAATTTATATCCACCCCTTTTTATTTTTTTTATTTTTTTTAAATTTATTTATTTATTTATTAAAGATTTCTGCCTCTTCCCCACCGCCGCCTCCCCTTTCCCTCCCCCTCCCCCAATCAAGTCCCTCTCCCTCGTCAGCCCAAAAAGCAATCAGGGTTCTCTGCCCTGTGGGAAGTCCAAGGACCACCCACCTCCATCCAGGTCTAGTAAGGTGAGCATCCAAACTGCCTAGGCAGAAAACTTCTTTATTTTGGGAGTTTCACATTATGAACCCCAATTCTGCTGACTTCCCAGTCCCCTGATATTCCCCTCTCAATCCTGTTGCATCGCCTACAAAAGAAAACAAAACAAAACAAGCAAGCAAGTAAAATCAAGAACAAAACCAAAAACAAAACAAAGCAAAAACAACCAAAAAGCCATAGTAGAACAAACAGCAAAAATCTCTGCCTCTTCTCTCCCGTTTCACTTTTCTCCATCACCTCATCATTTGTTCTGATGGCACTGGAGGCTTTGCTGTGCCTTACAGTATATGCCTTTGTCCCATCAGCTTGATTGGCCACTGTTCATTGCAATGAGTCATTGGTCCGATTCAAGGCCTCTAGTTTTTGGTACACCATCCTCACTGAATCTTCTTCAGAGATCTTCTGGAGTATCCTGAGTCTTGTAAATCTTGTGGGTATCATTTCGCAGGACCAGTCCCTTCACAGGCTCCAGTAGGACCTAGATGGGGTAGATGCTAGGATGGGTAGGCCTGGGTGCTAGCCAATCAGGTCAGATCAAACCACTGTGGCCTCCTGCCTTGGGTGCGGTAGTGGAGTCAGCTCTCCCATATGTATGCCTGCAGGGTGAGTTAATCCTGGTCTATGGTGAGGGGCTGGACCCTCGCTCCTGAGTGCAGGGGCCAGCTCTTTTACTGTAGTGGGCAATGAGAGATAAGGCCAGCTTTTCCAGGGCAGTGAAGCAAGGGACTGGCTCAGGAGAGCCCTCTGATTACATCTCGTAGGATTCCTAAGGCCTTCTGAGGTGCCATTGACCACAGACATCTCACAGACCTCATTTGTTGCTGTATCATGAACCCCAGGCATGGTTCTTGGCAGCAACTTAGACTTGGATGACATCTGGCTCTGAATAGTGAGAATGGTCACTCAGGTTCTGTCAGCTGTGTGGTAGCTGGGCACCACTAAGGCTCCAGGTAGAGGCCCTTACTCTGGGCTTCTATGTCACCATTAGTGGCAATGCAAGACTTGAGCTTCAGGTCAGAACCCCAGTCACGGTGGGATAATGGACCCTAACATGATCCTTAGCAGCAGTTGGGTCTGTTTTGTTGCTTGTTAGTTTTCCAACTGTCCTGACTCAAAATAATCACACAGAAACTATATTAGTTAAATCACTGTTTGGCTAATCACTTAAGCATATTGCTAGCTAGCTCTTATATCTTAAATTAACCTATTTTTATTAATGTGTGTATCGCCATGTGGCTGTGGCTTTCCGGGTAAAGTTCTGTCTGGTATCTCCCTCCAGCAGGGCTATATGGCTTCTCTCTGACTCTGCCCGTTCTCTCCATATACATATAGCCCAGCTATATTCTGTTAAGCCATTGGCTAAAAGTAGCTCATTTATTAACCAATAAAAGCATCACATGTACAGAAGCACTTCCCATACCAGGTCTGGATGTCACCACTATCCCCAACAGCCGTATGGCCCTGAGATACTAACTTCACCCTTTATTATGGGTGTCTATATGGTCTTCAATGGTAGCAGGAACATTGGACATCAGCACAGACCTTGGCTGCAGTGGGGCTATGGAACCTTACATGGCGCTCAGCTAGCTCTCACATATATGTAAATTGATAAAAAAATACTTATATATTTTTCAATAATTTTGGATCCGGCCTAAATTGATGATGGACAGATGCATACCCCCACCCCCAAAAATTTTGGGTCTGCTGGAACCAAATCAACCAGGAACCAGGTTGCAACCTGGGACCACATTAGGACTGTGCTACCATGGGGGCCATGCCAAGTTGGTGGTCTACACAGCCACCTGGGGCAATGATGACAAACTTACCCAGGCTGCTGCTAAAGAACATGTCTGGGTATATGGTCCTATGGAGGTGGTAGTCTGTGTTGATGTCCCTGGCCCATGTTGCTGCCAGGACACATAAGGATGCCCCAGCATCTAGGTCACAGGCCACAACCATGTTGTGTTAGAGGATTTTGATACTGCTGGTGCCAGGGTGATTTAGGTGGTCAGGACCACCAACTGGGGCCATGGTTTCCTGCAGACCAGGGCTGAGACCAAGGACCATGTAATTTTGCCCTGTCACAGCCAAGGTCTGTGTTAATGTCTGTTACTCTTGATACCATCAAGACCATGTGGATACCAGAAATCTGAGTTGCCAGCTGGGAGCATGGTAACATCAGGACCCAGGTGCTGCCTAGGATCATGTCTGGGACTGTGGTTTGTAACATGAGGGTCCTGTTTGTTTGTTATGTGGATAATGGATAACTGCATCCACAGAAAGCCTGAGAAAGCTTGGGAAAGAGTAGAGTAAAGCATTTTGTTTTTCAGCCTTAGCAGGAAAAAAGCTGAGCTGTTTTAGAATGCCGGCTTTCTGGGCCTTCCTGCCAGGGAAAACTCTGACTCTTTCAAGCAGGCAGTCCTGATGGATGCACTGTTGCAGTTGGCTTCTTGGCAAGGACCTTAAAATGCCATAGAGTTGTGGTAAAAAAAAAAAAAAAAAAAACAACAACAACAAAAAAAAACTTCTTCATATTCCTTAGCAAATTAAAGACCCATGTGGTCAGAAAAAGAGAGATATACAATAAAGAGAGATTCAAAGAGTAAGAAAAACTCTAAATGGTTTACAGTGTGTTAAAAATATATACAGGCTGAATATTAAAGTTCTAAAGAAAGAAAGAAAGAAAGAAAGAAAGAAAGAAAGAAAGAAAGAAAGAAAGAAGCCTTGGAGGCAGAGACAGAGGGATATCTATGAGTTCAAGGATAGCCTGGTTTACAGAGGAAATTCCAGGACAAAGATACATGGAGAACCTGTCTCAAAAAGCCAAAAGTTAAAAGTAAATATAAAAGAAATAGTGGTTAAAATAAAGCCATGTAAAGATGGAAAACACACAAAGAATATTGATACTGTATATTATTACGCTCTCTTTGAATTGTTTAAATGCTGAGGAAGGAGCAACAGCTACTAAAAGATGCTTGCTTATAAATGCTACAGAATTAACCCAAGATAAATATTTTGAAAATGCCTTGGCTTTTCAATAGGTATGTTACTTTGGAGAAGAGATTTTGGTTTTGTTTCCACAGAAAATGAGAGGCTGTGGATTTATTCAGAGTTAAGAAAAATCATCTTTGATCAAGGAAGACCACCTGAGAAGTCTCTGGCAGGAATAGATGGCCCAGATGTCTGAGTTCTTCATCCAGAGCAGGTTCAAGACTGTTGCCTGAGATGATCAAGACGCACAGGATACTTCAGTCAGGACTTGATCATAACTCTAATTTTTCTTTAGGTCCCCATAAGATTATCAGCGCCCCTAACCAGCTGGAAGTAGCCTGGAATACTATGCCCACATTCCCAAAAAATTGGACTATGGATATTTTCCTTTGTTTTCTTTTTTTTTTAAAAAAAAAAAAAGACGGGGAAGTGGTGCGGGAGAATTGTCTGTATTCTGTCAATCATGTTTTAAATAATCACTGATTGGCCAGGTAGAAAGTTTAGGTGGGAAAGCCAGACAGGAAGTAGAAATGATGTAATGAGAACAGGAGAATTCTGGGAAGTAGGAAGTTTATTCCTCCCACTCCTGCCCAGATCACTGAAGCAGCAGGATGTGATCTGCTCTACTGAAAAAGGTACTGAGCCACATGGCTAACAAAAATCAGAAAAATGGGTTAATCAAGATGTGAGAGTTAGCCAATGAGAGGCGAGAACTAATGGGCCAATCAGCTTATAATTTATGGAGACCTATGTGTGATTTTCCTTGGGGATAAACAGTTGTGGGGGACCTGGTGGGAGGACAAAAAACAGAAACAAACAAGCAGAGCCCCCTCATGTTACAGTGGTTCTACTATAACCAGAGTCTGTATTGATGTCTCTGATCTATGTTGTCACAAAAGGCCAAGAAGATGCGTGAGGGTCTGGGTTGCAACCTGAAGTTGTGAGAACATTCAAAGGGTCATGCTGTTACCAGGGACAACCTGATCTGAGTGACATGCACTGTCACCTGGGATCATAATTGATGTCAGCTACCCCTCTGTATGCTGTGAATACCATTGGTTAATAAAGAAACTGCTTTGAGCCTATAGCAGAGCAGGGCAGAACAGAGCTAGGCAGGGAAAACTAAACTAAATGTTGGGAGTAAGAAGGTGGAGTCAAGGGGAGCCATGGAGTCGCCTGCCAGAGACATGCCAAAATTTGTCAGGAAGCCACAGCCACATGGCGATACACAGATTAATGGAGATAGGTTAGTTTAAGATGTAAGAGTTAAACAGAAATGTGCTTACGCTATTGGCCAAACAGTAGTGCAAATAATATAGTTTCTGTGTTGTTATTTCAGGGCTGAGTAGCCGGGAACAAGCAAACAGCCTTCTTACAAAACATAATGTCATCTGGGCCAGGGCTGCTACTGAGGGCCATATTTGGGTCTGTGGTCCTACAGCAGCCAGAGTCTGAGTTGATGTTTTGGACCTCTGCTGTCACCAAGGGCCATGTTGATGACTGTGGTCTGGTTGGTCACTGTGGACCATGTTGGTTTCCAAGGATTGTGCTGCTCCAGGGTCATGCTGATCTGGGTGGCAAGTACTGACACTTGGAAACATAGAGAGGCATTGAGGCACAGGCCACTGCCTAGGGCCATGATTAAGTCTGTGGGGGTGGGGACTGTTTTGGTGTCCATGGCTCCAGGTGCCACTGTGGGCTCTGGTGATGTTCAGGATCTAGCCAGTCACCTGGGACCACTTCAATGCCAGGGACCATATTGCCCAGTAGAGAACATGAGCAAGCCAGCCTTGAGGGTATGAGAAAAGAGAACAGAGAGCTGATCCCACCACTTCATTTGCCACACAGTGGCATGGGTGAGGGGAGTATGCTTTCCCACTCTACCTTGCTATCTATGCCGGGCCAAAGAGCTGGTCTTGGGGTCATGAACGTGAGGCAAAATAGCCCTGCTTCACACCAGCTGCACCACACAGGAAAGCAGGCCTGTACCCCACCTGGGCAGCACACTAGAACTGACCCTGTTATCAGACATCAGTGAGACAGCTGAGGGGGCATGAGAGAAGGAGAGCTGAACGCACCCGCACATGCATGCCCCTTACAGCAATCCAGAGAGAAGACCCTATACTTTTCCTAGGCCAAACAGCAGAGCTGGTGAACTGATACTGAAAGACCCTCAGGGAGGACCTTTCCTCAGGAGGAGACCCCTAGACCCAAGGAACAGTCCGAGACCACTGGCTGTAAATGGCAAGAGGTATTTTTATTGAGAGTACACAGGTACCTGAGGGTGCCCTCAGGCTAGGCAGGGGGTCTTTTATATGGATAAGGGGGGCAGAAGCAGGCATACAGAAACAGATGCATGGTTACAGGGATCCCATTGGTTCTTTCAAATGCGGCAAGGGGTTTACTTGAGGACAAACCCCCTGGCTCTTTGCTGGGGACACAAACGTCTGATAACAGCTGACTAGGCTCTATCTAGGGCATATGTGGTCTTTCCCAGAACTCTTCGTTCCCCTCTTAGGCCAGATATCTGACTGCAGATATCCTGTTTGGCAGCCTAGGAGTACCGACCTTACCCTGAACTTTACTTATTTGTTTTAAAGCCTTGCAAAATGGTGTTACAGCAGCTAAGCTGGGATCTAAGCTAGGGTCTTTCAATACAAGTGAGGGTACCCAGATCTGAGGGCCCAAGAGCAGTAGAACCGTCCTGTTCCTTGTTGTAAACTGCACTGAGTGAGCTAGACAAGGCAGTGTTGACTCACCCGGGTAGTGAGGATGAGGAAGTTCTGGGGAACTGACATGACTATGAGTTGGCCCACCTGAATATCTACTCCATTTATGAATTGTTGGAACATGTGAAGGGGACGGGGACAAACCTATAGATCCAAAACATCAGGATCTCTATGACATGGGAAACAGCATGATACCCAAGAAGAGCCCAATGAAAGTCCATTATTGGCTGGATAGCAGAAACCAGGGACCTTTAGTCAAAAGAATGACTTGGGGCAATGAACACTTGCAAGAAAAGATGAATGAACTAAAGGATAAATGTGTCTCAATGGAAAACACTACAGTTCTACAACAAGAATCTTTTTCTCCAATTGTTTTGTTTTGTTTGATATTTGTTTTAATTTTTTAATTTGGTTTTGATTTAGTGGGGGAATTGCAAGGGCAGAAGTAGATTTAAGGAGATGGAAAAATAAGTGGGATCAAAATGCATGATGTCAAAATCCACAAAGAATCAATAAAAGTAAAAATTAAAAAATTAGATTTATAAATCAAATAAAGTTGCAAGGTATAAATTTAACATGAAAGTTTATTTATATTTCTGTGGGTTATCAAGGAGCAATCTGTAAATAAAACAAGCAACTATAATTTATAATAAAATCAAAATGAAGAAAAAATTAGTCTTCAATTAAAGGAAAACCATCATTTGTTTATCAAGATCACTGACACTAAAATAACTTTAATGCCTATCAAAATTTCAGCTGTTCTTTTAAAGATGTGGTAAAACTAATCAAGGTTTAACTGAATTTCAATTATTCTACCAAGAAGAATACTGAAATGAAAAACTGAATTTGGGACAAACCTCACCATCTGATATTAAATCTTGTTGTATATGTGCAGGATTTAAAATATACTAAGACAGCACAGATGTCTTAGTGAAATTTCTTTTTCTGTATAACACTAAGACCAAGGCACCAGTGCCTTAGAGAAAACTGATTTGTTGGAGTCTTCCAGTTTCAGTGGGTGAGTCCATAACCATCATGGCAGGATCAAGCCATGAGCAAGCAAAGAGAGATAAATGGAAATGGCATGGACATTGTTAAACTTCAAAGCCTGGTCCCAGGGATACACCTCTCAGTTTCGTGGATGCCACCTTACTAGACTTGGATGGAAGTGGGTGGTCCTTGGACTTCCCACAGGGCAGGGAACCCTGATTGCTCTTTGGGCTGACGAGGGAGGGGGACTTGGTTGGGGGAGGGGGAGGGAAAGGGGAGGCGGCGGTGGGGAAGAGACAGAAATCTTTAATAAATAAATAAACAAATAAATAAATAAATAAATGAAAAAAAAAGAGTGCCATATCTACTTTAGGAGTATTCTCAAACCAGAACAGTGTAGTATTGCATGGATCAATGGAATAATCAAAAGATCAGAAAGAAGGCTAGAATTCAATAATTCATTAATTTTCAGAATACGTCTTTAATGTAACATGACAGGCCTACTCGTTGAGGTTTCTGTCCTGCCCGATTCCCATAGCCATTTAACCCCAAAGCAATTATGAAGAGAGGTTATAAAATGATTGGCCCATTAGCTCAGGCTTTGTATTAGCTGTTATAATTTATATTAAGCCATTATCCATTTTCATTCTTCTACAGGTTGACATCCAGTTGTGTCAGCACCATTTGTTGAAGATGCTTTCTTTCTTCCATTGTATACTTTCAGCTCCTTTGTCGAAAATCAGGTGTTCATAGGTTTGTGGGTTAAAATCTGGGTCTTCTACTCGATTTCATTGGTCAACATCTCTGTTTTTTTGCCAATACCTAGCTGTTTTCATTACTGTAGCTCTGTAATAGAGCTGAAGTCAGGGATGGTAATGCACTGGAAGTACCTTTATTGTACAGGATTGTTTTGGCTATCCTGGGTTTTTTGTTTTTCCATATAAATTTGATTATTGTTCTCTCAAGGTCTGTGAATAATTTTGTTGGGATTTTGATAGGGATTGCATTGTATCTATAGATTGCTTTTGGTAGAATTGCCACTCTTACCATGTTGATCCTCCCAATCCAAGAGCAAGGGAGATCCTTCCATTTTCTGGTATCTTCTTCAATTTCTTTCTTCAAAGACTTAAAGTTCTTGTCAAATAGATCTTTCACTTCCTTGGTTAGAGTTACCCCAAGATATTTTATGCTATTTGTGGCTATCGTGAAAGGTGATGCTTCTCTGATTTCCCTCTCTGCTTCCTTATCCTTTGTGTATAGGAGGGCAACTGATGTTTTGGAGTTGATCTTCTATCCTGCCACGCTACTAAAGGTGTTTATCAGCTGTATGAGTTCTGTAGTAGAGTTTTGGGGGTCGCTTATGTACACTATCATATCATCTGCAAATAACGAAAGTTTGACTTCTTCCTTTCCAATTAGAATCCCCTTGATCTCCTCATGCTGTCTTATCGCTATTTCTAGAACTTTAAGCACTATATCGAAGAGGCATGGAGAGAGTGGACAATCTTGTCATGTTCCTGATTTTAGTGGGATGGCTTTGAGTTAGCCACATGGCTCGGTACCTTTCTCAGTGAGGCAGGTCATATCCTGCTCCTTCTGTGGTCTGGGCAGGACTCGCGAAAGAGCTTCCTTCTTCCCAGAATACTCCTGTTCTCATCACCCCACCTATACTTTCTGTCTAGTTGACCTGCCTATACTTCCTGGCTGGCCAAACAGTTTTTATTTAAAACATGATTGACAGAGAATTCTCCCACATCACTTTAAGATTATTCATTGTGAAAAGGGAGTATGTTCATTTAATGGTTTGGGTACAACTGGACCCCCATGGTGACATAATGCCTTTGGACCCTTACATCATGTCACATGAAAAGCTTAATTCAAAATCTTTCAATAGCTGCATTTGTAAAACTTATTGGAGAAAATCTTCATGACTTTAGTTTGAGGAGTAGAACTTTAAAAAAAAATGAGACATCAAAACAACAACCCCCCACAAAATACACACACTATAAAAATATTTATATTGTACTTCATTACAATTGACCACCTTTGTTCATTAATGAACAATACTGATCAAGTGAAAAGGCAACCATGCAATGTAGGAAAATATTTGAACAACTGTAAATGGACGAATTGATTGTCCACATTATATAAAAAATTCTTGTAACTCAACAAGAAAAACCAAATCACTGAATTTAAAACTTAGTCAAAGAATAAAGTAGAGTTTTAGGGTAGATATACATTTAG
Source organism: Alexandromys fortis (assembly GCF_014885135.2). Classification (NCBI taxonomy): domain Eukaryota; kingdom Metazoa; phylum Chordata; class Mammalia; order Rodentia; family Cricetidae; genus Alexandromys; species Alexandromys fortis. The sequence continues at coordinate 2,409,409 of NW_026068103.1, forward strand.
TCAATAATCACATGAAAAATGTTTAACATCAGCAGCTATTAGGCAAATAGAAAAGGAAACCCTTTACTCTTGTTAAACTATCTGGAAATCTGCAGAATTTAGACGTCTATAAAATGTTAAGATAATTGAGATCCTGCAACCAGTCTGGAAAACAGTGTGACAGTTCTTGACAATGTTAGATGAATGTTGCTTTATGGGGGAACAACACTACTCACACATGTTTAGTTAAGTGCATGGCAAGCATGTATTCAAACAAAAACTTTTACATGATATTTTAGAAGGGTATTAGTCATGATATACAAAAATGAAAATTAGCCAAATGTCCAACTACTGATAAACACACAAAGAAAAAATATGTATTCACACAATATTCCTGGGTGTTAGTAAATCATTAGATAAAATTTATCTTTTAACAGTTTCTTAACTAACATTTTTATAAAATTTGCTATGAGATTGTGTCTCATAGTAACATTAGAAGCTATAACTATAAGGTCTCACCAGCATGACTGCCTAATAGCTGAGCAAGGATGACATCAACAAATATGTCAAAATAGACAGGGAAACACCTGTGAGGCCACAACCATACACGAAGAATCACAGGCAACTGAGTAAAGTTGAGAGTGAAAAGGTGATGTACTCCAGGAAAGAGCACACTGATATATTGTTCAGTGCCAAATGGTTATTTCTGAAAATATACATACAAGTAACATTATATTGACTCAACAGTTCATATTTAGGAAAAAGTTCATGCATGCAGCAATAATTGATAAGAAAACTGCTAAGAGAGTTAAATGGGAGATTTTGGAGGAGAAAAGGTAATTTATGATTCCCCTCTGTATGCTGTTAAAATATTTTATTGCCATGACATTCCTTAATAAAGAAGCTGCTTTCTGCCAAGGATTAATAGAGTAAAGCCATGTAGAAAATCTAAACAGAGTTGTAGAGAGAGAGTAGGCGGAGTCAAAGATACCAATGTAGCTGCTGAAGGAGACAGGCACAGGTTGGAATCTTACTGGTAGGTTACAGTCATGTTGTGAAACATAGATTAATAGATATTGGTTAATTTAAGATGTACGAGTTAGTAAATAATAAGTCTAAGCTATTGGCCAAGCAGTTATGGTTTCTATGTAATTATTTAAGGTCTGGGTGGCTGGGAACAAAAGAGCAGTCTGTGTCAATAGAAAGGGAAGGAAGAAATGTTGTAATTAACTTACAATTTCAAATATGTATATTTATATATCTTTGTATATACGTGAAAATACATTATTTCTCTCTGTTCCCTTTCCTTACTATAATTTTATGCCTCATCCCCTTTCAAACTCATGGTCTTCTCTTATTTGTTTTATACATACAAATATATGTAATCTATGTACATATATATATATATGCATAGATATATTGTTATACCCTCTGAGTCCATTTTATGTTGAATGTTATGATTTCAGGACTGAAATTTGATATTGGATAACCAATTCAAATGTTCCTCAAAATGAGAATACTCCTACTACTTTCAGTGTCTTTTAGTTGCCTATAGCTCATGGGATAGGACTCTGTTAGCTTTTCCCCTTCCATGTCTGAATATCCATGGTGTATATTCATGTTGTCCTTGTTCAGGAGTTGTTTAGGCAGCCATAATTTATAGCTCTTACTGACAGAGTTTCCCTGACATATCTAGGAGATACCCTCTTACAGATTCCCTAGTCTTCTGTCTCTTAGATATAGGGATCGTTTTCTAGTTGTATCCCCTGGTGATGGGTTCCCCATAATCCATTTTCTCTATATTTTGACCAGTAGTGGAGGATTTATTGTTGTTGTTTTGTGATTGTCTTAATCTGTTGTAGAGAGAAACTAATTTTTTTCATGAAGGTTGGGGAATATAGCTACCTGTGGAAATAAGGACAAATATTTAGTATGCAGTTAGGAATCGTGCTGGTTTAGTACGAAATCACTAGTACTGGGTATTTTATTAAGTTTCCAGTACCAGGCACAATTTCTTTCGTGTTGATCGGGTAGTATGTGCTATTAAACAGCTGTTGGCTATTTTCAAGCTATCAATGCCATTATTGCACTTTTAGGTACAGCTTGCCATGCTGGGCATTGTTGTTGTGGTTCATAGACTTCACAGCTGGGTAATACTATTGCTGCTTTCCTCCTTTGGAATCTTGCAAAGTAGCTTCTACTACTGTAAAAGCTGGTCCTCAGGCTTTCAGGTTACATCCTGCTCAATTACATGAGTCGTTTTTCTGAAGTTCATGTGTCCTTCTACAAATGAATGGATAATGAAAATATGACCCATATAAACTGTGGAATACTATTCAGCTGTAAAGAAAAAGAAAATTGTGATATTTGTAGTAAAATGGATGAAAAAAGAAAATATTGGATTTCGTGAGGTCACTTAGACCCAGAAAGATAAGCATCACATATTCTCTCTCATCTGTGGTTCCTAGTCCCAAGTCTTCAGTTATGAATATATATTCTGGAATAACTACAGAAGCCAAGAAAACAAAAAGGTTTCATGGGTGGAACTAGAGCAGGGAATAACAGGAAACAATTGATATGAAAGAAAAAGTAATGGAAACATTGGAGGGCTCTATTTGAGGAGGGGAAAGATAAATTAATATAGAAGGAGAGGAGGGCTGAGGGAAAAATAACACTAAAGGGTTTGAAAAAGACACAAGCAATCATACTATATGTTATTCGTACCCAAATTATATTTAATGCATATAAAAGTATGTGTTTACCTATACAGATATAGGTTAAATGAAGTTAAGCCACTTGGGATAACCAATACTGTTCCCAAGCACCATAGACTGTCTAATACAAATCCAGCAACAGTGTTCTTGGCCAAGAGAGTCCAAAAAACTCTCCAAACAAATACAGACTATTGTTATTTCATTTAGTTGCCTCCCAGAGTTGAAAGGTAAGTCCCTGTTTCTAAACACAGAAATTATTGATATATGCTCCATCATGGATGAATCATAACTCTTCCGTGCATAGTGAAACAAGCCATACAAAGGCCTCATTTAGTTTGGTTGCATTTATTTAAAATATCCAGAGTACATAAATCCAAAAGAACAGAACACAGCTTGGTGTTCACCAGGACTGAAAATGGAAGAATGTGCAGTGACTAATTATTACATTTATATGTAATTTATATGTAATACTTCCATACTTTCAGCACACATCCATATATCACACATAGTCACATATGCACAAAGAATGTAAGATCTATCATCTATCTATCTATCTATCATCTATTTATCTGTGTACATTGGACACATAAACATATTGCTAACAGCTAGAATCAAAGTACTGCAGATTACCTAGGTAAACTAAAAAGAAAGTTAGTGAGGAGCCTGAGAATCCTGTCAATGTAAATAGAACCAAAAGAGTGAAAGGTTGTGAATATGGTCATGATGGGAAAGTATGATCTTCAGTGAGGACAATGGAGTTACTGGAGCTCCTTCTTACTTAAATAAAAACAATCTATTGTAAAATATCTAAATAATATTTATAGAGTTTGGATAGAAAATTAGAATTAACTTAGGATAAATAAAATGAATTTCAAGTCCAATTCGTAATTAAGCACCCTGGACTTGAATGCATTGAATAATTCAATAAAAATGTTATTTTTAATATATCTAAACAGACATATTCTATATATAAACAGAAAAAGGAACATGAGCTTCATCTTATGTCTTTTATGTACCTATAGGTTTCCTTTGAGGTACCAAATGGGAATAATCTACCTGGATCTCATCAGCTCAAGGTCTTTAATAATGTAGTAAAGTAACAAATGGGGCTTTGGGCTCATATGGAACTCAACAAAGGGGCCTAATTCATGTTGCTCTTGGCAGGCTTTGTTTCTTGTTCTTTGTTGGACTATAATCTGTCCGTTCTCAGACAGAGAGTCAAGATGGACAAATGTGAGAAGTGGGAGAGTAGGTGTCGTGAACCACACTCTTTAGGATGACTTTCATTTGTGACCCTAGCCATGATGGGTTCATATGCTCCAGGGTACAGGCATGAGGATTAGAAATGTAAGGTAGGAATAAGAAAAATATGAAAGAAATGCAAAGACATAGGATAGTACCAGGAGGGCAATTCAGTGTATATGGAATACTGACTGAATCCACCTGCATTTAATATTCATAAACTTTTATATTCCCATGCAAAAATGGAAAAGAAAACAAAAGACTGCTTTAATATAACACAAAGGACAACAAGAAAAGCTACTTGTTTCAATACCTGAGACATAAAGCCATTATTTCCTGAGTAACACATTCGATGCAGTACATGTAATGAACACACCCTAGGCCAAGTATCCTGTAGGTAGCCACTCCCTATGTCAAACCTCCTATTTCAAATGAAGAAGCAGGAGTATGCCTGAATTCTCTGACCTTTGGTCAGAGTGGGCCTATAAGGGCCATCTTAATGTCCAAAAAAACCAAGTAACCACACCCTAAGTCAGGGTGTGTAGCTACACCTGTTGTGAACAAAGTTCAAAGAGCAAAAATAAGTTCAAGCTCTCTGACCGCCAGTCATGTTGGGATAGGCTCACATATCTTTGGGCCCTCATAGGCAGGGGAGAAGATGACAATAAAGGACAAGAAAAGCAGGTCTACTATAATAAGGTAGATGTGATACACTTCCACTTACATCAATTTTGAACCCACATCCCCTATTATTGTCTTTATGAACAGTGTAAAATTAGAGGCCTGACAGGAGGGAAGAATGGAGTTTGCTCAAAAATTAAAGATGAGGCCAACATGTACCTAGCAAACCTGCTGCTGGACAAACTGCCAAAGGAGATCAGCATGTGGCAATGTTTTTACCCACATGTTACCTGACACACTATGCACAGTATCCAAGAAACAAGAATAAAAATCTTTCTTTTTTGAAAAGTTTTGTTGGGTAAATTAGTCACACTAGTTTTGAATAGGTATTCTCAAACTCTTGTTGACAGCATTATGACCAAGGGCTTGGCCTTCTAGATGCTCTTTCTTGGTTCTTTGCTGTCACTGTGATGTCTCCTGAAGTTTCCCTTTTCACTTGTGAAGCTGACCTCTGACCTCTCATGAATGGAGTTCAGGGGAACCTCTGAGCTGCTTACTTTTGTCCCCTTCACATCTGCTTCACGAATCTGTGCATCTGTACCTCCCTGAACTGGTTCAATGACCCCTCCAGGATGAGAATGCCCTTTCCTGCTGGGGTTTCCTTCCCCAGTGCAGACTACATAATTTAGGTCTAATTCTGGGGAATTCTATACCTCTACCTTCTTTTTCTTTTCTCAGAAAACACTGTCATTGTCAAATGTCAGTTCCCTGCAACCAGCAAATGCATTCATATTTCCCCTAGTGACTAATGTTTAAGTGAGAGCAAATTTAGCCCTAGTCCCTCCTTGTAAAATAAAATAAAAATAAAAACATGACTTTTAACTTTTACTTTTAACTTTTATTTGGATATAGAGGATATAAATTTCCTCTCCAATACTTGGGACTATATTTTAAAATCTAAGCAGTTTAAGAAAATACTATTTTGTCAATACTATTGCTGAGTTGTAGTAGAACTGGTAGTAAAGATCTTACCTTTGATATGTGTATAGCTCATTCTACTCTTATGTTGGGATTGTTTCACTTTGAGATTAGCACTTTTGCCATTTCCTGTGTTTGGAAGAATCTATGTTCACTGCTCTGGTACTGACATTTACAGGAATGACTACAGAAGTGTTTCTCAATCTTTCTAATGTTACAATTTTTTTTTGTGAAACAATTTACTCCTGAATTAGAATGAGGGTTTCTGAAGTAGGATCTCCTTTATAAATATTTTTAGAAAAGTCTTTGCCAGTAGTGGTACTTTATCAATTTGGTTTTTTATATTGATTTTTATTGAGCTCTACATTTTTTTTTCTGCTCCCCTCCCTGCCTTTCCCCTCCCCTTCAATCCTCCCTTAAGGTCCCCATGCTTCCAATTTACTCAGGAGATCTTGTCTTTTTCTACTTTCTACTTTCTGCTTTCCTTGTAGATTAGATCTATGTGAGTTTCTCTTAGTGTCCTCATTGTTGTCTAAGTTCTCTGGGATTGTGGTTTGTAGGCTGGTTTTCTTTCCTTTATGTTTAAAAACCACCTATGAGTGAATTACATGTGATAATTGTCTTTCTGTGTCTGGGTTAACTTATTCAAAATAATGTTTTCTAGCTCCATCCATTTTCCTGCAAAATTCAAGATGTCGTTATTTTTTTCTGCTGTGTAGTACTTGTACTGTGGTACAAGTAAATGTACCACATTTTTCTTATCCATTCTTCGGTCAAGGGGCATTTAGGATGTTTCCAGGTTCTGGCTATGACAAACAAAGCTGCAATGAACATAGATGAGTACATGTCCTTGTGGCATGATTGAGAATCTTTTGGATATATACCCAAGAGTGGTATTACTGAGTCCTTCCTAATTTTCTGAGAAATTGCCACACTGACATCCAAAGAGATTGTACCAGCTCGCATTCCCACCAGCAATGCAGAAGTGTTCCCTTTTCCCCACAACCTCTCCAGCATAAGTTGTCATCAGTGTTTTTGATATTGGTCATTCTTAACAGGTGTTAGATAGAATTTCAGACTTGATTGAAATGCAATCTTTTTATATAGCTTCTTATGGTATAGGGAACCCCAACCATAAAATTACTTATTTGCTTTTTCATAACTACATTTTTGTTGCTGTTATATAATTTAATGTAAATATGCGTTATGCAGCTTCTCTGTTATTTAGCCTCAGTTTAAAGATCATTTGACCCCCAAAAGGTTAAGAACCACAGGGGATGAAAATCACTAGACTCATGGATGTAATTTCCTACCTTGCACTCAGAGGGCATTCATAAAGATTCTTTCTCCCATGCACATGTCATAAAATTTCACAAAGCATCAACCTGTTGAAAATGTCTTTTTATAACTCCCCACACATCTGCATGTCTCTTTCCTAACGAGCATAAAAGATGTAATTGGAGATCTTCTGTCTTGCCTCAGTCTGAAAACAAAAATCAGCTACAGATTGTAAGTCTTAAAATTGACAAAATGCTTAAAACATAAGGTCTGTGAAGAAAATCCATATATATATGTATATATATGTGTGTGTGTATGTATTTATATGTATATATGCAGACTTTATATCATTCATCACCTAAAGAAAAGTATGCAATGTGGCACATTATAGAGAAAAGTATAGTCTTTGCAGCAGTTGACAAGAGCATCACAGTAATTTGAAGCAATCATTTTGTTCCTGTTACGCTGCTGACACAAAATAGATTGTCAATGCCATACATAGGGTCTTTGACTGCGTATAAGTTGCATATCTCTAATGCCAGATTAAATTTCCTGCCTTTTCTCTCTACAGTTACATTTGATAATAAAGAACAGAGTCACACAAAATATGTATGTACTTTGCAGATATATATTTCCATTTATGGACATTCTTCCCCAAATTTATAGTTACAGAAAAAATTAAAGTAAGTTCTGCAAGTGTTTGATGATGTCCACAGTATTGTGAAATGAATCAACTATCCCATGGTGGAGTCATATCTAGACAAAAGTGCCTTATATCAAAAGGTGGAAATATTTGCAAGAAATGTTTACTGATGGATAGCTATTGCTATATGAACAGTACAATGGAATTTTACCAGGTAAGTACTTTTATTATATATTAAAGTAAATCAAGTAATTCCTAGGCAATCTTTTACAGGGCCCATCATTTCCAAACTTGATATTCTTTTCTACTAATGTCAGAATAAAAAATTTTACACATAAAATATCAAACTCTGTTTTAAGCACATTTTACTTTATATTGTCCTACATAAGTGAATATTTATCTAACAGTTGTCTTTTTCATTTAAATGTGTTCAGATTCTTTTTTCAATCTAAATAATAACAGCATAAAATTTTGAGGAAGAGGCAGGAGTTCATAAATCTTAACTGGCCACGTCGGGCTGCAGCAGAAAAGAACCTCTGGAAGTGGAATAGACAACAGGCTCTGTCTCATATTTACCAAGCTTTTCCCCAGTTCCTGATTATTTGCAAAACAATAACCATTTGGGCAGTGGTTAATTGTTTCGCTTCAAACATTTGACACATTCTTCATTACTTTTAGTGGATGTGAGTCTTTTACTAAACCACAATTATAATTAAGACTGATGAAATCATTAGGCTTGATGTAAACATTGAGTTTATCCAAATAGAGTTTGGCAACATTTTAAAGGTCTTCTGTCTGGATCATTCAATGTTTCATTATTTGTTGCGGGTGCTACATTCCAGCATGATTGTTGTCGTTTGTCATTATGCTCTACTGGCATAAGTCACCTAATTTTATTTCTATCTGAGTCACATTCATTAACTATTTTCAAACATTGCTTTTGAGAACTGTTACTTCATCTCTTGTGTTATTATCACAGAGGATACCTAGGAGTGTGATGATTCTTGTCACCTTCCGATTTAATGAGTCGTTGCCCTGTGGGACAAAGATGAGAACAGACCATTCTTTCAGACCTCAAGAGTCTTGCAGTGTAGGTCAGAGTAGTGCCCTGAATATACAATACTGCATGAAACTGAAGAACTTCACCTAAATGGGGCAGGATGAGGATTTGGTCCTCTGACATTTTATCATGCATGCTCTGATGGCAGACGCAGGCCCTTTACACAATTAAAGGCTGTGTTTGAAGGGACAATTGAACTAGTCAAATTTGTGTGTCTTCTGACTCTTTAAAGATTTTTATAAAGAGTCTAGGAACATGCGAAGCAGTTTCTCTTTTCAGCATATAAGCCAAGGAAGCTTATACAGCTCTCACTTGAGAGGCCTTCTGTCAGGAAGAAAGTTGGGTTTTGTGTTGGAATCCTATTTTCTGGATGGGAATGCTGTAAGGTCTTTATTCTTCGTACTTCAAAGTAAAACTTTAAAATGACAATAATCATAGGCACTTTCCTTCAGGAAAGCCCGGGAGTGCCTGTTCAATGTTGATAGTCTGTGTTTTGATCTCCAGATTAATAGAAAGGATTACAGTATGGACTACCATCCAATGGATTCATTTTAGTGACTGTGTGATCACTTCTCAAAGAAATCTTAAGGGCATTATTTAAAATATACTAAAGTCTCTTTTCCAATGTACTCCATGATAGAAATAATATCGATGTACTATAATTGTTCAAGACTTAAAAATGCTCTTATTAGAGAGGTTGATTTTAAAACTAAATTTTGAGATATATTTTCAAATATTTTAAATAATTTAGTTGTATTTATGTTTTCCAAGTTATTGAAAATAGATCATATTCTCATATAATGTATCCTGAATGTGGTATCCCTCCCTCTCCTCATCTCAGCTACAACCTGCCTCCGATGCCAAGTACATCTATGGCCTTTCTATCTCTCCTTAGAAAGCAAACAGGCTTCTAAATGGAAATGTTTGAGTTTCAAACCTGGGACAAGTGGCTGAGGGGCCAATTTAACATACCAAAGTGGACCCAGCTGCCAAATTCTCCCTGCATCCTCCTGCCTCCCCTACCCTGAACTCTCCACCCCAGGAAGCTGGGCTGCTCTTCCCTATATAACTGAGGCACTTTGGTTGCCTGTTCTGTTGAAATATGGAGCAGCGGGGCTGCGTCCCCAACACCCCGGCCGCTTGGCTAGCTCATGCCCAAAATAACAACACACAAACAGTATTCATTTAAGAACTGCTTGGCCCATGAACTCTAACCATTACAGGCTAATTCTAGCACCTGGACTAGCCCATTTCTAATGATGTGTGTAAGCACCCCAAGGTGCGCTTACCGGGAAGAGTCTAGCCTCCGTCCATCCTGGTGTCTCTGCTCCAGAGAGCAGAGCTCTCGGGTCTCTCCGGAAGCAGAGCAGAGTCTGACCTCACTTCCTCTTCTGCCCAGCATCCTTTTCTGTTTACTCCTCCCACCAATGCTTTAACCTATCAGGGCCAAGCAGTTTCTTTATTACTCAGCCAATGAAATCAACAGATTGATATGACACTCCCACATCACTGTTCTGTTTGTACCTTTGAACCTCTGGGTTGCTGTACCTGGTTCCACTCTCTCCCCTCTACTTTTCCCTCCCACTCTCCTCACAGGGCTTAGGGTAACGAACACTCCATACTCTCCCAGATGTCCCGGTTCCTGCCTCTGACTATCCTCCCACCCACGTATTTTCAATAAATCTTCTCTGTTATTCTGGAAGCATAAATGTAGCAGTCATATTTTCTTTCATTTTTCATTTCTTTTTTATTCAAAAATAATAAAAGAAAACATAATAAAATAAAACAAAAAGGAACACATTGAAATTGTACAAAACAATCAAACAGAAGGAAAACAGCCCAAAAGAATGTCCAAAGCATAGAGGACCACTCATTCCCACACTCTGGAATCCCATGAAAACACTAAACTGGAAGCCATAAATATATGCTAAGGACCCGGTGCAGACCTGTCCAGGCCCTGTCCTTGCTGCCTCAGTCTCTGTGAATTCATGTGCGCTTTGATCATGTTGATTTAGAGGGCCTTATTTTCTTGATGTCCTCCCTCCCCTCTGGCTTTTATACCCTTTGACCGTCCTCTACTGCAGGGTGCCCTAAGGGGAAAGATTTGATAGAAAAACTGTTTCTGGCTGAGTATTCCAATGTCTCACACTCTGGATAATATCTGGCTGTGAATCACTGTATTTGCTCCTATTTGCTGCAGGATGAAGAGTCTCTGACAATAGCTGAGTAAGACACTGATATCACTATAGCAGAATGTCCTTAGGAATCATTTTGGTGCTTTTCTGTTTTCTTTCCTTTCATTTTCTCCTCCTCCTCCTCTTCCTCCTCCTCTTCCTCCTCCTCTTCCTCCTCCTCTTCCTCCTCCTCTTCCTCCTCCTCCTCCTCCTTCTCTCTCTCTCTCTCTCTCTCTCTCTCTCTCTCTCTCTCTCTCTCTTCTCTCTCTCTCTCTCTCTCTCTCTCTCTTCTCTCTCTCTCTCTCCTTCTTTTTTTTATTTTTACTTTAAAGAAATTAGTATTTGGTTTTACCCTAGGTCCTGGGCTATCTAATCTTAGGTTCTTGTTCACCTAAGCAGTGTCAGGAATGGGTTCCATTCCATAGAGTAAGCCTTGAGTCTAGTCAGACATTGTTTGGTTACTCCTACAAGCTTTTTATTCACATTATGTTAGGTTATCCTCTAGGCAGTACAGCATTGTTGATCAAAACATTTGTGGCTAGGTTGGTTCAGAGTACCATACTCTACCAGAGATGCTAGAAAGTAGGGCTGAAGTCATCTACATAGGCACCAGTTAGACTTGTCAATGTTGAATGTGTGCTGTTGGTATTGTCTTCAACAGTGGGAACTTGCCCTCAGTTTATAGAAAGCAATCTTTGGTAACAGTCTTTGTTAGTTGTTTTCCTGTCAGACTCCTTTGGCAAACAACTAAATTAGTTGTAACAAAATGCCATTAATGAAAACTTAATTTTGTTAAAGGAGAACACTAGCGGGGGATGTACCTCCCCTATTTTTTGATTATTTCATTTAAATCACCTTTATATATGCTCATATTTTATAAATCTTCTACTTTATGAGGTTTCAATACCTCTCATATGGCCCTTAATTTTAATTGTCTCAGTGTATTCATTCCCTCTTCCCTCCCCCTCCTCAGTTTATCCACCCTTTCCAGCCCAGCCCATCCACCCGTATGGTTATCTATGTATTTTGTTTTCCTTTTTTTAATGGTATATTCCCTTCCACACACACTCTATACCTAACCTCTGTGGTTATACAAATTCCAGCTTGATTATCATAAACTTAACAGTTAATATCCCCATACAGACAAATGTATATCATATTTGTCTTTCTGGGTCTGGGTTAATTCACATATGATCTTTTAAAAATATGAATCCATCCTTTACCTTTGACTTTCATGATGTCACTTTTGTTAAATAACTGAGTAATACTCCATTGTGTAAGTGTACCTCATTTTTTATACTTTTTTCTCTTGTTTACAATTTCAGGCAGTTATGAAAAGAGCAACAATGAATATATTTGAGAAAGCATCTTTTTGGTAGGATGAAATATCCTTGGAGCATATGCCCAAAAGTTTGTATAGCTGGATCTTGAGGTAGTTAAATTCACTTTTTTCTGAGGAACTGCCAATTGATTTCCATATTGGCTCTACATGTTTGTGCTCACACTAACAATGGATAAGTGTTCTCTTTGTTGACATTCATCCTCATCAGCATGACCTATCAGTTATCTTAATAATCTTAGTCATTTTAAGAACTATAAGATGAAATTTCAAAGTAGTTCTGATTTACATTTCCCTGATGGCATTATTAGGTTGGAATTTTTCTTCTAGTATCTTTTGTCAGGCTTAATTTGTAGACAGATATTGCTTAAACTTGATTCATCATGAAATGTCTTATTTTCTCCATTCATGGCAATTGAAGTTTTGCTAGGTACAGTACTCTGGGCTGGCATCTGTTGTCCTTTTGAATCTATAGAATATTTTTCCAGTACCTTCTGTTTTCAGAAATTTCATTGAGAATTTAGGCATGGTAGGTATTACTTTACATGTTACTTGGCTTTTTTCCTTTGTAGCTTCTTGTATTATTTATTTTTCTGATAATTTAAGGTTTTGATCATTATACACTGAGCAGAATTTCCTTCTGTGATGTGGGATTCCCCTCTGTATTGCTGTGAATATGTTTTATTACTATTGATTAATAAAGAAGCTACTTTGGCTTATGAGAGGACAGAACATTGTTAGGCAGGGAAAATCAAACTGAATTCTCAGAGAAAGAAGGCAGAATCAGAGAGATGCCATGCACCTGACAAAGGAGAAGGACACAGTGGAACCTTACTGATAGGCCAAAGCCCTGTGTGATACATGCATTAACAGAATAAGAAACCTGAGCTAATAGGCAAACAGTGTTGTAATCAATATAGTTTCTTTGTGATTTTTCAGACCTGGAAGGCCAGGAAACAAACAGTCTCTGATTATACTTCTGATCTAGTCTATTTGATGTTCTGTATCCTTCTTATACCATGATAGGTAACTCTTTCTTTAGGTTAGAGAAATTTTCTTCTACAATTTTGCTGAAAATATTTTCTGTGTCTTTGACCTGGGTTTACTCTTCTTCATCTATTTCTATTATTCTTAAATTTGATCTTATCATAGTGTCCCAGATTTCCTGGATGGTTTGTGCCAAGATATTTTTTCTTAGATGTAACATTTTCTTTGACAGATTTATTCATTTTTTTCTATTGTATCTTCAATAGAAATTCTCTCTTCCATCTCTTGCATTTTGTGAATGAGGGTTACATCTGAGGCTTCAGTTGGAGTTCCTGAATTTTTCATTTCCATATTTGTCTCAGTTTGGATTTTCATTATTGATCCTATTTTCGCTTTCTCTTCCTGAACTCTTCTATTCATTTTCTTCCACTATTTGTGTCTTTATGGATTTATGTAAGGGATTTACTCATTTCCTCTTTAAAGACCTCTCTCATATTCATAAAAGCCATTTAAATGTTGTTTTCTTGTAAATTAGCTATGCTCCATTTCTCAAGGCCTGCTGTGATAGGGTTGCTTATCTCTAATGGAGACATACTACCCTGGCTGTTATTGACTGCATTTGGATTTTTATTCTAGTGTCCAGGAATCTGGATTGGAAAGGTTGAGATTCTAGGTGCTGATACCTGGTCTTGTCTTTCAACAAAGACAAGATGAGTGATTTTTTTTCCACTTGGCTTCTGTTGACCTCTCTGATACTTAAGGGAGTTTGATGGCTGTATGCCACCTGATAAAAAAATTTTTCAGGGATCCTGATACGTGTGGGCACTGGGGATTCCAGGTAAAATGTATTTCTAGGTATACGGAGTTGACACTTAGAATATTCTGAGATTGACTAGGGAGCTGAAGGTGTCCACAAGAAAAGGAAAGCAAGGTGTTCCACTAAGATCTACCTAGTGCCCTGGGAATGCTATCAGAGAGTGAGACGAGGCATTACCTGGTGCTACAAAGCTTGGAAGGAGAATGAGACTAGAGGACCTGACTTGGAAGAACGAAGAGAGAAGTCAAGATCTGCAATTATCCTAACTTCTTTTCTGGCTGGAGTGGCCTGGAAGTTCCTAGAGAATACCCTTTAGAGATAAAGCAGTAAATGGGGAAATAAATTTGGAGGGGAAGATCTCTGCATGATCCATTCTGAAGGGGTCATGAAAGGGGTCAGGGAGGATTTCGGCAGGCGGCATAACAGGGCTGAGAATAAAACCTGAAGTTTGGTTTTGAAGGAGCCAAGGAAAAGGTGAAATATCTGGTTAGCCTCTTTGCTTCCCTTGCTAAAGTCAGTATTTTTACATGAGACCATGATAAGTTTAGTTGTGTTGTGAATGGTTGATATTAACGCTTAGTTAAAATTACCTTGAGAATTTTAGAAAATAAAATGAAACTCATGGATATACACATCGGTATGCAGTCCATCCAGCGTCCTAAGGTTCCATCATTTGCACGAAGAGTATTTTAAATTCTTCAGGCAATTCCTATGTGTACTCAAAGCAGGATAAACTTGAAGTAGTAATATTGATGTTTTATTTTATTTTTTTTAAATTAATGCTCAATTTAGAATTTTGTTTTATTTAAATGTGTTCTTCATGCTACAATACAACCCTAGTACTTTTAAATTAGTCATGTTTTTGCTTAATTAGATACTCCAAGAGCGGTGATTTCTAGCTCTAGCTGACATGAGAATTGCTGGGGAAGGTTTTTTGTGTTTTGTGTTTTGTTTTATTTTAAAAAAAAAAAAAAAGCCAGGCTATTGTGGTGCAAGCCTTTCATCCCAATGCGATGAAGGCAGAGGCAGGAGGATCTCTGTGAGTTCCAGGGCATCACAGAGAAACCCTGTCTTGAAAAACTGGGGGTTTAAAAAAAAAAAACTTCTCAACATTGAAAAAGAAATTTAAGGAGTTAAGAAATATGCATACTAAATGATGTTACTGGCTTTTGATAGTTTGATCTTCTTTTGGTTTGCATAAAAATGGGATTTCATGCCACAATTACAGTGCTGTGATCTTTTGGATACTGAAGCTGCCTTATAGAGGTTTAGAACTGTGGCTGTGAGCCTTAAAGAGTTTTGAGGAAACTATTGACATGTATTTGAATATTGATGTTTTAAAGGATTTGATAATACACTTGCTTAGGAAATGTTAACTTATAAGAAAGTACAGTTTCTCTAAAGGCAACTAAGTGGTTAATGTACTAATCAGACATTTTGTGGAAAAAAAATGCTTTATATTTTAAGTTTAGCATTGCTGAGAAATTTCTGCTATTATTTTTTCACCATAATTGGCCTTTAATTTTGCTTTATTTTGTAATGAAAGGAGACAACCCTGACTTGCAAGCAGCCGTTTGACCTTCCCCATATCAAAGTATAGTCTTCTAAAGGGAGGAGTGTCTCAGTAACCATTACATCCTGGGCTCTGTGCTCTTCTCAGGAAAAACATAATTATGCCAGGTAAAATAATTTAAAAGAGCACAAGTAATATACTTAGTAATTATTTGCTATATACATTTCCTATCTGTCCAAGTGGTCATGATTTAGGAGTGTCTTCTATCTATCTGTTGCTTTCATTGGTTAATTAATAATGAAAACTGCTTAGTCTGATAGGTCAGAACATATGTAGGTGGAGAAGACAGAACAGAATTCTGGGAGGAAGAAAACAGAGTCAGGCAGATGCCATGGAGCCAGCCTCCAGGTCAGACATGCTGAATCTTTCCCGGTAAGCCACCACCTTGTGGTGCTACACAGATTATTAGAAATGGGTTAATCAAGATGTGAGAGTTAGCCAATAAGAGGCTAGATATAATGGGCTAGGCAGTGTTTAAATGAATACAGTTTCCATGTAATTATTCTGGGGCTAAGCTAGCCGTGCAGGAACCAGGCAGGACAAAAAGCAGGCATGCTCGCCTCATCACAACATGGTCAGACTTATAGACTCCTATCTTTGTTTAAATTGTTCAAAGTGTAACCAAAGCCAGAGCCTGAAAAAGATTTAAAGATGATTTAATAGGAATGAGGAAGGTCAAGATATACCTAAATTAGTAAAATCTTCTATTTGAAGCCATCTCCTCATTAGGCATCAGACAGAGGCAGACATACTTACACTATTATGAATGAGTTTATTTTTCTTTATCATTCTCTAAATATGTGGGTTGATTTCAATGAAAATCTTTTAAATAAATTTGTCCATTAGGGTAAAGGTCAATAGGAAATATGATGGGCCAGAGAGTATTAATACTGAAAAATCACATTTTTTTTCTACATAAGAATGTTATTAATGATGAATAACAACTTGCTTTTCAAACTGAAAATTGAATTGGAGGTGAAAAGCTAAATGATGAGTTATTTTCTTTTAAAATTTCCATGCAAAATAATAAAAACAATTATATAACAAATTATAACGTTTCTATTTGTCTATTCAATTGTAGGTAATAATACCTCAATATAAGTTAATATGTTACATAAACTATTTCAAGTAACTATTTACATATGAATATATTTCAGAGGAAGGACAAGAAACATTGACATATAGGTAAAAATTAATAATGTTATTTAATGTAAAATTTTCAGATGTGTTGTATGATTACAGGCAAAATTCATCCTTCACCTCAAATTGCATTGGCTAATTTTTCCTCTAGGAATAAATAAGAAAAAGTACAAATATTTTAGTTTTGCTTATTAATTACGATATTAAAATATGATGCCCTGAAAATTTCTATGATAATTATGAAAATATATTCAGAAGTGATCAAAACAACTTAAGTGTAAGTAAAAAATATTATAGAATAAACTAGAGAAAATTAAAATTGTTTTATCTAAAGCTCTTGATGATTCATATTTTCCAGAGGTAATTTTCTTTTTAAAGAAATCAAACAATTTTGTTGTCTTGACCTTTCCCTTTGTTTTTCAGGCAATGCTGGGAGGTGTTTATATAAAGCATCTAATTGTCCCTGATGGCTGATTCACATTGATTTCCTCCTTAGAAAGCTCCTTTTGTCTGAACCACAAAATTAGCAACTCATGAAATGTTGCCTTGTTCAGTACTGGCTCCAGGCAAAACTATGCCCTTCAAAAGGTAGTCCAGGATCCTCTTAATTTTGCCTCTTATACATCATTTCTTCTTTGTACGAAAGTTCTAACTCCCGGCATCCTAAACTCGTTTTAGAACATGCCTGAGTGAAAATATAAACCAATAATTTTTCTTTTTTACATTTTCACTTTTAGGTTATAGTTCTGTTTGAGATTTTAAAATAATTGTTTTTACAACTATTTCTAAACATAATATATTTAGTGATCCTGGAATCTTAAGACATCTCTCTTACTACCCCAAAAGCCTAGATCTAGAGGTTAACTTCTTATATGGCACTTTAACGTGTTCCTAATCTTGGGAGGTTCATAGAGATTTTGCAAAGCCTCCAGCGTCAGGTGACTATCAGAAATGGAGATAATGTAGTCTAGGGACTATAACTTTAATTGTTCTAAATTTAATCTCTAAATTTAATTTCATTTTGCAGATTAGACTTATCAGAAAGAGCATGTATTTAAGTTTTTATAATCATAATTGCTGACATCTTTTTATTTTTCTGCATCAATAAAAAAGTATAGAGAGTTATTGGCATCAAATGGTTTATTGAATGGGGCTAATAAAACAGGAGTTTTATGGCATCAAGTATTACCTTTGTTCTCATTTGAAAAAGAAAGAGAAATAATGAAATGAGAAAAATGGATAAACCACATAATTTACTTTATTTTTAGTTTAATGAAGGATATATTTTTAAAGTATTTCCAAATAATTTTCTCGGTATTTTGGTGGTTATAATATCTTTATTAATCTTCAATTTTATTTTATTAATTTATATCTCTGTTGGGTCAGAGGGTGCACAAAGATGGAGACAGACCACCAAAGTCTAATAAACCAGAAGCAAACTTTATTCCATAAACCAGAATCCAGGAAAAAATAAAAAATAAATAAATAAATCTCCATGGGACACAAAAAGCTTATCAGCTCGCTGAGACTACAGCCAGAGATGGATTTTGTTAGGCTTGTGGCGAAAGCCAGTGTTTGAACCCACCTTTTTAAAGTAGGGGCACCAAGCATTAGGTCTGAACAAAGAAATTTTTACAATCTCAAGAAAAAAAAATCAGATACAGATTGCCTTACTTTACAATCTTCATTAACAGGGTGTTTTTAGTTAAATTAGTGTTTGCACTACATCTATTGTCTTCCTTGGTCCTTCTAGGTGGTGTCTACTGAAGCCCTGTGTTCTCCCCTTTGATGTTGCCTGTTTCACACAGCAGGGATAATGCATACCCCAGAGGTTATTTCCTAAAAGTTAACTCAGCTCATATCTGTAGGCTAGCTCT
Source organism: Alexandromys fortis (assembly GCF_014885135.2). Classification (NCBI taxonomy): domain Eukaryota; kingdom Metazoa; phylum Chordata; class Mammalia; order Rodentia; family Cricetidae; genus Alexandromys; species Alexandromys fortis. The sequence continues at coordinate 2,427,831 of NW_026068103.1, forward strand.
CGGTTTGCAGAGAAATGCTTTGGCTTTGTAAATAGCACTATGGATTGTAGAGTGAAACAATAGCCCACTGTTAATAGTTAATCCTTAAGCTACTGAGAAAGCTGCTGACAGTCTGTTATCATTCTCCTAGGCTTACAACTTTATATTTCTTTATATATACGCCTAGGTAGGGTGGTGGAGAAGTTTACTATAGATATGAGGGAGAAAACAGGGTCATCTGGAAGAGTCCAGAGTGAACATAACAATACGAAGGCCATGTATATAAGGAAAGAAGGGGAGGGAAAGCAAGAAAGGAGTTGCAGACCAAGAGGGTCAGCCTGGGCTAAGAGACTAGCATGGTAAAAGTGGCTGAGTTATGTAGGGGTCAGAGGAGCTGGAAGAAGGGAAACCCAGTCCTGTACTTACTTGTTCAGGAAAACAGTTATGGTCTATCCGTCAGAAAGGACTCTGAAATAGGTAGGAACTGAGGGGTGCTGGGATAAACTGACAGCCAGTGTCTGTTTTAATATGTTAATAAGCATCTCTGTTAGCCATTTGTCCTGAGTTTAAGACCTATTACTAAAGAGACCTTAATTAAGTTTGAAACCTTAAATTATTTTTTGTTTTAAAAAGAAAACAAACTTTCGTTTTTCTTTGTACATAACAATCTAAGTTTCTACCTCCTCCATTCCTCCCATTCCCTCCACTTAAGCCCTTCACTCCCCCCCCCATTCATTCCTCAGAGAGGGTATGGCACATTGCTTTGGTAAAGGGCCAAGGCTCTTGCTACTATATCTAGGCTGAACAAGGTATCCATCAAAAGAGAACAGGTCCTCAAAAAGCCAGTACATGCAGTAGGGATAAATCTTGGTGCCACTGCCAATGACTGTTCAGTCTGCTCCAGCCATGCAACTGTCAACCACATAATGAGGGAATAGTTTGGACCTATATTTATTCCATCTAAGTCTTTCTAGTATTGGTGTGCTCCCATTAGCTCAGGTAGACTGTTTCAGTGGGTGTACCTATCATGGTCTTGACCTCTTTGATCATATTCTCATTCCTCCCACTGTTCAGCTAGACTTTGGGAGGTCAATCTAGTTCTCTGATGTGGGTCTCTGCCTCTGTTTCCATCAGTTGCTGGATAAAGGTTCTTTGGTAATATTTAAGATATTTATCAGTCTGACTACAAGGCAAGGCTAGTTTGGGTACCCTTTCTTCTATTGCTTAAGGTCTTAACTTGGGTCATACTAAGGAAGTGTTCAATATTCTTAACTTTTGGAGGAAGCAGTTTGTTGGTTCCCAGCTGCTTAGTCCCAAAATAACTAAACAGAAACTGTATTATTTAAATCACTGCTTGGACAATTAGCTCTAGTTTCTTATTTGCTAACTCTTACATCTTAATTTAACCCATCTACATTAATCTGTGTATCACCATGAAGCCATGACCTACCAGCAAAGTTTCAGCATGTCTGTCTCTGGCAGTGGCTCTATGGCTTCTCCCTGACTCATCCTTTTTCCCCTCAGCATTCAGTTTAATGTTTCCTACCTACCTAAATAGTGCCCTATCAACAGGCAAAAGCAGTTTCTTTATTCACCAATGGTATTCACACCATACAAAGGGGAATCCCTCATCACTTAGCCATCAGGGAAATGCAAATCAAAACAATGCTGAGATACCATCTTACACCTGTCAGAATGGCTAAGATCAAAATCACAAATGATAGATTATACTGGATAGGATGTAGAGTAAGGGGAACACTCATCCATTGCTGGTAAGAATGTGAACTTTGACAACCACTTTGAAAGTCAGTATGGAGGTGTCTCAGAAAATTGGAAAATAACCTAGTTCAGGATCCAGAAATACCACTCTTAAGCATACACCCAAAAAATGTTAAATCATACTATGAAGGCATTTGTTCAACTATGTTCATAGCAGCATTATTTGTAATATCCAGAACCTGGAAATAACCTAGATACCCCTCAGCTGAAAAATGGATAAAGAAAGTGTGGAATAGTTGCACATTAGGATACTTCTTCTGTGGCTGGGTCATGACAGCAGAATAATCTTTCTTCTTCCCAGAATTCTCCTGTACTCATCACCCCACCTCTACATCCTGCCTAGTTGTCCTGCCTATACTTCTTGCATGGGTACTTCCAATCAGCATTTATTTAAAATATAATAAACAGGATACAGACCATTGTCCCACACCAAGTTTTGTCTCCAATTTTCCTTTCCTATGCATGTTTACTTTTTATTCTTTTCTCTTTACGGTATGTTTGTTCTTTAAGAAAACTAATGGAAATTTATTTTTTACTTATGAAGCAAAATTTTATTTAGACTCTTTATTAAATATAAATATATGTATGTATATTATATAAAATGTAAATGATGAATTCTCTATTTAATAAAATGTGATTCAAGAATACTTATGTAGTAAACTCATAAATACATGAAAGATTCCTTGTAGCTCATTGTGGTTATATACAGGGAAACAGATGGTTTAAATTCTGCTGGCTTGGCAAAAGCCAATTCTACCACTGAGCCACCAATTTTTATTGGCTGGTTTAGAAGGAGTGGTCTTTTGGAGATTAAAAAATTCTACCACAACACATAATCTATAACACAAACAGTAAATGCAAGGAAGCATTTAATAGTTAAATTAAAAGCAATAGATTCTAAAATTAACAGGCATTGTCACTTAAATGTTCCCACAAATGAAAAATTATCTGAGGTAAAGTTCTTTGGAAATTTGAATGCAGGACGCAGATAAAGAAGGTATCAGCATAATCATTTTCATGTTGAAAACTATTGAAAAAGCTGCAGTCTGCAAGATGCCATTTAAATGCTGATAGTACAACTCCTGCACTCCTCTCTGGATTCATCCGAAATCAATTTTTGCTTAAAGGTTACCTTCAGTAAGCCTGAAGTGCTTGTAGTTTTCTCATAAACACCATAGTTGTTTGTTGTTGTTGGTGGTGGTGGTGTTTGTTTTTTGTTTTATACTTGAGCTGACACGGATCCGCATCTCTTCACACAGATCACCAGACTGTTCTACCTCAGGGTTTCCTAGACAGCTCACAACTATTTGGTCAGGCCCTAGTTTCTGACCTAGCCTCTTTGTTTCTCCCAAATCTAAATTCACAGGGTATATAGATGGTATTCACCTTTGTGGCCCCTCTCTACAAATTAGTCAAACTAACACCTCTGCTCTTCTAAATTTCTTGTCCAGCCAGAGATTCAGAGTCTTATCTTCCAAGGTCCAACTCTTCACGCCTCAGGTCATCTGCTTGGGCCTAAACATTACCCCAACCCACAAAGCCATCACTTCGGATAGAAAGAGCCTAATCCAGTCTCTTGCTCTCCTCTTTACTAAAGAGGAAATTTTATCATTCCTAGAAATTACTTACATTCCTGGACCCCCTCTTTATCCCTCCTTGCTCACTCCTTATATCAGGCAGCCCTTGGCCCCTCACATGAAACCCTTCTCAATCCTAAGCCCTTTCAGAAGCTCCATCAGGAGCTCCTCCAGGTTCCAGCCCTTTATCTCCCAGAACTAACTTATTCAATATCCCTTTATGCAATAGAAAAAAGATGGATATACTGTTGTGGTCCTAAGGTACCAGCTGGAACATTCCTTTGCACCTGTAGCATAACTGTCAAAACATCTAGACCTTCCCACTCAGGGATGGGCACCTTGCACATGCATTTTAGCAGTTATGGAGCTCCTCATTCATGAATTGGAAAACTAAGCTTTGGGTCACCCACCACTATCTTTTCCTTCTACAACCTATCTCATCTCTTAACTTATAAAGACTTCATACTCTACCTCTTTCTCTCTAGGTGGCACTAGCTGAAGATGACACAGTGACTTTCTAAACTGCCCACCCCTCAATATCTCAAATCTCCTTCCTCAACCAAACACTAACCACTCCTCACCTCAGTCTTGAGTTGAAACACTAAAGGAACTACTGTTCCATCTCTCACACATACAGGAGCATATAGGAGGGCATGTTGCCTCAGGCCACCTATATCTGATACATAGATGCCAGCCCCCTTTTACATGAGAGGACCCAAAAAGCATGCTATGCCATAGTTTCAGATACTGGGGTGGTTGAAGCACAGGCTTTCCCTGCCCACACTACTAACATGCTGAATTAATAGCTCTCACCTGTGCCTTCCAATTGGCACAAGGACAAAACCTTAACGTGTACACAGACTTCAAATATTCTTTTCATTTCCTCCATTCCCATGTTGCTCTCTGGAAGGAGCATGGGCTACTTACAACAAAAGGAGGATCCATAACTAACTCAGGTCAAATTATGGCTGTGCTAAAGCCTTGCATCTCCCCAAAGATGTAGGTATTATTCACTGCCAGTCCCATCAGACAAACAACTCCATTATCTCTAAGGGAAAACAACAACCGAGCTGATGAGGCAGCTAGAGCAGCAGCCCTTCATGTCCCAGACTCACCTCACTCAATTCAGGGAGGCTATACACAACAACACACATCACCACAGTCAGCCACTGACTGATGGAGGAAAGTCATCTGTCTATGTGTTACTCTCATTGGTTAATAAAGAAACTGCCTTGGCTTTTTGATAGGGCATTATTTAGATAGGTGGAGTAGACAGAACAGAATGCTGGTAGAAAGAAAGCATAGTTGGGCAGATGCAATGGAGCCAGCCGCCAGGTCAGACATCCTGAATCTTTCCTGGTAAGTCACCACCTCGTGGTGCTACACAGATATTTAGAAATGGGTTAATCAAGATGTGAGAATTAGCTAATAAGAAGCTGGAACTAATGGGCCAGGCAGTGTTTAAATGAATACAGTTTGTGTGCTGTTATTTCAGGTGTTAAGCTAGCCATGTGGGAGCCGGAAGGGACGAAAAGCAGGCCTGCACCCTATCACTACACCTGACACTCAACAAATTCTATCTGATCTACACCAGCTCTTTCATCCTAATAGCTAACTGTCTCATTTTGTCAAGAACCACCTCCAGTCCAACCCTGAGGACTTGCATTTCTTAAGAACTATTACTGCTTCTTGTAATATATTGTCAAATATCAGACCTTAATCCTAGACATCATGCCCCCCTCCCACTTTTTCTTACCCCCTAGACCAGGAGCTCCCTCCCAGGGAATGACTGGCAACTTGAATTATATACCCATAGTCATATGAGTTAAATATCTCCTGGTTTTAGTAGACACATTCTCAGCATGTGTGGAAAAATTTCCCACTACTAACAAAAGGGCTCAGACAGTCTCTGATCTTGTCCAGGAAATTATTTCCCAATTGGTAATCCCCACCTCTCTCCAGTTAGGCAATAGTTCTGAATTCACCTCTCAGATCTCCCAAACCCTATCTAAAGCTCTCAGAATTTCTTGGCATTTTCATATCCCATATCATCCTCAGTCCTCAGGAAAACATTCTTGTTAAAATATCACAGGAACTTCACCTTGACTAAAGCTCTTGCTTCTAGCTGCTGTTTTCAGGCTCTAGCTTCTCCCCAAGTAAACACATCCCTTTCTTAATTTTTATGTATGTATGTATGTATGTATGTATGTATGTATGTATGTATGTATTTATTTATTTATTGGTTTTTCAAGACAAGGTTACTCTGTATATTTGGAGCCTGTCCTGGAACTTTCTCTTAGATTAGGTTGGCCTCGAACTCCGAGATCTGCCTGCCTCTGCTTCCAAGTTCTGGGATTAAAGTTGTATGCCACCACTGCCTGGACAAGTAACAGCTTTCAATTGTGCTATTTGAACTCATGTATGGGAGGCCAGTTCTAACCCTTGACCTCCCAAGCAAACCCTCACCTCTCCCTGACCACCTACTCACCCCCTCCCCACTGCACTGTATCATCTCTGTTTTCACCTGTGGAACTTTATTGACTACCCCCTACCCCAAATAAGCATCCAATCCTTGTCCATAACCAATTGACATCTGGAATCAGGTTCTTGTCTCTCCTCCAGAACAATGCCCCTCACCCCTTTCCTCTAAATGTCAGTGTCCCTTGAAGGTAATTCTTGTAACCCTCATAGCTCCTAACTTTGAGGGGCCTCCTCATTGGATTCATTTAACCCACCTTGAACTCTTCTTATGGTAATCCTTCTTCATATACAGAAACCCCAATAGAGCCCTGCTTTTAAGTTTCAGAGGACCCCGAGGTCAACTGCCTTGTCTCCAAGTCCAGAAAAATGAGGCCTCACCCCACAACTGTACTCAACTTAACTAGTCTGGGAACCTCATATGCTTTCCTTTCCGACCACTCTCCACCTTCTACTGTCTCTACTAATCACACCCTGTTTTATCAGTTTCATCCCATGTACGTCCAATGACATACTTAAAATTTCTAAATGAACTAGTTAGTTGTTTTTAAAGGACTAGCAACCATTATCCACAGAGAAGGAGGCATAAAAACTATCAAACATTCCTGGGTGATATGAAACAACAGCACCCTAGAAATATTAACACCCCAAACTCAAAAAAGGTTCACAGAATAGATTTCAATATAACTCTTTACTATTGACTACCCTCAGCCATCAACCACCTGTGCTTCCTGAGTGTTAAGATGATGCCATGGTGATGAGGAAGGAGTAGGTGCTTTAGGTTTATTTATGTGAAAATAGAAAAGCTTAATTGGTGATAAGGAAAAAGTGCTTTGAGTTGTGTGAAAAAATAAATCATGTTCCAGATTCCCTTTTCTCATTATGTTACTACCCATAACATAAACACTCACTGAAAGAATTCTGATAAGCTATTAATCTAGCTCTGGCAGAGAAATACCCATTATACTATACCTCTATATTTTCATAGCCACAAGCTCAGGATTTTAAATTCCCTTGGCTTTTTTTTTAATAAAACTTATCTGTTCATAAATTCAAAGATTTCTTGTAAACTCTGGGGAGTCAACTTGGATCCACCTCAAACAGTGTCTTGCTGTGTCCAAATGACACTGGAAGTTTCCTCAGAGCCTGGACAGTGGTGAGGCAACTGAAACTCCAGGACATGGCCAGCACCCCAGCTTTCTCAGTTTCCCTCAAGATTCTGACACCCCTGGATTAGCAGCAAACAGTCTCGAGAACCTAACACCTTCATTTTCTGCCCCCACTTACCATCCCTAACTCACTTTTTATGATAACCAAAAGGGGAAAATGTTAACATTTCTGCCAACATCTAGGTAGCCCCAAAGCCCTATGGCTGCACAAGTGTTTTGAGTACTCAAGCAAAAACTAGAAAGCTCAGAGTTCTATGACCATATAATACTTTGTAACCTATGTGCATACTGTATGCGTGCACCAAGGCCCCTTTAAAAGCAGACTCTCTCTTCTCTACTTCCTTTTCCAAGGCAGGTCTCCCCACAATCCCTCTTTTAAACCCCTATCAATAAACTTCCATGTGGGTGCACTCACATTGTGCTTAATCCTCACAATGCTGATCACTTTCACAGAACAATGCACTTGTTCTAGAGATTTGAAAAAGAGAGTTTCATTGTAGCACAATTAATAAAAATATAGAGACAGGTTTTGGGGTTCAACCTGAAAATTACAAAAGCAAAGCAACCAAGACACTAGAGAGCTCTTACCTCTTTGAAATCTTCAGACTGAAAGAGAGTGAGTAACTGTCTCATCTGCCCTATAGTTCTCTCTAGTGCTGGTTGTGATTATTCAGCCACCCCTAAGGCTACACTTGTGGGTTGCCCATCATCAGCATGTGACGTACTCATGCAAACCCTTGTATGCATGCGTGGGTCGCCCGTCATCTGCATCATCAGTGTGTGATGCACTCATGCAAACCCCTTGTGCGCATGTGCAAGGCATGGTACGCTTGTCATCAGCTTGTGACATAGTCACGTCTTCCCTCTGTGCGCATGTGGTAGACAGCCTTTAAATGCTGGATGCGCCATCTTTGCTCTCTCTGTCCCCCAATCAGAGAGGCTCCCTCTCTTCCTCTCTCCCTTTTTCAATCTGTACACCATTTTTCCCAGGCCTGTGTGCACTTTCCCCCTCTAATAAACTCCTAAGTGGGTTTGTTCATGTCTCATATTCTCCTCTTACTTGCGCCAGATCATTTCACTGGTATTGAAGGCGTGAAGGCGTGTTACTACCACCGCCTGCCCTATTTGGCTATCTAGTGTGGTAGCTAGGATTAAATGCCTCTACTGCCTGGCCTGAATGTCTGACTATTGGGACTGTTTTGTGTTCTGTTCTTCGAGTAAGATTCATTTATTAAAATACAAATGAAATATTATTATACTTCATTAACATTTAAGCAACACTAAAATGTCTAAATCACATGTCCATTAGAAAAGTTTCCAAAATATTTCAAAGTAACAGTCACCTTGGCAATAAAACTTGCTGACAATATACAAGTAAAAATCTTATGTATGTATACATAGAAAAGTTCCTTAAATAAAATACAGTAAATGGAATCCTAGAGCTGTGTTTTAAAATAATCATACATACACATAAGATAGTAATGGAACTAAGAAAGTCCCTGATATCCAATGATGTTACAAGTATCACTCCTTAGTGCTATGAATTAGCTATGTGTTTATAAAGAAATGATCTAAACAGTCTTAGACAGCTGATAATAATGAAAACTATGTTACTTGATTTTATATTTACTAATCTTTAATTTTAATTTATTGTAGACTGTGCTCCTTCTATGTGTAAAACAATAGATACCAAGCTATGTTTGAAGCAGACAACAGACATGTAGAGTCGTGGGTCTATACAGTCTAGGTTTGTGCAGTGAGCTCTGTAATGCTCATTCAAGTTGAGTGCCTAGTAATGTATTGTCTGTAATGTTTGCTGTCAGATGGGATATAGTTGTACTATAATTACGTGGAATTTGGTCCATAAAATGTAGGATGATTAAATGTTTGAGAATGTGTTGCTATAATGCACTGTCATGTAAGTTTTAAAAAGACTGTTTCAAATTAAGAATCATCTAAAATATTATTAATGTAACCACTGAATTAGTGCTAGAGAAATAAGAAATATGGAGCCAATATAGATTTTAACGCAAATTGCTTCTGAAGTTTGCATGTAAATTGAAGTCAAAAGAAGTTTTTCTTAAAGCTGGGGAGGTAGCTCAGAGTTTGAGTGCTTGCTGTTCTGTTGTGAGACTGGAGTTTAGCTTCTAGCACTAGCATTACACAGCTCACAAACACCTGTACCTCCTGCTCCAACAGTGCTGACACCCTCTTTTGGCCTCTGTGAACATCTACACACATGTGGGCCTACACATCCACATATACACATAAACACATAAGTAAAATATTATAAGTTTTAAAGAAATCAATTTATTTTCCTTTGAAATAGCTCATGTATCTACAGGAAAATATCTCTGTTTGTAATGAAACTAAAGCAGGAATTTTGTTTTGTTTTGTTTTCTTCTTACAAATGGGGATCCCGGGAAGACTTGATATTAATAAGTGTTCAGAATATGAGGAGCAACATTACATATACTTTTGATATTCTACGTCACTGAATAAAAGTGGATAGTCTTTTTTTCTGTTGTTGTTGTTACATCAAATTGACTTTAGTACTGAGCCAAACCCTTCATCAGCCTTATTTAAAGAAAAACCATCTTGTCCTACACACAAATCTCTCTACTGTCCACAAAAGACAGGCAATTCCCAAAAGTATTTTACAAAGTTCTATAGAGACTCAGGAAATCAATGTTAATTGTGTTACTAAATCTCTTATTTAAAGGTACTTGTTTTATATAAAATGTCTTATAAATTATTATATAAAGTCAAAGCAATTCCAATATTACCAGTAGGCTAGTATATTAATTTTGGATAAGTGTCTTTTTTATTACTTAATTCATTATATATCTTAAAATTTTGAATTGTAAGCATAGTTAATTCAGTATATAGAAAACACCCTAAATGGTTGGTTCTCATTAAAATTATGAACAAACTTTCTCTTTAGTAATACATTTGACTTTGCTTCTCAATTTGAATATGTTAGTATTTATCCCTAGTTTAGGATGGAATAAATTATCCAAGTGCCTTTGCCTTCGCTGCTCCTTAGGACTTTCTGTGTGGCTTGATTTCTCTTTGCTTAAATGATTCACTTTGAACTGTCATTCAGTCTTTGATAAGAATGTCATAGAAATGGACATGACAAGCACAGGCCTGTAGTCCTAGCACATGGAAGGTTGAGGCAGGTGGATTACATGTTCGAACAAAGCCTCGGTCGCTTAGTTAAAAACCTGTCTAAATCACAGAAGAACATCATAAAAGTTGTCATGAAAAAAATTGAACAGAACAGTTTTCCAACTATTCCATTTTTCCCCTGATACAGACTCACATATCTTCCTACACTGTGGCAGCTTGCATTGCGATATTTTACCTGCTGGCTCATTGAGTAAGGCTTCACGGCATTATGTAAAGGTGCAGGGGAACAAGATTTATTGAAGATATAAATTCTGGAAATAGACTGCATGACACTCACTTCAAGGGCACATGGGAAAGTTCCAGTCAGAGGACAGCTGCTCTGTGAGGTTATCTCCCTGAAAATGCAGAAGGGGGAAAGATTACTTAGAGCATGATCATATGGATAATTCACAGTCTCTGAGCTTTAGGGGGAGTGCTTTACTTGGTGCTTTCTTTCTCTAGGATGATAGAGTTAAAGGGCATATGTCTTCCTAGTGATACAGAGAGGTGAATTCAATGTGAATTCCACAGATCAGTACTTGACTGAGCAATTTTCCTCTAGAGAGAGGCATTTTCATAATTTAACAAAATTGTCTTTGGTCCAGTTTTTCTTTCTTTCTTTTTTTTCCCCTGAGATCATATTATACTCCAAACCCTCCCATATATCCCATACTACTCTTTTTTTTTTCAAATTCATGACCTCTTTCTTCATTAACAGTTATTGCATGCATATATTTTGCTAAATATAGCCTGGTCTGTCTTTAGACTGTTACTTGTATATGTGTTTTAAGATTAGGTATTGGATAACAAATTGGTGAGCTTTTCTCTGGGAAGGAATATTTCTCTTACTGTGAACATTTTGTTGTTGCCTGTAGTTCTTGTGTAAAGTTAATGCCTAATGGCCTTTCTCATGTCAACTTGGGCATAACTATTGCTACCGTCCTTTTTCAGTTCATGTTTAGGTAGTCATGTTGGTGACACTTTGTGGGTACACTTCTGACATTCTTAGGAGACACAGTCTCACAGAAAACTCTCACTCTGATTCCTACAATATTTAAAGTTCCTCTTCCCACAGTGGTTTTCCCTAATGGTCCCTGACTGTTGCAATGAGAATTTTCCTGATGAGGGGTGAGGACTACACTTATCTGTGGATATAAGGACAAATATTTAGAATAAAGTTAGAGATTATGATAGTTTAACAAAATAGTGGTTGCAGGTTTTTCTTCAAGATTCATGACTTCACAAGCCACAGGTTATTTGCTAGGTCTCCAGTGCCAATCATGATTTCCCTCCTCTTGAGTGAGTCTTAAGTTTGATTAGGGAGCTCTCTGCTATTGCTAAGGAATGAGTACTATTACAGCAATCTAGGCTTATGGTCTTATGCTTGTCATTATTGTAGCTCTTAAGTATCATAGTTGGATAAAGATGTTGGATTATTTCCTCCATCAGAAGCTTCCACGGAGCATTCTGGTATCATGTGTGCTAAGTACTCACGGAAGTTCAGGTTAATACCAATTTAGAGGTCTCCGAGCCTTGTGTCTAAATTGCATTGTGCCTTTATGAATAGAGACTACCTTAATCTCTGAGAAGCATTCAAAGATGATAGCAAAAGCTTGTATGGTTTGGGAGTCTCCTAGATAACCCTAAGCAGCAATTCAAAAGAGGGCTTCTCATGCCTGGCATTGAGGTTTTTGTTAGAAAGTCTCTGGCTTGTGGGGATAGAATTTTCAGCCCATATGAGAAAAACCTCATTTAAATTATTTATATATGTTTATACAGTCTTAAATGTGTCATAGTTTTTGTGTACAGAGTTAAATATAAAATTTCTTATGTCATTTTTACAGACCTATACTGTTATTTTATCCCCTTTCTTCAGAATTAATCTTCTTTCCAAATTCCTATTTTCTTTTCTTTTAATTTTTCTCTTTTTGGTACTTCCTGATTAGATCGCTTGTACTCTGCTTTTTATCTATCTCCCATTCCTCTACCCAACCATGGTCTATTTCTACTTTCCTGGTTTCTCAAGTTACCCATAGATATGTACTCATGTCTGAATATTTGGAACTAAGAGTCTAAGATGAGAGAAAACATGCAATGCTCATCTCTTTGTGTCTGAGTTGCCTCACTCAATATGATCTTTTCCAGATTCATCAATTTATATGAAAAAACTCATGAATTCACTTTATTTATAGCTGAATAGTGTAAAAGTACCATAGTGTATATGGATCACATTTTCACTATCCATTGATTAATTGAAGGACATTTAGGTTGTTTCTATTTCCCAGCTATGTGACTAGTGCAGTAACAAATATGCTGAGCACATATACATAAAGCAAGATGTGGAGAACTTTGAGCAAATGCCAGAGAATGATATAGTTGGTCATATAGGAGATTCATTTTTAGTTCTTCAGAGACTTTCTTAAGAAGTTGAAACAGTGTAGCAAACAAAAAATAAAGAAATGTGAACAATATAAGATCTGAAGATGTTAGAATAACATAATTATCTTTGGGAGCATGATGTTGTGCTTGGAAGTGGGATGGAGAAGAAAAAGGACTTGCTGCCAAATTCTCAAGCATATCTTTTGCAAAGGACCATGTAGGTGAATTGCAACTTGTAAAGTGATTTGTTAAAATTCAGTTTATCAATCAATTCCTTGAAATCCAGAGGTAAATGCAAGTTGATCAATCTCTTGAATAACTCAGATTTAAAAGCTCACGAACACTCATCATAGTTTAGCCTCAATATAGCATAGTGTCCAAGGTCTGATAATCCTTGGAGTCCACTGCCACCCATCACTCATTAGCATCATTAAAAGGGGACCATTCCTAAGAGAGGTAAAATTGCAGATTACCTTCTGTAATTACACTAACTTGTACTGAAAGAAATTGTTCAAAATTTCTTTCATGCCTGATAACATGGCTGGGTTTGTTAGAAAATGAACATTATATTCACAGTCATTTTATCAAAAATATGCCCATGTCTTAAAGGACATGTGATTTTCCTCATCATGTGTATTTTTTTCATTTCTTTAATATCTTATGGAGTATTGAATTTGAGATGTAAAGTTCAGTCATGGTATTATTTCTACTTGTTTTCTGTAATTGCATCCTTGGGCCACATTCATTACTTTTGTTTCATAGTCAGTTGTGTGTCTGAGTACAGCATCTGTCTTATTTCTGCCTATATTCTCATAGCTAACATTGCATCCTATTGGATGATGGTTTTTGGATGTTATGTAATGTAAGAGTCAGCAAATTAGCAGAAACTCGGAGAAAATCTGTTTTCTATAAATTTTGCATGTCATTTATTTTCTTATTTTATTTTATTACATTTTGAAGAACATTAATCATCAGTTCCAAAGTACAGAGTCACACACCTAAATCAGGAAGCAAAATATATGCTGATCTCATTGAACAGAATAAATTGAAAGAATTTGGGTCAATATAAAGTCTCAGAATACTCAAGCAGAATACCAACTGCAAGAGTCTTGCTTGTAATTATAAAATGAAATTATCGGTCTTTTAAAATAAATTTAGGACTTAATTTTTAAGAAACCCAAATGCTTTTATATTTAACAATTTTATTGGATTCTATAACTTTAATTAAATCTACACACTTTTCTCAGTTAATTTCCTTCTTGAAGTATATTATTTTTCAAGAGTAATTTTGAGAATCTTTTGTTTTTACATTTAAAAAATTGGTTCTAAGTAAAACCATATTTTATTAGAGCCATACCACACAATGTCATGAAATAAAACCATTAATTTGATACATTTGAAATATATGTGAAGATTGTGCTGGCTGGCTGACTTTTTGTCATTTTAATGTGTGTTAGAGTTATCTGGGAAGAGAGAACTCAATTAGAAAATGCCTCCATTACGTTGTCTATATCGGATTTCTATAATAATCATTGACTGTGCTAGCCCAGGTCATGCCACCCTTGGGTACCTGATCTTGGTGATATAAAAAGGATCAGCAAGCCATGGGAGTCAGTCATTAAGCAGCAGTCCTCCATGGCCACTGCTTCAGTTCCTGCCTTGAATTCCTGCCCTGACTTCCTTCAGGATAGGCAACAATTGTAAACAATTGTAAATTGTAAATCCTTTCTTACCTAGTTGAACTTGGCTATTGTGTTTTATTTCAGCAAGAGAATACTAAGAGGAGAAAAGACTTATTGTTTATGGGGTCGATTCTTATTTCATTTGACTACTCTTTGCTTATGAATACAATTTAGTCTTTTAAGAATTTGTTTATGAGTTTTTTATTAGTAATTTCATATTTGTATACACACACATAGGTTTTTATTTTCATTTAGACATCTTTCTGGATAGCTTCTTTTCTGTGAATGTGTTTTCTTTAAATAAGTGTATCCTTTCACTACTGTTGTTTGTTGTGTTTTGTTTTTGTTTATTTCATTTTTTTCTTTCTTTCTTTTTTTTTTTTTTTGTTGACACATGGTTTCTCTGTATAGTCCTGGCTATCCTGGAACTTGCTCTAAAGACCAGGCTGGCATCAAATCAGGGATTTATCTGCCTCTGTCCCCCTAGTGCTATGATAAAGGTGTGTGCCACCACTGCACAACTTGAATCCTATTTATTAACTCCTTTTTTCTAACTTCATTTTTCATGACACTCAATGCATACCATTTTATTTATCTATATTTAATGAATTTGGATAATAATATAAAATCATGCTCTTATATATAATATATCTGAAATGACAATTGTTTGCTTACTTAATTATCACAAGAATTAGGTTTACTATTAATAAAATGTGCCTGGTTGAAAATTCAGTAAGAGAATTAATTTTTGTTGTTTGCTTCATGGGCTGGAGCTCTTTGTCCAATAATTTTAACATCCCCATCTGCTCAGACTACATTTGCTAATAACCGCCGATAATGCATGACTGCTTCACACAGGCTGGGGAACTCAATTCTTCACAAGTACTTTTCTGTCGCTAAAGAAACAAGATAAGAAGGTAAGAAAGAAAAAGGAAATTTTCTACATTTTAACCAGAGAAGTCCCTTTCATTAATGTGTAGTATTTGTATCAGGGTACAGATAATATCTACAAATAAAGCTCCCACCATGTTATGAGATCTCTGAACTGATCATTTATGATTGGTCAGTTACTTAATAATTTGTTTCTGAATAGATGAAATCCAAGAAAACCTTTTCCGATTGAGTTCATCCTCATAATAAACTGAAAGTTCACAATGAGTCTAGCATTTCCCACGAACTACAAGAGTTCTGTGAAGAGTGGACAGCAATCAGCACACAGGGGCAGCAGAGACTTCTTTTCATGCTAATGAGACCTTGAAGGGCTACACTGAAAGGCAACTCATTGTCTCAATGATAATGAAGCAATACTTGCCTAATGTTAAGATCAGATTTATTGTTTGCTTATTACACAATTTAATTTTATATAAATGTTATAAACAACAAATAAAATTTTAGTATTTCCTTATTATGTGTTTTTGGTATGTGTATTTTCATGATAACCTAAGTGTAAAAAGCTGTAAGAGTCTATAAAAGTGTTGGTGATTTAAAGGGTCATGTTTGGTCTCAGACAAGATTACATTTATGGTGGGTGACTTGATCTGTGACTCCTTTCCCACCTTCTTAATAACTGTTATGTGCCCTTTGCTTTCCTTAGTGAAATGCAATCCTCTCCTCCCTGATGGAGATGGCAGCAGCTGCTGCTGATCAGCATTAAGCTCTCTCATATTAAGGGAAATACTGTTCTTTGTGTTTGCCCTTGACTCTCCTTGCTTTCTAGGAACAGAGATCACCTCTGAGAGTGTATATTCAATCTCAGCTAAAGTGGCAGAAAGCACCTTTTGGTTTCAAATTTATTATTCTTTTGGAATCATCATATCTATACTTATTTCTGAATGACTTTTTGACAGTATCTACTGTTGAACACTTGTTGCTATTGGAAAAAAAAAAAACAAATACTTTTTCCAGCCTTGGTAGTCCTAGCCTTTTTTCCAAACACTCAATAGGCAGAGTCCTATGAATATCTAAGAGTTTGACCCCAACCTGGTCTGTATAGTGAGTTCCATGCTAGCTAAGTCTACAAAATAAGATCCTGTCTGAAATAAACAAGCAAGCAAAATATTCGCCAAGCAGAAAAAATGTTTTATATTTTCAATTCTAGAAATCCAAATGATGTGATGAATTGAATTGCATTTAGATTGCTTTGCATATTATTAATGCTTTCATTCAGGGGCATTTTATTAGCAAATAATTTATAACCACAGATGCTAGGTATAGAGTAAGGGACTAAGGGGGAGAAAAGAATCTCTGGAGAATCTGGAGGTGGAGGAAATAGAATACATATTGATAGCTTTGTGCAGTGGATGATAACATGAAATGCAAAAGTGGAGGGAAGTACTCCATTGTGTAAATGTACCACATTTTCCTTATCCATTCTTTGGTTGAGGGACATTTAGGTTTTTTCCAGGATCTGGCTATAACAAATAATGCTGCTATGAAAATAGTTGAGCATGTGTCCTTGTGGCACTATTGAGCATCCTTTGGATATATACCCAAAAGTGTTATTACTGGGTCTTGAGGAAGGTTGTTTCCTAATTTTCTGAGAAATCTCTACACTGACATCCAAAGGGGCTGTACCAGCTTACATTCCTACCAGCAATGCAGGAGTGTTCCCTTTACCCCACAACCAATGTAATACTACACAGCAGAAAAAAAAAATGACATATTAATTTTGCAGGCAAATGGATGGAGCTAGAAAAAGTTGTTTTGGATCCACTACATGCTTCACATATTCCTTGGGACCATGACTCATAGCTACACAGGAAACAAAAAGAGTTATAACATATTTTTAAGGACAGCTTCCATCTCAACAATAAATGGCAACACAAAACACACTCAATAGGAATTTTAGAGGTTCTTTGTCCCAAAGTGCTTTGTTGGGGTTTGATTTCTTTCCTCAGAAATCTTTTCCATATATATATTATGGTTTTCAGGTTTTTTTTTTTTTAAATAGCATTTGTGGTATGTGTGTATGCATATCATGTGCTTTTGCTTTAATTCTTTTGTTTTTATTTGTTGTATTTTATTCAATTCTGGTTTGTTTGTTTAGTTTCTTAGTTATTTTCTAATGCGAGAAAGAAAGAAAGTTTGTGGATTTGGGTTGGTTGAGAGGTAAGAAGGATCTGGGAGGAGTTGAGGAAAGGTATATAATGATATTGAATGAAATGACTATTCCATAGAAAATTTTACTCAGCTGAAGTTTTCTCAAAGTTGAAAATTTAAGACATCCAATGAATGAAATAGGCCATATTTAATAAATAATTTTAAACAAAATTTTTGTTGAAATTTCTTTGCCAAAGATTTATAATCAATTTTTATTTTATCGTTTGATCTTTTTAAAATCAGAAAATGTCACAATAAACATGGTAAAGGGTCTCCTTCAGTTATAAATTTATTTGCTCAAGCCATAAGAGGTTTTGAAAATAAGTATCAATGTAATTTTAATATTGAAAAGGTATCTTTGGAAATATAATCTCTTACTTAGAAATTAATTGCCCCTTTATATTTTCCTTTTATCATAAGTATGTGTCATTCTTTGATATGTAAGAAATACCTCATTCTATGAAAACATGACTATCACTTCCAGTTGATTTATTTTCTCATAATTACATTCATATGATCACATTGCTTGACTTGAAGAAGAATGATAATTCCCAGCACATGACCTCTATTATTTATGCTATTACATACACCAGATAGAACTAAATGACTAAAGAAGACAGATGAAGATTTTCAGGTTGCAAATTTTTATATTACACAGATTTTAATAAGGCAAATAAAAATGTTACTTATTTGATATAATGACAGAAGGAAATGAAATAAACAGCCAGCTTGCCTATCATTAAATACCTGGAAAAGGTGCTGTTTTCCAGAGCAGGATCATTTTTCTTTTTAGGAGAGGAAAATATCCAGTCACAAAAGCTATTATAACCTAAATTGAAAGGCATAAAACACTAAGAAACACTTCTATATTAGAGAAAGAAAGATGATGAAGACGATGTCCATCTATTACGTTGATTGATGGAAATGCTAGAAATTGATCTAGGATTTATTTTATTTATTTATTAAAACATTCTTTTCTCATTTTACATACTAATCCCAGTTCTCACTCCATCACCTTCCCTGAATCCACTCATCAGAGAGGGTAGGGCTTCTTATGGGATTTCAATATAGTCTGTCACATCAGATCTAGGAAGAACCAAGGCCTCACAACTATATCTATACTAAGAAAGATATCCCTCCAAAGAGAATGGGCTCCAAAAAGCCGGTTCAAGCACTAGTGATAAGTCGTGGTCCCAATAACAAGAGCCATGCTCTACAAAATAGTATCTTCCTTACTTTTTTCCTGCTACATAAACAATAGGTGGCTTTGAACCATCTGAAATTAATTTTGTGCTGTTCCAGAGGCCATGAAGTTCAAGGACAAGGAAGAGACAGATGCAATGCCTGGTAAGAACCTTATCTGACATACTATGGTACCATCAGGTAGGATCTTTCTGAAGACTCATTTATGATAATTCTCATCTGATTCGCGGTAAGACTCTGCCTCCATGACCTATTGTCACTCTTTCTAAGCCACACTTGCTTACAATCACCATATATGTAAGGATTTTAATATCTAGTTTTAGGGGAATATGAATATTCCAACTACAGTCTCCCTCTCCCATATAAGATGTACTCAAATAGACCCAAAAAATAATTAGAAAGTGTTTAATAAAACTAATTATGTTATTGTATATGGGTTAAATTTTATATTTCAATTTCTGCAAATACATTTTATTACAATTTTCTTGATGTTTTGGCTCTTGTGATGGCGATTCTTGATTGTCAACTTCTCTATAATTCATAATGAACTATAATCTAGAAATAGAGGACACACCTTTGAGAGATTATTTTTGCTTGGTTTAAAGTGGGTGAATCCACTTCTAGTCTTGACGCTTAAGGTAGGAAGATACAAATCTTTGATCTGAATCTCGAGGCAGGAAGGCACACTTTTAATCAGCATCACATCTTCTGCTGAAAGCCTATATAAAGACGTGGAAGAAGGAAGTATTTGCTCTTTTCTTGCCTGTTCTAACTTTGCGAGCAAGTCCATTCCTTCGCAGGAATTAGATCACAGTTCTTCAATCTCAGCATCTACTGAAGACAAATTAAGACATTCATCCTTGTGAGCTGAGCAATCTCTGGATTTGTGGGCTTTATGTTCATAGCCCAGACTTGTTGGTTTAGTTGGATCATAGTGTGTAAGTGGTTTTAATAAACCCCATATATAAAAATTCATTCTATAAATCCTTCTACTGTAGAAAACTCAGACTAATACAAGTCTTCATAAGTTTAATTTTCATCATGCTTTGATAGTGTGCTAATTTAGATGTAATTAAGGAACAATGCTGAAATTTAAACAGCTGTCTACAATGAGGTGAGTATATGTGAAAGTTAGTATATCAAAATTTTATAAAACTTGAAAATAATTTTAGTTAAAAAATTCCCTTTTATATTTTAAATTTTTCCAATTATTCAGTGGTCTCTTCACTACTGAAAGATTGAAAACCCTGCATTAAAATTCTTCAATGACACTTCAGAAACATATTGTTTATGTAGTTGTTATTTTTATTGACTTTGTCATATAGGACTAGAAAAAACATAATGAGATCTGATCATGGTCATCCTAAATGCATAATGACAAGCACTATATAAAATCTAATCAAAGGAGGGAACACACACACACACACACACATACCACAAAAACACACTGATCATTATTATCTCTCAACATCAATAGTCTAAATTCCCCAATTAAACAACACAGATTCACAGAATGGTGGCAAAAACAAGTTCCTTTCTTGTGATGCATCCAAGGAAAGAGCTTTGACATTAAGAGAAGAGTACACATCATTTTACAACAAAGAGATGGAAAAAAGATATTCCAAACAAATGAACTGAAGACATGAAGTCGTTCAGAAAAAAAAAAAAAAAACTTAACAGAGAAATGTTACAACTAACTGACATCGAACATCTTATAACATTTTAATTAAAATGAATACACTATATACCCAAACTCATGAATGACAGTGATTATAACAGACAACTTCATAGCTTAAAGTCTCTCTATAAAAAAGTTTTACAGAGAAGTCATATAGTGACAATAGTAAACCTGAAACCTCTAGAATAAAAATAAGAAACCACACACAAAAGCAGTAGATGGCAAGAAATAATCAAACTCATGGTTGAAAAAATAAACAAAGAAACAACACAAAAAATTCAATGAAGTAAAAATAGATTCTTTGAGAAAATCCAGAGATTGAAAAGTTAACCAAATTAACCAAATGGCAGAAAAAATATCAAAATTAGAAATTCAAAGGGGGATATAACATCAAACAAGAAAATTTTGAGAATCATAAGGACATATTTTTAAAACCTGTCCTCCATCAAATTGAAAAATTTAAAGGAAATGGACAATTTTCTCAATATATGCCACCTTCCAAAGTAAAATCAAGATCAGATAAGTTATTTAAACAGACCTCTATAGCCTAGTAGAAGAAGGTATTACAGTCTCTTAGTGAAAATAAATACAAGTCCATATGGTTTTAGCACACAATTCTACCAGACTTTCGAAGAGAATTTAATGTCAATATTCTTCAAATTATTCCACAAAATAAAAAGAGAAAAAAATAACATTGCATATTTTTTTTAACAAGGCAACAGTTACTCTCTTACCCAAACCACATAAAGTCACAGTAAAGAAAGAGAATTGCAGAGCAATTTCTCTTCTGTCCATAGGTGCAGAAATTCTCAAGAAAAACCTGCAAATAGAATCCAAGAACACATAAAAAAAAAAAAATCATGATTAAATGGAGATGCATGGGTGGTTCAACACACATAAAACAATTAATGTAATCCACTATATAAACAAACTATAGCACAAAAACAATATGATCACAATATTATATACAGAAAAGGCCTTTGATAAAATCCAACACTACTTCATGATAAATGTCCTGGAGAGATTAGGGTACAAGAGACATACCTCTACATAATAATGATACTTTACATCCAGCCTGTTGGCAACATAAACTTAAATGGAGAGAAACTCCAGGCAATTCCTCTAAAATCAGTAACAAAATATAGTTGCCCAGTTTCAACATACAATTTTAATATAGTAATTGATGGCTTAACTAGAACAATAAGATCATGAAGGAGATCAAAGGAATACAAATTGGACAGGAAGAAGTCAAACTATATTTATTTGCAAGTAGTATGATAGTGTATACCCTAAAAATTCCACTGAAAAACAACTATGGCTAAGAAAGATTTTCAGAAATTTAGCCGAATACATTATTAATTCAATATTTCAGTATTTTTTATATACAAATGACAAATGGACTGAGAAAGAAATCAGAGAAATAACACCTTTCACAGAAGCCTAAAATAATATAAAATACCTTACAGTAATGCAACCCAAAAGAATAAAAAACTTACATGATAAAAACATTGGAAAAAAGAAGTTAAAGAATTTATCAGAAGACAGAAAGCTCCCTCATGTTCATGGGTTAATAGGATTAATACTGCAAAAATAGCCATTATACCAAAAGCAATTTGCATATTAATTGCATTCACTATCAAAATTCCAACACAATGATTCAAACATTTTGAAAAGACAAATTTCAGGTTCTTATGGAAACACAAAATATGGCGTCCAAAACAACCCAAGTAGTAAAATAACTAGTTGTAGTATCATCATCTCTAATTTCAAGTTATGCCAAAGGACTATAGTGAAAACAACTTACTATTGGCACAAAACAGGTTTGTAGAAGAATTCAAACAGATCCATACTTGCCACACAACATTAAATTTTTGACACTAAACCTAACAGAAAAGAAAGTAGGAAATGTCCCTGTTCATTGTCACAGGTAAAGAATTCTTAAACAGAACACATCACAGGTCCTAAAATAAAAAAAAAAAAATAGGAGACAGGCACTCATGAAAATGAGAAGCTTCTGCAAGGAAAAGGACACCATCATTCAGACAAAGCAGCAGAGTAGAAAGTGGGAAAATATTTACATGAAATATTTTTATCAATAAATATTTTGGATATATATGCAAAACAATGAATTCAGTAAACTAGGTATGAAGAAATAAAACAAACCAATTAAAAATGGGACACAGATCTAAACAGAATTCCTAAAAGAGAAAATTCAAATTATTGTATCACTCTGTCAGTGTTCTATTGCTGTGAAGAGAGACTATTTCCATGACAATTCATATAAAGTAAAACATTTGATCGGAGCTTGCTGACAGTTTCAGAAGTGTAGTCCATTGTCATCATGGTAGAAAGTACAGAGGCATACAGGCAGACACGGAACTGAAGAAGTTGAGAGTTCTACATCGAGATTCACAGGCTGCAGGAAGAGAGAGTGACAATGGTCCTGGCTTGACCTTTTGAAATCCCAAATCCACCCGTAGTGACACACTTTCTCCCACAAGGCCATATCGACTCTACCAAGGCCACAACTCTTAATCTTTTACAAAGAGAGTCATTCCTAATGACCAAGCATTGAAATATATGAGTGTATTAGAGCCATTCCTATTCAAATATACATATCCAATTTCCTGAACTACAAAGGCTTGTAGCCATATCTTAATTCAATATGTAATCAATCTACCTTCAAAAACCTCTATAGTCTTTAATAGTCTCAATACTGTTTAAAAGATCAAAGTCTCTTTTGATACTCATGGCAATCTCTTAACTGAAATACCCAATAAAGCAAAAACAAAAGAGCAGAACATCACATATTTCCAACACACATGGGACCAAATATACATTACCATTCCAAAAGGGAGGAAAGGGGGCACAAGGAGGAAATACTGGACAAAGGCAAGACTAAAACCCAATTCTGGTTCTCTATTTCTGATTGATGTCAGGGCACTTTTATGACTGCAATTCCTTTCAGATTTGCTGAAATATAATACACAGTCTTTGGCTGGTTCTACACCCTGTTAGCAGCTCTTCTTCATGGTATCTGACAACTCTGGCATCTTCAGTTCTCCAACACAATTCATGCTTTGCCTTCACAGCTTCACTCAATAGAATCTCTGAGCTTCTATGCAGAGACACCTCTGTTACATGCCTAGGTTTAGTGGCTTAACTTAGCCAGGGGCAGATATTCCACAGTTTTTTTTTTTTCTTGTTTTCTCGATTCTAAAGTCAGAAACATGTAACTGAATTGCCAAGTTCTGTAATGACCTATTGCTGACAGGAACACCTACACAACCACTGAAAATACAGAGGGTGTGCAGGTTCCTACATAGAGCGTTCACCCCTACTTTCTAGTGTCTTTAGTATATACTCTGCAGACTACAAAAAAGAAATGTGAACATCAACCCAGCCAGAAAACTTGATCTACAATGATGTCCTGCCTGCAAGTAATGTTAGTGCAAAGGTAGCACAAAGCTGTGAGAGTAACCAACTAACATCTGAGTGACCTAGGCCTTTCCTTCAGATGGAACTCATGCCTAACACTGCTTGGATGCCCAAGAAAATGAGACAAGATATCCCAGAGACTTAGAATAATACCAAATATTACTGCTCTAGAAAAACAAAAACGTAAGTCATAGGAATAAAATTATACCTTATAACATTCTGATATACTCATAGATCAGGACTTTGTTCAGTCATCATCAGAGAAGCCTTCTTCTGTATTAAATGGAAACAAATATAGAGACCAACTTTAGATACTATTCAGAGTATGAGAGATCTTTGAACACTCAACTCAAAATAGGACATCTTCATCCAATCCCTGTCCTCAGGGCTTAGAGAATACTGAAGAAGAGCAGGCAGAAAGAATGTAAGAGACTTACATAGATCTAACCTCCATGGGAAGTAGAAAAAGACAAAATCTACTGCATAAATTGGGAGCATGGGGTCCTTGGGGGGAAGGTTGAAGTGGGGAGGGGAGAGACAGGGAGGAGAGCAGAGAAAAATGTAGAGCTCAATAAAAACCAATAAAATAAGAAAAAAAAAAGAGTCCTATGCTTATGGACTGAGCATATTTTAATTAAAATAGTAATATGTTAACAAAAAGACAAAAAAAAAAACAAATGAACGTAAGAGCCAGTTAGAATTGAGGACACCAAGAAAACAAGGTCCCCTAAATCAACAGGATTGAAGTGCATATGAACTCAGAGAGATTGAGACATCATCCTCAAGCGTTGCACAAGTCTGCACCAGATGTGGTTTTAGAACTGAGAGAAGAGGGCACATGCCATGCTCCCATCCATAACCCATAAGCAATCTCCAATTGAAAACCACTTGCAAATGAAAATTTAACTCTCCACAATGGACTCTCGCTAGGGAAACAAACTCCATCTAAGGTAGGCTACATGCTGTTAGGTGGCCAACAAGACAAATTCGAAGGCATCTTTGTGTGTGTGTGTGTGGGGGGGTTCTTTCCTCACAATAGTGTATCAAGGATGTTCCTCTTATTGTTTTATATTTTTCTTTTAATTTTTGCTTCAATTTATTCACCTGTATATTTTATCTTCACTCTCTTTCCCCCTAAATGTCATTGTATATGTTATGGCTTCCAGTTAAATGTTTTTATGGGAATCCTGGGTATAGGAAAAGTGTGTCTGTTTCTGTGACTTCTGTTGGGCTCTTTTCCTTCATTTACCTTTGTCTTACTGTGTTGTCTTAGTTTTTGTTACATCTGATTATATTATATGTAGTTTAATTTATTACTAATCCTTAAAATCCTGATTGTTTTCTAATAAGAGACAGAAAGGGATGGAATTATAGGGGAGAAGTAAATAGAAGAATGAGAGGGAGAGAAACATAATAAGGATATATTATATGAGAAAATATCTATTTTCAAAAAAATGGAAAAACAACTCAGTAGCATCCTAATAATTAATCTATTTATTTCTAAATCTGAATTTGTTAGGTAATAAATTAACTTATTCTGGGGAGTAGTAACTCTGGAAAAAGTAAAAACCATTACTACTCAAGTAAGGCCTAGTCTTACATTGCTGAGGATGAACCTAGAATTCACCTCAACTGCACCAATGTTCCTCTATAGTCATCTACAAGTCCTTCCAGGGTTTTACAAAGTTGGATTTTCATTTGAATCACAGCTTGATGGTAAAATTAACTAATCCTTTATTGAGAGCTTATAATTATGCAGTAGTGTGCCTGTGAAATTTCAGAAGGCACAGAAAAGAACCCTTAAATTTCTTGCCAAAAATAGTGTAAGCTCCAGAATCTTCCTTTTAGCTGCTGGTACATTGCAAACAGACACATCTCTGACCTTGGAAGTGAGTAGAGGATATACTAGAAGGTCAGAATTGGGGAAATCAGAACCAAAGCAAGTTCAGGGTCATAGTCACTTGTCCTAATTTATTGAGAACTCACTCATAAGAGAGTCACAGCAGTTCCTGGAAAGCATTCTCTCAGTTTAGCATTCATCATCTGGCTTCATCATAACAAGTATGTATTCAGCTAAGATGATGCTCAGCTAGGCACACTCTCATCTTTAGGAGCTGTTCTCTAGAAATCAAGAATGTTGGACATTTCTCCATAGGTCTATATCTTTGAGGCTAAGATCTCAGACTTATTGGCCTAGAAAATATTTTACTTCATTGTATAAACAACACAACACATGCACACACACACACACACACACACGCACACACACAGATAATCACACACGCACAGCTGAAAAAAATGAGAAAGGGGCATCTTGCACGGTATTTATATCTGCAAATAGCCAACCTAAATGCCTTTGGTCCCCACACTGAGAATAGCCACAAAGCAGGTAAAGCTTAGGGTTGGGAACGGATTCTGTTAAGGCATGTCTTTGTGAAACAAAGTTGATTTTACCAAGGAGGCAAACAGACTATATCTGAAGATAGGTATATGGAACTAGCTGAGAAACCTCTAGAAAAGAAGTTGTCTATCTGAAGTAAAAGAAAAATGGGAATCATTTGGGAAAAAAAACAACACTAGTGGTAAAAATATTCATATCACTTCTAATTAGAACTCCTGGCCTAGACGCTTAAACTCATTTATTTCAATTTGTGCTTCTTTGTTTGTTTGTTTGTTTGTTTGTTTGTTTTGAGACCAGGTTTCTCTCTAGCTTTGGAGCCTATCCTGGAACTAGCTTTTGTAGACCATGCTGGCCTCGAACTCACTGCCTGTCTCTGCCTCCTGAGTGCTGGGATCAAAGGCATGCACCACCACCAGCAGCTCAATTTGTACTTTTTTATGAATTAATTTTGTGATGCACAATTTATCTTCAAATCTTTGCTTTGAAAAAAACACATTTGCTGAGAATAAATATTTCCTTATTACAAAAAAATAGAGTCATGGTCATAAAAAGGAATACTGTATTGGCATTAATATGGACAATACTTGTATATAAAGGGAATACTGTGTTGGTGTTAATATGGATAACACTTGTATATAAAACTATTTAAAAGTAGTAGAAAGTGGTAGAATTGTTCTACTCAGACTACAACACACTGATTTATTGATTACACGGACAAAAGTAATTTTTGAGGAGATACTATATATAGGATTTCTAACAGCTTCAATCTCCTTTGATTAATATCTTTTTAAATTGATAAGCTAAGTAATAAAATTCATCTATCCAGGGGGTGTATGTCCCCCTAAATTCTGTTATACCAGAAATATTTAGTCACAGCAATTTGTCCTCACTGCCAGTGTGATCAACCATGTCCACTGTCCATTCTGCATTCTTTACCCAGATTCTTATTCCTGTGTAAAGGGGCCTGGCACACTTCCTCCTATGCGGGTCTAAAGACATGAAGATTTCACTTTCTTGTATTCAGAGCTTAACATGAGCATCTCTTGGTTTCAAATGTTATCCAGTTTTGTCATCTGACATTTTAATTTTCATCTTTTGACTTTCATCTTGAAATTGAACAAGCTCAAAATAAGAGTAAGAAACCAGATGCATCCCTGACTTTAAATTTTTTCCCTTCTTTAGGCCCAATATCTTCCCCTTACAAAATCCTGAAGCATCCACCATTTATAAAACACAATAAAATGGCAGGGTCTTAGGGAAAGCCAGTTGTTGATGGACTCAGGAGTGGCTACCTGTAAGCTAATGTTCTTCTAAACATGAAAATAACTCGTCGTTCTTGTATTCCAGTTTCACAAGATAATCACTGCATTCTTCAGTTCCGTTTAAATGATTGTGTCTCTTTTTCTGTGTATGAGCATGGGCATGAGTATATGTGAGTGTGTGAGTGAGTGTGTGTGTGTGTGTTACACACTGTAGAATGTATTCAATCATCAGTGGGAAAATCTTTGCCTATTGGATATGAAAGGTCATAAGTGTTCAGAGTCCTTTGTCAGAAGGGGGCACCCATGTTTCCGCAGGGCCTCCCCTCCTTACACTTACACCGGCATTGTAATTGGAAGCACTAAGCCATCTCTCTCTTTTACTCTCAGAGTGACAGTGGCTGGCCTCAGTCAGTGTTGGATGTTTGATCAGCTCTTTGATATGTGAAAAAGATTAATGTCGACCAATGACATAGCTAACAGGATGTAGTTGATCATTGATTTTACTTTTTATCTTGCTGATAGGTTCTTAAATTTGATTTGATGGTTAAAGATTTCCTCATAATTCTTCCTGACCCAGAAAATTTGATATAATCAACAAACATGGGCACAAATTTCTTGCAAATCCTTTCTCAAGGCTTATGATTCACTACCTTAAATTATCCGGTGCTACATTTTAAGCAGGGAAGGAGGGAGAATAGACGGGGAGGAAGCGACGGAGTTGTATTCAATAGGGTTAATCAAAAATCAGTGTTGTTCCTTTCTACTTTTACTTCATATGTCACTGTAAACTCTTTCCTTCCCAGTGAATAAGATGTTAAACAGGTACCCAGAGCTTCTCTCCTCATTGTTGAAATACCAAAAGTCCTATAGATACCTTTTATTCCAAGAATTCACTTCTGGTCCAGGATACTCATCTAAATGAAAATACGTAACACGCACTATCCTTTTTTTCTTCTGCTTCTTCCTACTTTTCTCTAAAAGCCTGTAATGGGTTAAAGGACTGTGGCAAATTTCTGTTGCATTTTTAACATAATGCATTTTTCCTCTCTGTTAGATTATGACCTTTTCTGACTTTTCTAACGTTTAAGCTGAAAAAGAAAAAGAACAATGCAAAGCAAATACACTCTCATATACTGCCACTTCTCTCCTGTTGAGGGAGTAGTATCTGTCAGACGTCTGGAATTCACTCTTTTTAACTGGTGGAACACATGTCTCCTTAGAAATTTCCCAGTAAGTAGCCAAGAACAATGCATGTGGTACAGTCTATGATGCACATGGTTGGAGCTCTCAGTTTCTGAGGACAACAACATGCAAGATGGAAAGTCAGAGTGCTATATTTACTGGTAATTTAAGGAGTGGAGTCTGCTACACACACGCACTCGATTGGTGGCCCTTAGCCTTCCTGGTGGCATTCTTGGACTAAGTCTGCAAAGTGATGACTTTTAATATTTTTCTCTACCTTTTTAGCAGAGAAAGAATAATGTAAATCCAAGTATTTCCCTTTCTCTCATTTTGACTGTTGGGGTATGTATATACTGATTCCCAGGCTTAAGTCAGACTCGGGGGCACATAAACCAATTTCTTAAAATATTCCTTTTCACTCAAAAGTCTTATTAGTGAACAAATTTTTGTTTATTAAGTTTCAGTTACTAACTAAGAGAGGTGTAATGAATTCAGATAAAGTTTAAAATATTGAAGTATATATTTAGTATTGTAACCTCTTAAAGCAAAGTTGTAAAACTGTTATATAACTTAACGAATTTTAGAAAGTTAAAGGTAATTATCACATGAGTAAATAGGTTGTAGAAATGAAGGAAATTATGCATAATTTAATAATAACTTGATAAATGTTTCTGAATATTCTGTAATACCTAGACACAAACATGACTTCAGAAACACATGAAAGAATGATGTCATAGTGTTCCACTATACAAGCCATAGTTTTTGCTAAATACTCTTGGTAAACTAAGCTATTTTCAAAAATTCTAAAAGTAAATATTATGAACCATGATTATCTACATTATTGAATAAAATATTTTGAAAGAGCAAAGGACTGGAGAGATGAGTTAGCATTTAAGAGTATGTACTCTTCATACAGAGGACCCATGTTTGGTTGTCAATAATCACATTGTACAAATCAGCTGCCTATAACCCCAGTTCCAGGGGATTCAACTCTTGCTTCCAGGCTCTGTAAGCACCTGTACCTATGTGTACACCTACTCACACAAACACACTCAAATACACATAAAAAAAGTAATTCTTTACAGAATGAAATACTCTACATTATAGGTAATTTGCATGGTTTAAAGGAAGTACAAAGGTATATTTTGAGCCTTAACCTGAAATAATAACTGAAGGTCAGATGAGAAACTGAATAGGAAGTGATGCACTAATTTCATGAGGCAAGAGTAAGCGTATCATATCAGACTACATATTTTTGTTTAGGATAGGTATGCCTAATGATATTTCTTAGCTACAACCATAAACTTAATTTCACCAATTTTTGTACTATTTTTATAATGATAAAAAAAAAACTCTCAAGGTATAATGATGAGAGTCATAGATAAAGCCAGGTGATCATACAAGTAGTTAAAATATTCATCAACCAAAACTGTCCCATATTGCAAAAGGAGGCAAAATTGTCATTGAACAACTGGAAAATATGTATTAAATTTTGGTTTAAATTTAGATGAGGCAAAATAATTTAAGTAGAAAATTTAAATATGTAATTACCTAGGTATTCTGGAAAGTATAAAATGTCATATTTTAGAAAACATAATTATTGAGAACCTATTATGGTAAATAAATATTAACAAGTATCACAATGTGGCATAAAAATAACAGGAATTGATTTCTAATAATTTTGGGGCTTAAAGTTTCGCATGTGAAGATACCACAGTTGAGTTCAGTGGCTGTTGTTTGGAAAGCAAAATGTTGTTTCTTTTGCATCCTCACATCACAGAAAACAGTCAATAGGATGCTCTGGCATGCCATTTATTAAAGCACTCACTCATTCATGACTTCACCAACATGTGCTGCTCACTCTTTGAGAGCTAAAATGCTTCACACTAAGGGCTAGTAACAAAATGTAGATTATGGAGAGCATAAAGCCACACATTTGACATTTACACTACTCCTAATCAGATAAAATGGAAGAAAATAGATGTGAAGGTGTGTGTGTGTACATATATGAGAAAACTAACATGATTTCTGTAAATATAAGGGTCCCATGTACCCAGAAGTATTATTTTGGGTGAGATGTGCTCTTAGAAACCAATGCAACATTTGAGGTCATGTCCAACCAGTCAGTTTAAACTTACGCGTTTTCTTAAAAGGTTGGGAACATGGGAAACACTTCAGGTATTTTATAGTCACATTCCATCAAGTTGTTTAGCAAAGGCCTACACAATATTCTCAGAGACAAATCAGAAATAATAATTCCATTTCTCTTTCTACATATTCATAAATGGCTGACTTACTGTGCTCTTGCTCCAATTATCTAAAGAAAGGTGACTAATGGTGCTATTTGAAATTTTGATGTCTCTATCCTGTCATTTTAATCTTGAATCAACAATTTGTACAAACAAATGGGTTTGTGAATAAACATTAATAGTTCAAAGTTCAAATAATTGAATCTGAGGAAGAAATAAATTAAAGTTCTGAAATATTTAAACAAAGGTCAGAAACAATAATAGATTTAGCACATATATTTATGTTTTTCAAAAGAAAATGACTAATAATACTCCATATAAGGATTATAAAGAACAACGTTGGTGATTTTCTTTAAATTACCAGTAGGTAGATGAAGTTTAGTGTTTTATATATTATAATATTTATATTAGTATTATATAAAATTCAAATACTTTTGGATTCTAATTAAAATGCATTTAAGCTTAAATTTACATATTTTAAAATGATTTATATTTTATTACGATGACATAAGCTATAAAACTGAATACCTTTAAATGACAAATTTAGTAATGAGGATATAAAGTACAATGTATGATCTTAATGAATAAAGGTGTATTTAATATAGGTTTCATAATATTAAGAATATTACAAAGAGTATAATAATGCAAGTGTAAAAGTAAAAATGTGGAACTATGAGAAGCAAACACCATTGTTTGTGATCTTAAAGACTGTCAGTAATATTAAGCTTTTGGTACAGTGATATTCATTTAATTAATATATTTCCATATTTCTTTTATCACTGTGAAACTATCTAACTTCCTGCAGGAGATGTTGTAAAGATTAATTACTCCTTTTTTTGTAAGAGATCACAAAGTTTAATATTAATAGAAAGGCACATGAAAGATGGGACTGAGAACTATTTAACATTGTCGCAAAACCTTCTACTATTATTACTTTCAGGGAAAAAGGTCAGCATTTCACATACAATACTCATTAATAAGTAGTCAGAAAACACAATAAAGTTTTATTAAAATTTTATGAACCTATTGTGTACATTTTATTATAAAAATTTTATACAAATTTTACTTAACCCTAGCAGACCCTATGCTCTTCAGTGCTCCCCTTCCTTCTCATTTCAGACAAGATGCCCAAGTCTTTAGCTCACTGATCCACATCTCTCCTTTCTTATCTCCTCAAAAGGAGGCGTTTTTCAGTTCTCTTCCACTTTAAATTTATCGTGGCCTATATGGGCCATTGAAATATTACAAGTTATCCAATATTAAAATGAATATGTCTGAATCTGTGGTGACATCACTTGTCATGTAATGTCTGTAGGGAAAGAACAATGGACAGGTGAGATACAGTTCCTAATTAACTGGACAGCAGTGGAGAGAGGTGAAAGGAAACACTGGGTGCTTGAACAAGATACAGCCATGATTCTAATCTGATTAATGGTATAGAGGAGCAGACAGGACATTATGAAACTCTATAACAGGATCCTTTAATAACTAATGAGAAGTGATATTTACAGTGATGAATATCATGGAGGAACTGATATTTAAACTAAGATTTAAAAAAAATTATAAAGAATTAGATATGTGAAGGGATAATATGTTCCAAGCAGGAAAATCAGAATATTTATGATCCTCTGGAGCACTTCACAAAATAAAAAAAATCTATAGGCTTAAGTACAGTTCAGCACTGATTTATTATTTTAACATAGGATTTATGATGAAGTACCAGCTACATAGGGAAATGGTAAACATAATAACAAATATTATCCTAATAAATAAAGACTCTGGAAGTTATCTTCAATGTCACATAGCTTACTAAAGTCTCAAAATTTTACATTAGTATCTGGTACATGATATGATATTCCTATAAGGATTAATCAATAGAATAAAATGTCTGGCTTCTATGGTTATTTGAAGTCCAGATGATTTTTCAAATATCTACAGTGGCAATGAAGAGCCTGTAGAAAATGAGAACCATGCTCTCAGATTGATTTAGTCATAAAGACTTTTATACGTACATGGAAGCAGTGGTAGCAACTGGAAAGTTATTTTCTCAGAACATAACCCACTAATATAGTGCACTTACTGTGGGAAGATAAGAAAGATTTTTCTCAGTCACATATCTCTAGCTGATATTCCACTATTGTTTCTACTTATCTGTGAAAGGCATGGCAAAATTATTTGATCCATATGCTTCATTGATTTCACTTAAATGGGAACAGATAATATCACTAGTGGTTTATATGATTAATACTTTTGTGGTCATTGATAAGTGTTGGTTTTGGCTATTAATATCCATTTTATTCCTGATCCGTGTGTTTAAGGACTTTGTTCTTTGTTAGATACAGAATGCTGATTTATTCTCACAATATATTCTCACAATATATCATGGTTGTATTTTACCTCTTAAATTGGAAGAAACAGGAATAATTAAGATGTATTTGAATTGTTGTTTATTTTCCTACTTCTAGTCTTAATAAGAAAACGAAGCTAAAGATATGTTTAGTTTCTGTATATCAATAAATGAGAATAACAATACCTCATAAAACTATGTATTACAGAATGGTATGAGACAGAATCATTGCTGGTGACTTCCAATTCAAGACTGCAATGCAGATATGCAGATTATACTTTCCCTTCTAATAAAGCAGCCATAGTCCTCACAGACAGAAGCCCTGAGAGCAGTTTTCAGTTCTGTATTCTGTCAGTTTTTATTCTTACCTAGGTGGCTCACATACCCAGCCAGACATGTGTATGGGTATCAGAATAATGTAGCAACTGCAGTTCTATTGGCCAGTTTCTATCCTGGGCATCCATTCAATAAAGCTATCTGTTATTCTGGGACATATAAATTTTAAGTTCTGACTATAAATTTAAGCTCTATGTGACTTGCAGCAGTGGCTTTTCATTCTGTCACTGAGATGTAGAGCAGTAACTTACAGTATCTCCTGTAGATTCTTAAAGGACAATAGTGCTTCTTTGCCTCCAGTTAGATCTTTTAGGATGCAAAAGTTACTATTTGCTTTACTTATATTATTTACATTAGCTCACACAATAAATACCAAAGTTAGATTTTTAAAAAAACCAAATTTGTTTTGCATGTAAGAGATCTTCATAAGAGTTTAGTTCATTGGCTTGAGCCATCATTAGAATTAAACTCTTTGATCTTGAATTACATTAGGGAAGAGTTTGCATTATGTAGTCTTCTATTTTGTTTCTGACAGCTGATTTCATGATTTCACTCATCATTAGTCCCGCGTCCATTAGCTATCCATTTTTTTTAAATATAATTTTTTATTGAAAAAAAAGATTTCCGCCTCCTCCCCGCCTCCCATTTCCCTCCCCGTCTCCCTTTTCCCCCTCTTCCCTCTCCTCTCCCCCTCCCCCCACTCCTCTCCCCCTCCCTCTCCAGTCTGAGGGGCAGTCAGGGTTCCCTGCCCTGTGGAAAGTCCAAAGTCCTCCCCGCTCCATCCTGGTCTAGGAAGGTGGACATCCAAACTGGCTAGGCTCCCACAAAGCCAGAACATGAAGTAGGATCAAAACCCAGTGGCATTGTCCTTGGCTTCTCAGCAGCCCTCATTGTCCGCCATATTCAGAGAGTCCGGTTTTATCCCATGCTTTTTCAGTCGCAGTCCAGCTGGCCTTGGTGAGCTCACAATAGATCAGCCCCACTGTCTCCGTGGGTGGG
>NW_026068103.1:2468068-2469198 GCF_014885135.2 Alexandromys fortis
AGAAAGACAGCCCTGCAGAAGGAGCTGGGGGAGGGGGGTTTGTGCTCTCTTCCGGGACAATAGCCCCTGGATAGCACACACTCACCCGTCCAGATGGAACTCTTCAGCACCTAAACAGGGCCGCTTGGTAGCCCAGTGATCCAGGGACAGAAGGAAGGACAGGGCAGGCAGTGCAGGATCCAGGAGAGCACAGGAGCCCCTGGAGCCCAGGCTGAGGGTGCCGGGCTCTCTTAACTGAGGACCTTGAGGCTCACCGCTCTCTAGCTATCCATTTTTATAGGAAATCTTGCCCTAAATATTTGCTGTTTATTGAGATCACATTCTCAGAATGTGTTCCAGGCCTCTACTCACTTCAACAGAGGACTTGAGAATATGATTTTACTAGCATATTCTTAAATTTTCAAGCATACATACCTTTTCATTCTAGTAAGGGTGAGAATTAATTGTCTGATTTATCTACTTGAGTGTTTTGTGTATCATATTATGTCAAATAGTTAATGTTTCTGTCATATTTATGAATATCTCTAGCTTATTATGCTAATATATTATATTCATATTCATATACATAGTTGAAACTTTATATTTATCTTGAAATAGTGGGATTAGAGATCAATTTTTACAACGTTTTTTTTTTTAATTCATTGACCACTTGGTTTGAGTTTCATTAAGAATAGTGTGGGTAGGACAAGAAGACAGGCAGACAGACTTCTTTGATTTTTCTTCATCGATTTTCCACTTTCACAGTTTCCAAATATACATATACCACCATCCATCAGACATAATCATCTTCAATGCTAAGTTATAGAAGACCTTCATCTGGTGATGGATGGAGATAGAGACAGAGACCCACACTGGAGCACTGGACTGAGCTCCCAAGGTCCCAGTGAGGAGCAGATGGAGGGAGAACACGAGCAAGGATGTCAGGACCACGAGGGGTGCACCCACCCACGGAGACAGTGGGGCTGATCTATTGGGAGCTCACCAAGGCCAGCTGGACTGTGACTGAAAAAGCATGGGATAAAACCAGACTCTCTGATCATGGCTAACAATGAGGGCTGATGAGAAGCCAAGGCCAATGGCACAGGGTTTTGATCCTTCTTCATGTTCCGGCTTGGTGGGAGCCTAGCCAG
>NW_026068103.1:2469409-2471602 GCF_014885135.2 Alexandromys fortis
GGGGGAGGGAAATGGGAGGCTGGGAGGAGGCGGAAACTTTTTTTTTCCTTTTCTCAATAAAAAAGAAAAAGAAAAAAAAAGAAAAATAAAAAGAAGACATGGCATCTGTTGTTATCATTCCCAAAATTTCCATATCTGCTTCATTGTTTACTGTATTTACCAAAGTCCATTTACAACACCCACTTTCACTTATCTATACTCAACATGTGTGTTTTGTCAGGATCATGACAATGTTTTTTCTCCTTCATTGTACATTAGAATCACGTTGGTGAGAAAAGGCGCCAAATAATTACTCAGATGCACCTATACCCATGACTATTTGACTTGTAATCATTAGTCACTTAGTTATAATATAGCAGAGTCTAATAAGTAGCCATGCTTGTGAATCTTTGATGCAGTAATGTATTAAAATTAAAGATATGATTTAGGAAATATCAGAGAATATAAAGATCATCCAAGAATAAGACAATTGTCCCAAATGGAAGTTAAATAAATCTGTGTAGATAACTGCATTACAAAAAATGAATCATATGTAGTAGCTGATTGAAATAGAAGTCATTATTTGCAAATAATTGATAGAAAAAAATGTAAAGATATAATAACTGAGACCTTAGTGTTTTTGAAACTAAAGAATAAAACTAAATTGATTTTATAAGACTGAAATCTAATGTAAAAGATAATTCAGACTTTGATGACTTGGAATCATCTGAGAAGAGAAATATAGTAAAAGATTCAAGTGTCAGAATGTGGAGTAGTGGAAGAATAATGAATGAAAATGATTATTTGAAAAGAATAAAGTTTAAGATGCACAATGAACAATCAATTTAATATAATTGATTTGATTTAAATTTATCAATTTAATATAATTTCTCTACTTGGAGGATGGGTAGTTTAGGATGTTGGCATTAAATGGAGATTAAATAATTCCACTTAAAGGAAGAAGTCTATATCTCTCCGTGACAATTTAACTGGTGTCATTGCTGGTAAACAATAAGCGTTTTTAAAATAACTTGCCCAAGAGGAATCAGAATGGGTACTTGCAATGGTTTCAAGTCCTTATGACAGCAGGTTAAGAGTACAAGGGCAAGTTGAGACCCTGGCACAAAGAAACAGCAGTGCTTTTTATGTCCCTCACACTGTGTGTAAGACTGGTTCCAGTCCTGCTGGAGCTATGCCTGGCTTGGCAGCTCAGAGACATCAGAATAAAAGGTCGTGTTGTTTCAAGTTGGAGTGCTTGCTGGTATGCGAGTCAAGCAGAATACATTGATGGGCTCTAGTGTAGATGTAAGCAAGTGAGTGGGAGAGAAACCCGTCAAAAGCAACATGGAAGCTAAACTGCATTTTTTTTTAAATCTTAGGAGCAACTAATTTGTTTAAAAGTTATGTATCACATATTTATGTTTATTTATGTCTGAGCATGTCCATGTTTGATGACACTGGGAGTTTGCACTGATTTAAATGAACATTGCTTAAGATGTGAGGTGGTGCATTCTATTGTAAGCACAAATAGAAACACACAATGTCTGTGTCACCTTAGGCTCATGTAAGAGTTTAGATAAAGCTCTAAGAACTGATTATGTTAATTCTGAAACATGTTGTTCATACTTTACAGATGAAAATTCCTGGAAACATTGACTTATGAGAAAACACCTGATTTGAGTGGGTTTCATTCTAGTAGTTTAAAGGAGTTTGGACTTGTTATTTTGTAAAGGATGGAAGTAGTAAATTTCCCCATTTTCCTGAATATCATTGTTTTAAAGATCTTATGAAAAACTGAAATATGAGTTGGCTATTCATTTGTTTTCTTGATCACAACTCTTTTACTGTCTTGGCATATAAGAAGATGTCATTTATTTCATTTTAATTGAAAATAGCTTAATAAAAAATCATATTATATATCTTGACTATGGCTTTTCCTCCATCTAATCCTCCTAGTTCCTTCTCACAACCCATTCCATTCAGATCCACTCCTTTTTGTTTCTCATTAGAAAACATATAGAATTCTTATGTATAATAAGGGTAATAAGAAAATAAAACAAAAGCAGAAGTAGAAGTACACTGGACAAAATAATTAAACAAAAGAAAAGTAACCAAGATAAAGCACAAGAAAGAGAGATCCAATCGTTTGTGCACTCAGGAATCCAACAAAAACACTAAATTTGGAGCTATTATAAATATAATATATATGTATAT
>NW_026068103.1:2473589-2478267 GCF_014885135.2 Alexandromys fortis
ATGTATAATTTCATTTTAAGTCAAATAAGGTAAATCTACTCATTCATTTACTATTTACAGTGAAAAGTTTCAATCTCTTCTTTTAGTTTTCGAAGTATACTACTGTTATCTATAGCCATCACACAGAGAAATGACACATTAGATCTGTATCTATGTAACCATGACATGGTATGATAACACACTAAATGTCCCTCTTTATCTGCTGATTTACTATACCTTATCTCTCCTCCCTGGTCTCCTTGGCCTCCTTTGTCTGCCATTATACTTCAACTGTGTCTAGTTCAAATACTTTAGATTCCACATTATGTGAAGTTAGACTGTACTAATATTTCTTCATCAGTCTTATTTTCTTTAACATAAGGATCTACAGCTCCAGTCAAGTCATTACATATGTCAGGGTTTTATTATTTTCTTTGTCTGAAATAAATTATGTCATGATAGGGACTTTAGACACTATTTTAAAGCATTAATAGAATGTAATAATAGAAACTAAATACAAGAATCCCATAATAATCAATTTTGAAACTCTCTCTGTGTAAACGTGTGTTTGTGGGAGAGGACTATCATGAAAGAAAAACTTTATAGCTGCTATAACAGGAAACACATGCTGTAAATGCTCTTCACAATGCTCATTTATAAGATAATAGCTGCTAAGAGAGAATGCAAAGGGGTTGTAAACATGACTAGACCAGAGAGTAAATAGCTAAGTGATAAATGGATATGGCATTATAGAAACACATTTTTGGAGAATGGCATCTTGATTCCCTAACTCTCCAGGCTACTGATTGTTGACAAAATTTCCTGTCTTACTCTTGAACAGAGATGAGACATGGTAAATACTCATGTACCTGGGTTCATGGGTGCATATAATAGAAAGCTTGTACATTTGTGGAATTCTAGCTACTAAGTCCCTTAAGATAAGCTGAAAAAGAACAGTAGTTAAGGTTCTAATTAAGGTTTCCATTGCTATTATGAAATGCCATGGAGAAGAAAAGGTTTATTTGGCTTACACTTCCACATTGTTGTTCATCACCAAAAGAAGCCAGGATAGGAACTCAAACATGGTAGATACTAAAGGCAGGAGTGTAGCAGAGTTTGTTGGACCACCAGCCCCCAAATTATGACATAGGGACTTATTATTGATTATGAATGCTCAGTCTTATGCTCATTTCTTGCTAGTTATTATAACTTATTGTAATCTTTTTCTCTTTATCTTCATTTTGCCTATGGGTGTTTTTCTTTCCTCCTGTATGTCCTATTTTCCTGTTTCCTCTGTATCTGTCTGGCCCCAGTCAACCTCTCTCTATTTCCCTCACTTGCTTCTTTCTCGAGCCTAGATTTTTTTCCTTCAATTTATATTTTCTTTCCACCAGCCATGTCTATCTCTCTACTGCCTACCTATTGACCATTAAGCATTTTATTAGACTACTCATTGTCTTAATAAGGCAAGATAAAACAAAACTAACAGATCTTCACATAGTTAAACACATGCAGTGAAAACAAATGTAACACAACTTCACACAGTTAAAGTAATATTGCGCAACAAAAGAACAGATACAGAGGCCATGGAGGGGTGCTGTTTACTGACTTATTTACAATTCAGAAGACCATTCCATTATTATTATGGTGGGACATGGTAGTGTACAGGCAGACATGGTGATTGAGAGGCACCATAAAGTGCAATTGTCTCACTGGGTCAGAGTAGTTCACTTATGAAACCCCAAAGCCTGACTCTGTGGTGAGATCATTCCTCCACTAAGCCCACATCTACATCAAGAAGGTCAAACCTCTGAATAGTGCAACTTTCTTTGGGGGCCATTTTTCTTTCAAACTACCACAGTCAAGAAATGAGCAAACCTCCTATACAGTTGTATTGTAATTTTCTGGGCAATGTCACATGGTTCTGGAACTAAAACACTTGTGGCCTTACTGTCAGCAATTTATAGATTTGCCTGCCTCTGTCTCCTGATTACTGCGATTATAGGCATGTGCCACAATTTATATCTTTTCTAACTGACTTTTAGTAATTGTAATATTGTGTAGTTTAGTATGATATCTTTATAAATATTGCATAATGGTTAAACCGGGATGCTGGTTGTGTCAAGTTGAATGAAATTAACCCCATATGTCCATGTATTTGAATGTTTAGTCCTTACCTATTGAAATTTTTGGAGGGAGGGTTTAGGAGGTATGACATTGTGGGAGGAGGTGTGTCCCTGAGGATGGCTTTGAGGTTTCAAACGCCCAAGCCATTCTCAGTTAACTGCTTCCTATTTACAGGCAGAGATATGAGCTCTCAGCTACTCTCCAGGGCCACACCAGCCTGCTGTCATGCACCCTGATGTCTGTAATGGTTATGGACTCACCTTTTGAAATTATTATCACCCAAGAAACTCTTTCTTCTACAAGTTGTCTTGGTCATGGTGCCTTATCAGAACAAGATAAATGGAACTAAGACATTTGCGTAGCCATCACTTCAGACATTTATTTACTCCATATCATGAGAAAATAGGGTTAGTTTTATTCAGGTCAGACAGGTGGTTACTTATGAGAGTGTTTAGAGTATAAGCTGTTTTAGTTTGTCTTTTGCTCTGTGATAAATACTATGACCAAAAGCAACTTCAGAAAAACAGGTACAATTCATATTGTATTTTACATGTCATCATCATCTGAAATCAGGCCAGGAGCATGGAGAAGGATTCTAGAGACAGAAGATGACACAGAGACCACAGAGGAATGATGCTTTCTGACTGGTTCCACAGAGCTGGCTTAACTTGCTTGTTATACAACCCAAGAACACTTGCAAGGGTATCACACACCACAGTGGGATGGGACCTTCCACATCAGGAATTAATGAAGAAAAGTGCCTTGTGGATTTGTATGTAGGCCAATTTGATGGTGGCATTTTTCCCAGTTGAGGGTGTGCCTTCCTAGATGACCTTATTTTGTGGCAATTTGGCAAAAATACTAATCAGAAGATAATGTAGCTTTGATAATGCATACATATTCTTAATAGGCTTAGATAGAGCTACATAGCAATACGAAGAACCTGAGTTCCAAGGAGGAGATTCATAATTTTAACAGTCAGGAAGGAAATACACATGATGAACAAATATGTCCGTTAGATTTGTAATTAAGAAGTTTTAAACAAGCAAACCATACGCACATTATGATAAAATGCAGCAGCAATACACAGAGAACCAGAGAATGCCCATTGCCAAAGTCGTAACAGCTTGAAAATGGAATAAAATATTTTGAAATATAATAAATCAGGAAGAAAATATCTGCACCAGTACATAGTATGATTGCATTCTGGTATATATTAAGCGCTTTCGGGATGCAGTTACATAAATTGCTTCATGTATAAAGCCATAAATGAGGAAAGAAATGACAAATCTGTGTGGAAGAATTCAAAAGATTTATGCAGCTTTTCCACTCCAAAGAAGGCAGAGCATCATCGCTGCACTTGAATGTGACTTGCACAAGTGACTCCTGAAAGAGTTTAAAATGTGGAGAAAGAAGGAGGAATTGTACATTTGAGAAGTCTGACAAGCCTCTCATTAGCCAGATGAACAATCATGTTGACAGCACATAACCTCAGTAGAAGGTGACAGAAATTAGGTCCTTCTACTATAACCTTGTTCTACAAACACATAAGCTCAATTTAATCAGGAATAAAAAAAAGACACTGGACCCTTGTCAACTGTGAGACAATCTATACACTCAGACTAATTACTTTTCACTCTGTCAAGGGCATCAAAAATAAGGTCTGTCTGAAAAGCTTTTATAGCCAAAAATAAATAAATAAATAAATAAAAAGACCAAAGAGATTTAAAACTACATCTGAAGGCAATGTTCTGAACAGAGTTTACAGGGGGAAAAAGATATTAGGTAAAACCCATAGAAATACAACTAAGTTATAGTGCTGTGTTCATATCATATTATTATTTATTTGCTTACGAAATGTAACATACTAGTATATAATTTTAGTGTTAGAGGGATGTGTGTAGGAGTATGAGAATTCTTTGTATTCTAGTATTGTATTTTCTAAAAGTGATTGCTTGTAAATGAAATATTTATCTAGATAAAAATCTTAAAGATTATAAAGAACACAAGTGTTGGAACTATGGCTTTGCAAATGATAATAGAGGTTATTAGTAAATTATTATTTGGACATTAGAGGAGGATGGGGAGGAGACAGCTGTGTGGAAATAAGAAAGTGGTATACCCTAGGGAGTATACCCAGGGCAGAGGCATGGAACCTCAAGACTCAAGTATTAAGGAAACCCCTGTAGTTCGTGAATGTCATCAGAAGCAAAAATAGCAAGAGAGACTTTAATGTTTGGCTGGATTTTGTGATTCTACATAGAACATATCACATAAAGGCTTCATGATAATCACCTTACAATTGTTAGAAAGAAATGCCACTGAAGAAACCTTAACTGGGGATCAACATAATTGACAAATGTATCCCTTAACATACATATTTACACACTGTTAATATATATTATATATTATTTATTATATATATATATTGTTGAAAATAGAGTAGATGTGTCTACAAGGTTTGGGGTAAAATGAAGCATAGAGTATGGTGAAATGAGAACCACTAAGATGAATTTGGCTATATCCAAGCTAAAATACAATCACAGCTGGAAAAGGTTCACAAACATGGGAC
>NW_026068103.1:2480233-2496053 GCF_014885135.2 Alexandromys fortis
CACACACACACACACACACACACATACACACTACCTTCCATCACCCAGGAGATCACTGAGGAGGTCTTATAGAAGGTCTTATAGGTTTTTATTTTTTATTTATTTATTTATTTTGATTTTTCGAGACAAGGTTTCTCTGTAGCTTTTGGTTCCTGTCCTGGAACTAGCTCTTGTAGACCAGGCTGGCCTCGAACTCACAAAGATCCATCTGTCTCTACCTCCCGAGTGCTGGGATTTATAGATGACAATAGATCTTGTTGAGGGTTGGGAAGGATTCTAAGAGTGCCAGTTTTATGGGAAAGGGACAATACTGAAATGTTTTCCTTGTAGATTTAAGATAAAGAATCGTACTTAGACTTTCCTGTGATGACCAAGGAATATGCTGTCATTCTTATTAGTATAATGAGACAAATTTGTTTTACTAAAACTGTAGGAAACAAAATCAATGATGTCACATGCCTTTAATCCTAGCACTAAGGAGGCAGAGGCAAGTGGATCTCTTGACTTCGAGGCTAGCTTCGTCTACAGAGCTAGTTCCAAGACAGCCAGGGCTACACGAGGAAACCCTGCCTTGAAAAGCAAAAACAAAAACAAAACTGTAGGAGAAACCAATCTTTGTTGCCCATAACTTTAATTACAGCACTCAGGAAGAAGAG
Source organism: Alexandromys fortis (assembly GCF_014885135.2). Taxonomy (NCBI): domain Eukaryota; kingdom Metazoa; phylum Chordata; class Mammalia; order Rodentia; family Cricetidae; genus Alexandromys; species Alexandromys fortis. The sequence goes on from NW_026068103.1 coordinate 2,480,890, forward strand.
CAAGAGAATCCATGTGACTTTAAGGCCAGCTTCCATTTAGCAAGTTCCAATACAGAAAAGGCTACTTAGAGATAGAGTGATGCTGTCTTAGAAAGACAATAAAACAAAACACCAAAAGACTGTAGTTGATACCCGATTTGACCTCAGATGAGTTGGATTAAAGGTTTAAGCCAGTCATCATGTCAGGACTTTTAAATTCAGTTGGGCCTGACTCACAGACTGTCTGAGTCAATTTTCAGATGAGGGACATTCATGTACTGCCACGTTCATAAAGATGGCTTTCCAATTCAAAATCTTGAGTCCTGCACTCCCCTAGGGTTGCATGTGTATTTATTGAATTATATGCGTAGATAGTAAAGACTCATCCGACAAGCATTTGTGTTCCTTACTCTGCACTCAGCCAGCTGTACTAGCATGTGTGCCGTAGTTCTAGACAAACACTTGACAGTCAGATGTGACTCTTCCTCCTGGTCATTCTGATGTGTCAGCAAGTCCACTGAATATGTGACAGTTTAAGTGCAATGTCTTTGTATTCATTACATCTGTCACTTTGAGAGAACAAAGATTCTGGTCCTGGGTTAGAAAATTTTTAGGGTATGTAACCTAGCTGTTCTGGAATAATCTTCTTGCACACTACGAAGATTTTTCTTTTCCAAGGCACATTCTGATTGGTTTAATAAAGAGTTGAGTAGCCAATAACTACACAGGAAGAAGTTAGGTGGGACTTCCAGGCAGAGAGAGAAGGAGATAAACCTAGGCATGGGAGAGATGCCAGAGGACATGGTGAGGAAACAACAGAAGGTACAAGATAGAAGAGAGGTAAAAAGCTACCAGGCAAAATGTAAATTCATATAAGTGGCTTAATTTAAATTTTAAGAGCTAGTAGGACAAGCCTAAGCTAGACGCCGAGCTTTCATAATTAATAGTCAGAATCCATGTAATTGTTGTGAGCTGGTGGCCCAAAGAAATAGTTGTCTACACCTACCTGCTGTTGCTGCTTTCTGACATGAAGGCATTGTCTCTACTGCCTATCACATCTCTGACTCATTGATCTTATAGCATTTTTGTTGTGCATTAAATCTGAAATTGTTTTATTTCCTCATAGTACTTATAATATCTTCCTCTGCACACCTTTTTACCCCTTGATTACCCTTTCCCTCAACATTCAAATACCAGGACTTCACAAACACTTGCTTTCTTACTATGAAATAACATCTTGACAATATGCTTTTGGGGATAGGGAGATGGCCCAGTCAATAAAGTTTTTCCCTTGAAAGCATGAGGACCTGAGTTTTATCTCCAGAATTCACTTTGAAAACGCTATGTACAGTGTTGAGTGCTTATAATCCCTAGTCTTCAGAGGTGAAGATGGGTGGATCCCTGCAACTCACTGGTCAGTCAGGCCAGATTTCTTACTTTGTTCCAAGTTAGTGAGAGACTCTGTCTCACAGTGAAGAAGGAAAAGTATAAAAAAAAAAAAGAAGGAAAAGTATGAGGGAAGGTGGAAGGGAGAGAGGAAGGGAGAGAGAAAGAGAGAAGGGGGTTATAGTAATGAAACACTATAAGCAGAAAGAATGCTGGGGAGGAAAGGGTGTATTCAGCTAATGCTTCCACATTGCTGTTCATCACCAAAGAAGTCACAACAGGAATTCAAGCATGGCAGGACCCTGGAGGCAGGAGCTAATGTATAGGTAATGGCGGTGTGCTGCTTAGTGCTTAGCTTTCTTTCTATAGATTGCACAGACTGCTTTCTTACACAAACCCAGGGATGACACCCCTACAATGAGCTGGGTCCTACCCCATCAACCACTAATTAAGAATATGCCTTACAACTGGATCTTATAGAGACATTTTTTTTTCAATTGAGGTTCCCTCCTTTCAAATAGTTCTAGCTTGTGTGTGAAGTTTACATAAGGCCTGCACAACTGATACTTGTCAACCTGACACTGAAACACATCTCTGTTAAGCCACATTTTTCTTTTTTATTCATTCCCATGGTCACACATAAAAAGCATAAATAATTAAAATTTCTTAGTCTTTACAAATTCAAACACATTTATTCTTTAAAAATACCTAATCTCTCTAAAAATCCAAACTCTTTTTTTTTTTTTTTTTTAAGTTCAAAGTCTTTCAACTACGGGCTCCTGTAAAAATTAAAATTAAATCAAATGCTTTCTTATTCAGAGAGGGAAAAACCAGGGCACAGTGACAATCAAACGGAAGCAAAACCAAACTCCCAACATATAAACCACCCACTCATGGTCTTCTGGGGCGTGGGTCACTTTTTCTGCTCTCCCTGCTGCAGCGCACACAGCTGTCTTCCAGGCTCTGGCTGGCTCCACTCCACTGTTGCTGCTGTCCTTTGTGGTCATCACACGGTCTTGACATCCACAAAACTTCTGGGATCTCTTGCTGTAACTGGGCTCTATATTCAGCAATCATCTCTCATAGGCTCTCTTCCTGTTGCTAACTCTCAACTTCTTTGCATGACCCTTTCAATCCTGGTCCTTTAGCTGCCACTGAGGCTGCAACTTTTCCAATGTCCTCTACTGAACTCTTACAGTACCAAGCCTCAGTTGCTTTCCACAACCCGTCCATGCCTTCAAAGCCATTACCCGCATGGTGACTCTGACATGTTGTAAGTTTGGCTGCCAACATCAGGTACAACTTTGGCATTCTTTGGCACATAGCTTTCCTGTGCTCTCAGTAAACACTTCCCCGATTTCAACGTGGTGATGCTGGACTCTTCTTAATCACCGTTAATATCTTACCTTCAGGTAACCAGCATCAATTGTCCCAGTAATACAAAGGTTTCACTTCATTGGTGTCACTCTGTTAACTGTGGGTGACTCTTCGGTCACAGCTGACCAGAATCTTAATACAACATAGCAAATATTCCTGATAGAGCCTTTGAATTTGCCTCTGAAACTTCAGAAGCAGTCTTCTCATCTTATATACAAATTAAAAAATAAAAAAAAAACAACTTCTACAAAATCAGTTGATATATCCTATATGTCTATAACCACACTATTTCCTCTATGGCTTCTACCTGAACAAGGTCAATTAAGAATGCATTTTGGGCTTTAATAGACTATGAGTAAGATTTGATTCCTGTAGCTGCAGGCTTTCAGAAAGACAGAAGAAGGGCACAGAGTAATTAAGGGGCCAAGCTGAACCACTATCCTTTTTCACACCCAGCCACCTCCAGCGAGAGCTGAGGGTGAGGTTGGAGGAGAAGAAAGACTGTATGTGTGCAATCTCCTGTACATTCTCTTGACAGGTGGAACATTCCCCAGTCTTCTGACATTTTCTACCTATAAAACGCTTTTAGTTGTCAGAAAAATTGGTGAGATACTTGAATCTTCTTCCAATATTTACTACCTGGGTTTTATTCAAACTTTACTTTAAGGAAATTTGGATCAAGGTGGAAAAAGAAGCTCTGTTCCCCCAGAATATGTGGCCTACCATCTTTTCAGTCTGTCCTACGTTGAGGCATTTCATTGTCTTCATTGAAATAATATAAATGAAAATTTCAAGAGAAGTAAATATAGAGTATTTTGTTACATTGATTCTCTTTAAATTATTTCTGAGAAAGAGGATAAGAATGTGGAGACATGCTGTTGGATATTTGTAAATAACCTATTTGACCTTTTGGATGACAAAGGCTTTGTTTGAGCACAGAAAATGGATTAGGACTGTGGTATCAACTCTTTGGTTTTAAGAAAAAAATTGCTTTCCTATAAGTAAAAAAATGTTTATATTAAATAAGAATGTAACCAAATGCTAAACTTCCGTGTTCCCATCATATAAAGCCACAGTTGTAGGCACTTATCAGTTTACATGCATTTTGACTCCTAGTAAATTAGAGGCCCAGTAAATGTAAAGCATTTACAAACTAAAAATTAATTGTGAATTTCATCCTACACATCAACTTTACTGCAGGAATAAGATGTCAAATATGGAAACCCATGAAACAAACAAACAAACAAAAACAACATACAAAAATGTTAATTTTTACTTACAAAATTAACTCCTGCAGAACAGGAAGCAATAAAAACTTAACTAAGCATATCTGAGGAATGAGGATTTCCTTCAAATCCTCCTTTAGTGTGTCTGGTCAGAATAATTCTCATTTAACAGTGAGTTATCAGAGATGTATTTTTTTCTTCCTTTCCTTTAAAAATATACTCAGAAAAATATCAGGTCTCCTATCTGTGGGAGTTCTTCACAGTTAGGAAACTGCTATTGTATTTCTTCCAGGTCTCCTGCCTGGGCTCTGGCACAAGATTTAAGGGCCTGCATGGGGCTACTATCTGTTTCTATTCACATATGATTTCTGTTAAAAACCAACACACAGAGAGGGTGTCAGGGACAGTAGAGACTGAGATCCAATTGCTGAACACTTTGTTGAATGTTTGGGAAGCTTCTAAGAAAATGCACTTATGGACTATGGCATGTCAACTGTGGCCCCATCATACCTGCTTCTCTTGCTTCCTCTGTGTGACATTGATCCCAAATAGACTGCAGGACTAATGATGACCTGAGGCAAGATCATTTTATGGAATAGGAACATATTTGCTATCCCTGTTATTCTACTGTTTGTTTAATGAACTCAGCAAATTACCTTTGGGATCCCTGATATGCCATGGGCCCAAGGCTTTAGCAGATGAATTTATCCTAAGTTGAAGCACATGAAAGTCAAATGCTTCAATCTGCATGTGCTGCAGCTTCAGAATGGGGAATGATTTTATTCATGGCTTATGATTACTTTGAACAAATATTTCAATCTTGTTATCATAGTGCCATAAGGAATTTTCTTAATAAGGTAGGTAGGTAGAGGTACAGGTTTTCCAAAAAGATAGATGAAACATATTAAGACCAGAAGCAAATGAAAAATAAACTAGAGCTTAAAATGAAATGAAAAAATGTTTTTATATATGATTTCTTATAAATAAGAAAAGCAAGTTGCTTATGTAGAACAATAAATTTAGAGAATGACTATGATCACAATCAAATATATGGGAAATAACAAAATCAGTATATTTAATATGGGCAGATGAAAGCCATCAAATTACATTTTAAGTTGAATAATTCAACACAATCTAAAGAATAGAGAACACTGATGAAGGTGTAGGGTACATGAACATATAATTTATAATAACTATAAAAATTCTGACAGTATCTCACCTCTGGTAACTTTCCAGTTGTTCCATGAAAACACTGTTGCTTGGGCAGGACCAAAATCCTAGAGTTGTCACACAGAGGCTGCTAATTTTCTCTAAACAGTTTTCACAGTCTGTGGTTTCTTTCAAGCCACAGTAACTTCAGAAGAATTCAGCAATAACCGGGGGTATTGAATTCCCAGTTCTCCTACTTTCCCCAGCTAGATCACAGTCATCAGTTAAACACCGCAGATACTCTGGTTTTTCTTGTGCATGCAGGTTCTCAAACTCTTACACACTCCAGCAGCCTGTCTCTGTCCTCATTTTTACCTTCGTGTTCTGCAGAGGAGGTGACTAGGGAAATATAATACATTTAATCACACTTCAAGTATTTTATGATTGTAATGTAACTAATAAAAAGAGAGAATTATTTTTCTGGAAATTGAAGACAGCATTTATCCTAAATTAGGGTCTTTTGCTATTTTATTGATTCATCTTTATATCAAAACTTACCTTGTTAGAATAGTTGAGAATTTACAGGAGAAAACTTTGTAAGACACCCTTAAATATTCTCATCTAGTATGTCAACTTTTACTATCTTGAATCTGTAGTTTTAAATTAGTAAATCAATATTAATATTAAATTGTAAATTAATTCAGTGATTTAGACTTACTTCTTGTTCATTTTCTGTTCTAATATTCCAACTCAAATCCCCTGCTACTGAAGTTGTCATGTCTCCTTAATTTACCTTGTCTGACATTTGCTCAGGCTTATATTGTTTAGAATCTTACTATCTTACTACAGTTTTTGCAGGAGTATTGTTCAGACACTCTGTAGAATGGCAAATCATTTGCTCTGATATTTTCTTCACTGAAAATGCCACTTTGCAAAGATAGAACCTGCTTCTACTACACAACATCCTTTCTCTGTATTGTTTAAATCCAGGGGCTGTGCTTCCTATTTTCAGAGTTGATAAACCCTAATCCTCATGGAGGATAACTTTATTAATGAGAGTTCAGCTTCCTTTACAGTTCAGTAATTCTCTCAACATTTTTGAATTTATTATGAAAAATAATGGATTTATTATAGCATTTTCATGCATAAAAATCATTTTATTTTGTTCTTATTCTTTCCCAATGCCTTCCTCCATTTTATGCTCTCTGCTTTCAGGTCCCTCTAATTCCCCCAAATAAACCTTATTTTCATCTCACAAATCTTCCATTTCTCCCTCCCCCTCCATGGTGTTAATTCGTAGGCTCTATTGTTTCTGGAATTGCCTCAGATCCACCTTGCTTAGCCCTTTGCCCTATTCCTGTGAGTGGTGTTCTTTTTTATATTTGTGGTACAGTTTGATTCTCTCTGCACAGTCTGCTTTACATGTTGGGATTACCTAAATCATAAAACTGCTTATTACACATAGATTATATCTTTTTATTTAATAATTTAGTCAATGTGTATAGTATCATTTACCTGCCTTTACACAATTTTACTTAACAATTATACTTCCTTACAGGATTTTTATACTTTATACCCGATGTGAGATGTCCTTCTGTATATGTATTGTTTTATTGGTTAATGAATAAAGCTACTTTGGCCTATGGCGGGGCAGAATATAGCCAGGCTGGAACAGATGGATGGATAGATAGATAGATAGATAGATAGATAGATAGATAGATAGATAGATAGATAATAGGTAGAGACAGGAAGACATCATGTAGCTGACGAAGGAGGCAGACAAGCTGCTCAAGAAGCAAGAGGTAGCAAACTTGGAGCTCATGGTAAAATATAAAATAATAGAATTGTGTTACTTTAAGATGTAAGAGTGAGTTAATAAGAATCCTGAGCTAAAAGGCAAAACAGTGTTGTAATTAGTAATTGGGTCTAGTCAGCTGGAAAATGAACAAATTGTCTCCGTTTACATATGTCTTTGATTCTCAATTCTCAAAGCTCCAACAACTGGCCACTTTACTGTTTCCACAGCATGTGCTTTGTAGGAATTCACACAAGTAGAGTGACTACAGTACTATTTTCAGAATAAGTTTTTTTCACATAGAAATGAAATGCACATTGGCACTCATTCATGCCTTTTCTTGACATAACTACTTAGTTTTTATTGCTGAGTAATAATCCTCCTTATTTATTAGAGGACATCATGCATGGTCTTAGTGACTGTGGATTAGTATCATTTCTACAGAGAAAAAAGTTATTTTTGAGCAATTAAGGGAAAACTGGAATATTCTCATTTGGAAAATAGTAAGTGATCACTAACAGATGAATCCTAAATTATTGAGCAAGGGAAAGTTGTTGGGCCCGAAGAACACAGTGACAGGAAACTGGAGTACTATAAAAGAAGGAAAAACAATAGAAAGTTGAAAATATGAAAGCATATGATGGGGTTACTCTTTAATGAGCTTTGGAAATTATATTTGATATTTTAATTAAATAATAATTTGCTATTAATAAAATATTTAATATTATGGTAAATAAAGGGATTTTAAAATTCTCACAAAGTGTCAAGTGCTGATATCTAGAGTCTACAGTAAGTTTATTTACATGTTTACATATGTTCAGGAAAGCTTGATAGGAAATTCTCAATTGTATAAGAAGCATTATATATAAAGCTAGAATATCAATACATATCCAAGTAACCAAGAGAAGGTCAGGAAAAAGGAAACTAAAACAGGATAATCAGAAGGATTAGAAGTTGAATAATGAAACAACACAGCAAGGTCAGGCACAGCAATACACCCCTTTCCCAACAGAAGCCTCAACTGTGCCCGTATAAAGGCAGAGTCCCATAGACATGTGACATGCTTCTTTAAAGCTTCAGGTTACAACCAATAAGGAGCAGTGACTGACAGCAAAGAGATGGGAAATGTACCATTCATTCTTAGTAAAAGCAGATATTAAGTAATGTTTTTTTTTATTTTCATAGACATAGCATTTATGCATATGTATCATGCAGTATAACATTTTGATAAATGAATACAATGTGAAATAATCACATTAAGATAATTGGAAAATATGTTAGCTCAGACACATATCAGTTTTCCTTCTGGGAACATTTAAAATGCTATCTGCTTCTATTTTTTTTTTATCATTCAACTTACTGTTGCTTATTGTAGGTATATTTCTCTCCAGCAAATTTCCCAGTTAATCTTCTAATATCATTAAAAATTGTTGTACCCAATATCATTAAAAAAAATCCTTCCTCATTTGTCTGTGACCATAGCCTTTTTATGAAAAGGAAATGGTTTCTTTATTCTCCACCTCTTGGAAATACACAATTTATAACTGAAAATAAAGTGTGTTTGATTTTCAGTAGAGAGCATTTCTCCCTAAGCATACTGCAATGTAGTTTCATCCATGTTACTACAAAGGACAGATGTTTGCCACCAAATCCTAGCCCAAAGTAAAGCAGCATTTTTTTAAGGATTGGTGTCTTGAAAACTGGCTAACAAATGCATAACCCAGTCTCAATATCCATGTGCCCTTTAAATGATGCCAAGCTGACTCTCTATTATGGCTCTAATGAGTTGTTTTATACTAAATATCGAAGCATTCCTATCCTTTTAAACTCATAAAATCATTTTGTTATCCCTTAGCATATCATTTTGAAGTCATATCCAAAAAAATGACTTTCTCCATATCACTACCATGAAGTGTTTTCCTTCTATTAATTTCATAGTTTCAATTCCTCCAAGCATGCCAACCTTTGTGACATCGCAATGCACCACTGTCCTCTTCAAAGTTCATGCTCAAAAACCATGCAATTGAGTTACAAATATTGCAGAGGAAATGTCATGACACTGTAAGTAAATTGAGCATTTTGTAAAGAGAACTTTGTTTTTATGGTATCGTGGGTTGCATGCAGCATGTAGGTTACCTTTAAGCATGCCTGTAAGCATATGCGTGTGTGTATGTGTGCGCATATGTGTGCAACGTGTGTGTGCACATGAGTGTGCATACACGTGTGTGTGTGTTTGTGTGAAACAACTCTATACACACATATAGATGTCCATGCATATACATATACATGCATAAGCATACATATATATGCAAAAGACATTTGTCTAGTTTCTTCAGCAGAAAACTTTTTTTCTTCAGATGTATTTACTTAGTGGAAGTTTTTGTCTACTGTATCTTCTATTACCTTTGTGAAACACTAGTTTGTTTTAAGTAAATGGAATTATTTATTTCTGCATTCTCTGTTCCATTTAACTGGTCTGTGGATTTGCTGTTTAATTCATCAGTTAATATGGAGCCACTGGCTTGGTTCATTTATTTGATTCTTTAGATCATTTTTCTTTCAAGTTTCAGGAGGATATATACAGGTATTTGTGTGAAAGTTTGATATTTTGGTAGGTGCCATATTTAATCTGACTCTTTTAAAGGGCAATATGAACTTTTAATGAAATTAATTTCTTAACTGATAAAACGGTACATCATTGCAATTTTTGGCCTTTGGTTTTTCCAAAAATTTTAATATCAAAATATTTGCTTTCTTACTTGAATTTACATAAGGGTTTTAATAGCTATTTTATGAGACTGAACTTTAATTTTATTTTCATTTTTTATTGATTTTTATTGTGCTCTACAGTTTTTCTCTGCTCTCTTTTCAGTCTCTCCCCTCCCCTTAAACCCTCTATGCAGGTCCCCATGCTCATAATTTACTCAGGAGATCTTGTCTTTTTCTACTGCCCATGTATATTAGATCCATGTATGTCTCTCTCTTAGGGTCCTCATTGTCTAGGGTCTCTGGGATTGTGAGTTGTGGGCTGTTTTTCTTTGCCTTATGTATAAAAACCACCAATGAGTGAGTACATGTGGTAATTGTACTTTTGGGTCTGGGTTACCTCACTCAAAATGATGCTTTCTAGCTCCATCCATTTCCTGCAAAATTTAAGATGTTATTTCTTTCTGCTGTGTAGTACTCTGTTGTGTAAATGTACCACATTTTCCTTATCCATTCTTTGCTCGAGGACATTTAGGTTGTTCCAGGTTCTGGGTATGACAAATAATGCTGCTATAAACATAATTGAGTCCTTGTGGCATGAATGAACATCCTTTGGATATATTTCCAAAAGTGGTATTACTGGGTCTTGAGGAAGGTTGTTTCCCAATTTTCTGAGAAATTGACACACTGACATCCAAAGGGGCTGTACCAGCTTGCATTTCCATAAGCAATGCAGAAGTGTTCCCTGTTCTCCACAACCTTTCCAGCATAAATTATCATTAGTGTTTTTGATTTTGGCCATCCTTACAGGTGTAAGATGGAATCTCAGAGTTGTTTTGATTTACATTTCTCTGATAACTAAGGATGTTGAACATTTCCTTAGGTGTCTTTCAGCCATTTTAGATTCCTCTGTTGAGAGTTCTCTGTTTAGGTCTGTACTCCATTCTTTTAGATTGGATTATTTATTCTTTTGATGACCAATTTCTTGAATTCTTTATATATTTTGGAGATCAAGCATCTGTCTAATGTGGGGTTAGTAAAGATCTTTTCCATTCTGTAGGCTGTCATTTTTTTCTTGTTGACTGTGTCCTTTGCTTTATGGAAGCTTTTCAGTTTCAAGGGGTCCCATTTATTAATTGTTTATGTCTGAAGGCATAAATCACGAACAATGCCACAACAGTTTGGAATTATGATTAATAGGATGGTATTTATTTAAAGAGGAAAAAACTTACAGATCACTGTCCCAGACAACAGCCCTCTGTGCAACCAGGAAGGAAGTCTAGTCGCTGGCGGAGCAGGAAGTGAAGAAGAGCGATTGGAGGAAGTAGCCGTTTTTTTAAAGGGAGAAAAACCACGCCCCAATGGGCTGGTATCTCAGCAGCTATTGGTTGGAGGGGCAGAAGGACCTCCCACAACATATGTCAGTTTCTGTGCTGCTGAAGTTCTATTTAGGAAGTGGTCTCCTGTCACAATGTGTTTAAGTGTACTTCCTACATTGACTGCCATAAGGTTCAATGTGGTTGGCTTTATGTTGAGGTCTTTGATCCATTTAAATTTGAGTTTTGTTCAAAGTGATAGATATGGATCTATAGGAAAACATGTCATTAATTTCAGCCAGAAACATAAATATATTTAAAAATAAAAACTGATTAGGACTAGTAGAAAATCAGAACACATTAACACCTAACATAATGAGGCAGTAGAATCTAAATGTATTGAAATATTACAAATAAAAGTTACTTAAAATTCTTTCCAAATATCCATGGAACATTAGCAAAAATGTATCTCACCTTGCTCCACAAAGCAAACCTCAATAAACTGCAGAAGAGAACCTTTATATGGTTACATTCTAACCATAAAAGAATCAAACCAGAAGTTATTCACAGAGCAATGACCAGGAAGCATACAAATGTGAGAAATTAAACAGGTGTTTAAATATTTTACGAACCAATGATGAAGTCTTAAAATTAAAAAAAATCAATTTATGTATAAATAACTAAAAGGAAAGCACTTTTGAAAATATTGAAACAAACCTTAATGCATTAATGTAGACACCAAAGAGAATAAATATGCTTTGTCATAGGAAGATTATCAAAACAGTAGTAAAAGTTTACTATCAAAGAACTGTACAGAGTGAGTAGACTTAAGAAAATTTGAAAATTTGTAGATAATTAATTAAAATGTAGAAATTATTAAGAAATTAAAAGTTTAATATGTAATTCTTATGAAAAAGACATTCAAGTGAGCCTCGACTCAGGGGATTCTGGACATGACTGCCTAAACATGTCCTGAACATGGACAACAACTGTAGACATGCAAAGTGGATGGGAAAGGCCACATGATCTCAAGCCTACTCAAAAAAATTTGGGCATGTAAGCAATGCAGGTCTTCCTAAATGCATTAAATATAGGACATATGCAGTTTTGGGGTCACCGAAAATGTAAGATAGCAGTATCTTCAATATTGATGGCTTTCTGAAAATATTTAGGAGTGCTAGTTTCTAGCAAGAAGTGCTAGTTTCTCTGGACAGAAACTTCTTGTTTGAGCTGTACACCCAGCTCAGTGTAAATCTCAAACTCACAGCATTTGAAATATTGCTATTCTTCAGCACTTAAAACAAATTCTTTTTTCCACCTGATAGTGCTTAAGCAGCAAATTCTTGTACAAATCAATACTGGACTCTGTAGTTTCTTTCGTTTTGCTTCTTATAAAAAGAGCAAACTGAAGTTGTTATCTCCTAAGACTTTGAAGCCGCTGAAAGGACCCATCTAGATTATTTCCTTTCTTTGATTTTCTGACTCAATTAGGACATGACCTTGAATATGCTTATCTTTTAATATGTGAAGAATAAAAGAAAGGGGCCTAAGTCTACAATCCAGTGTGCAAACCACATACATTTAATAATCCCACATGGGCAGAGTAAATGATGCATTAATCCTACAACTAGATTCTCCACATATAAGTAAAATTTAATGACTAGTTAAATAAAGAGAACAAAAAGAATTCATCTATTTTTAAGCCTACCAAATGTAGCAAGGGGAAATTGAAAAGTGAATCAGTTAGTGGGATAGAGTAAAAAAGAGAGCTCTTTCACAAATTAACAGAATGTAGGTGAAAATACTGAACAAAAGTTGGGATTTAATGTGTGTACTAAGCAGCTTGAGATATTGAACTAATTTTTATCTTCCTATACAGAGAGAAAGAAAATAAACTGTGGTTATGAGAGAAGCAATGAACATTATTAACACCACCAACCATTTATTGAGCAACATCAGTGTGCATAGACTCACAATTATGATCATTGATCAAAGTTGGTACAGGTACTGTTGACCTTGTAACACCTCGGTTTAATGAGAAAGTTAGTACACAAGCAACTATAAGCAATTCTTTATATCAAAAACCACACTTCAACAAGGCCTTTCTCACAGAGGGACAGGAGAAAGCAAGTCTTTGGATAACTGGTGGGTGGTTAATGTGGCTGGGTACAATATCCTTCTACACAGCTAATAATTTGTCTGGTATTACCACAATAGCCTCCCCTAGAAGGCTATTTTTATCTATTATACTATGATCCACCCTACCATAACTTGCCATTTATTCTTAGGCTTAATTATTTAAAAAAAAATATTGACTACATTCATGCCTTTCCCTGAACCTGCTTTCTACTGTGTGAAGCTGTTTCCACAGGTTACAAAACTTTATTTTATGTATTAGAATTATAATGTCATAGGTTTGAAAAGTGGCCTCAATTCCTTCTTTGTATATAAAATTTATTCTGTGACTTAACTATTTTTTACACAGTGTTATTGTGACAATTTTGATGGAACTCAGTCAGTAATTTGTAATACACTTTTCAGTAAGTTAAATATGTCAAGGCACATGGGTAGTGTGGTTCAGGTGATGAGATGGGCCAAACACCATAGCTGTTGCCAAATGGTACCTTCTGCTAGGTAATCTTGTGAAGTTATTCTGGATATAATTATCACTTTTGAACACCTCAGATTATCTTAGTGGCTATGTAAAAACAAAATACATCAACAAAAGTTATTTTTATAGTGATAATATATAATAAAAAGCCAGGTGTTTCTTAATTTCATCATGATAAATATTAAAAAAGTGAGTCAGTCTCAGTGATCCATTTTATATATGTTTAAAATATCCAAATATCAGTTTTTATATGAAAAATTATACATGAAATTCTCAAGAGCACAAATATTTTAACAAAATACATGTTTTTTTTTAAGTTTGAGGGTGTGACAGTAATAATATGGCTTAGAAAAATAAGTAAGAAAAATTCCAAGTAGTATAAGAATATAGAAAAAGGAGATTTTCATTTTTAAAATAGAAATTACATGCCAAATATTAGAAAATATTGCACAAAAGTTGCTTGTTCTGTATGTATATTTTTTCTCCACAGTTTCATCAAACACTAACCTTTGAGTATGAACTCAATGTATACAGTACTATTAATAGTTGTTCAAAAAGTTATTGGCCTCCATAGGTGTTCATGGTTCTGAGAGGTAATGACAGTGAACACACAAAACATTAAACAAATACCTCTTACATTAGTCCATAGCAAAGAATGTTCTTGTTAAAGTTTCTAAGGAAGTAATCATTTTAAAAGAATATTTTTGAATTGAAAGCTTATGGTCAATAAAATGCCTTGAAGAGGAGAGCTCTGAAAGATAGAGCAGAGAGAACCAAGTGAGAGTGAAGTGCTGTGTTTGAGTCCAAATGGTGCTGAAGGGGCCAGAAATAAGCCAGGTATAGTAAGGCTTCATCTTGTGGAGTGGAACTCTGCTGCCTTTGTAGCCCATTTACACCATATATAACTAGATTCACCTCTGAACTAAAAGAATAATTAAAGTCAAATTTTATTAAATGAAAAACAATTCTGTTTTACAAAGAAAATAATCACATGACAACTATTCTTTTCCTTTTTTCTTGCTCCATTAGGACAATGGAACAAGAGTTGCTTTTTATGTGACAGTAGCGTTTATTGGTCTGAAGTGACACAGAGCCTTATCTTTCTTCCCATAACTACCTAGGATGTTTGGAACAGTGGGTCTATACTGTTTACTGATTTCAGAACCCAGCTGTGTATGGATCAAAGTTCACTTATTGCATTACAATGGCATAAAATTAATGAACTATGAGCCAAAATGTCTACATATTAAGAAAAGTGATTTTATTTTTAACTCTGGTGTTTTTAAACACTATATTGATCATATTCATCCCTTGCCCCCAACTCTTTCTAGATCCATCTCCCTTCACTACTGACAAGTTCCCTACCCACGAGAATATTTCATTACATTTCTTTTTCTTCTTCTTCTTCTTCTTCTTCTTCTTCTTCTTCTTCTTCTTCTTCTTCTTCTTCTTCTTCTTCTTCTTCTTCTTCTTCTTCTTCTTCTTCTTCTCCTTCTCCTTCTCCTTCTCCTTCTCCTTCTCCTTCTCCTTCTCCTTCTCCTTCTCCTCCTCCTTCTCCTTCTCCTTCTCCTTCTCCTTCTCCTTCTCCTCCTCCTCCTCCTCCTCCTCCTCCTCCTCCT
>NW_026068103.1:2498194-2504433 GCF_014885135.2 Alexandromys fortis
TTGTATAAAACTCTAGGCACTAATTCATGAGAACATATCAATCTTGAGTAGTAAAACAAACTTTAATTTAATAGAAATAAAATTAGCTTTCAGCATGTGTTCTATCAATTAGATAATATTTTTTTTTAACACAGGCAGTATTCTACAAGAGAAAGAAAAGGGCTTTCTTTTTTGCAATTTTGCTTTTATAACTGAAAAGGGGGTGGTGAAATAAAGTTAACAACAATGTTGAATTTTGACTTTCAAAAAATCATATTTTGTAGCTAAAATTTTTGGTGAAAAAGTTGAGAATAAAAATTATTGATCAGAATAAAAACAGAAAATTCTAATTATCTTATAAGGAAGGAATATAGTAAAGATACCCAAACTATTCTTTCATATGAGCTCAATTTCATTAATAAAAATTAATAAGGTGACAGTCTACAAACTGATCCCTTCATTCACTCAATTATCATATTTCTTGCCTTTTTAATGTTGAAGATGCAGGGAAGAATGAATTTACAAATGTTGAAAATCTAATTCACACATTAGGAAAATACATACATGAAAACAGGGATAAGTAATGCCTTTTATGTTTACCTATTTGCATATCTGTTGGGATTGTCATTGTTCAAATCTTGTTTAAGTAGGCATATTGGGATATTCTTAATATAGCTTCTCTGTAATTTTTCTGAGACAGACAGAGAATCTCATAATATATTTTCTGGTCTGGGAAGGTCTTTGAACTACATTATTTAAAATGAAAAAAAAATCTTTTTATACAAAATCAGAATAGTTCAGCATTTCTTTCATTATTCTTTTTAAAAAGCCACAAACCAGTTATATATAGTAGCCTTTAAAAAGTATGAATTTCACCTCTGTGTTCAAATGATATGCCCCTATCCAAATTTGCTTTATGTCTACATAATTGCCTCATCTTTATGTGATATAGATTAGTTGGTGGGTATATATGATACACATATATGTGTATATATATATATATTATTTCTTTATTAATCAGTTGTATCAATAAATAGATACTGTAATTTGGGTATAGACACAAACTAGAACTAAATATCAGTGTATATTTTCTCACAGGAATTAGTAGACACTTTACATAATCTTGTATACACCCATTTTTTGTGTGCAATATGTATATATTCACTTCAACAGAAAAAAATAATTAAAAAGCCTAAGACGTTGGGACAGATTAAAGATGTAGGGAAAGAGTTAGAATCAATCTTAAATGACCATTTAATATACAGCAAAATGTATGAGCACAGGTATGAAATCATACAGTTATGATTCCTGAGGATGTTCAAAGTTCTAAACTGGAAATAACATGCACAGACAACATCTCTGTTACCTGTGAGAGAAAGGAAGGTCTGAGGTGAGAAATATCAGTTAAGGTCAAAGAGCTGATAACATTAACATGTAAGGGATGTATGGAAGAAAGGAGACAAGGTGACTAAAAGTTTCCAACAATAAAAGAAACTTAAGAAATGCATAGGAGTACATTGATATTAAAAAAAATGAAGATATGAATTCATTCATATAAAAATTAAGTACTTGATATATGTTCAGTTAGTTGCTAAGTGCTCTGGAAATATGGCCAGGGGATATATTTGATCTTAACATTTTTATCAATGTCTTGGTAATATTTGGACCATGAAACTACATGCAATGTTTCTTGTATGATTAAAGATGTCAGAGTTCTGGTATTAAGTAGAATAGGCAATTCAGCATTCGTGTATCAGAGTGGGGAAGCTATAAAAACATGGGAGACTCAAACGTAATGCAACAAGTAGACAAACAAACATAAAAAAATGATGGCAGGAGATGAAAAATTACTATCAAGTGTGTTAAATAGATCAAAAAATAGAGACCTTTCTGGATTTTCTATTTTAAAAAATTGCAAGCCAGACACAATTTAAGGAAAATAATATATTGTTCATGCTCTCCTGCAAGGTAAGGGTAAAGGGAAGAAGTCATGGAAACACTTGCCTTAAAATATAGACCTTCTTAAGGCCAATAACTTTGTTTTGAATTGTCACACAATGTTCTGTACAATTTACATGGTAAAAATTATCATATCTTGCCTGATTTAATCACAAAATCTTCCAATGAGAAATATTAAATATTAAGAAACCAATATGCCATGTCTGTTCTAGAAGAGTTGCTTGCGGAACCTATTTTGCTGACTCTAAGGACAGGCATCAAGTACCCTGACATTACAGCCTCTGGAGGACAAACTTTCTGTAATTGTGAAAATGGATTTATCTCTATTTGTTAGCCTTCTGTCAGGTTAATCTCAGCTCAACTATTCACCTGGACAGCTCTCCATACATCATTTTATTTTATTTTTTACTGATTTTATTGAGCTACACATTTTTCTCTGTTCCCCTCCTTTTCTCTCCCCTCCACTTCCACCCTCTCCCATGGTGCTCATGCTCCCAATTTACTCAGAAGATCTTGTATTTTTCTACTACCCATGTAGATTATATCCATGTATGTCTCTCTTTGGGTCCTCATTATTGTATAGGTTCTCTGAGATTGTGAATTGCAGGCTGGTTTTCTTTGCTTTATGTCTAAAAGCCACTTATGAGTGAGTACATATGATGTTTGTCTTTCTGGGTCTGAATTACCTCACTCAACATGACGTTTTCTAGATCCATCCATTTGCCTGAAAATCTTAAGATGTCATTATTTTTTCTGCTGTGTAGTACTCTATTTTGTAAATGTACCACATTTTCCTTATCCATTCTTTGATTGAAGGGCATTTGGGTTGTTTCCATGTTCTGGCTATGACAAAAAATGCTGCTATGTATATAGTTGAGTACTTGTCCTCGTGGCAAAATTAAGCATCTTTTGGATATACACCAAAAAGTGGTAGATGTGTCTTGAGGTAGGTTGTTTCCTAATTTTCTGAGAAATCACTATACTGATATCCAAAAGAACTGTACTGGTTTATGCTTCCACCAACAATGCACGAGTTTTTCCTTTACCCCATATTCTCTCCAACATACGTTGTCATCAGTGTTTTTGATCTTGGCCATTCATACTGCTGTAAGGTGAAATCTCAGACGTGTTTTGATTTTCATTTTTCTTATGGTTAAGGACATTGAACATTTCCTTAAGTGTCTTTCAGCCATTTTAGATTCCTCTGTTGAAAGTTCTCTATTAAGGTTTGTACCCCAATTTTTGTATTATTGTTTTTATTTAGGTCTACATTTTTCTCTGCTCCCCTCCCTACCTCTCCCTTCCCTTTCAGCCCTCTCCCATGGTCCTCATGCTCCCAATTTACTCAGGATATCTTGTCTTTTTCTACTTCTCATGTAGATTAGATCTATGTATGTCTCTCTTAGGGTCCTCTTTATCTATCTTCTCTGGGATTGTGACTTGTGGGCTGGTTTTCTTTGTAATATGTTTTAAAAAACCACTATGAGTGAGTACATGTAATTATTGTCTTTCTGGGTCTGGGTTACCTCACTCAAAATGATGTTTTCTAGCTCCATCCATTTGCCTGCAAAATTCAAGATGTCATTATTTTTTTCTGCTGTGTAGTACTCCATTGTGTAAATTTATCACATTTTCCTTATCCATTCTTCAGTCAAAGACCTCAACATAAACCAACCACAGTGAACCTTATAGAAGAGAAAGTGGGAAGTATACTTGAAATCATTGGCACAGAAGACCACTTCCTAAATATAACCCTAGCAGCACAGACACTGAGAGAAACAATTAATAAATGGGATCTCTTGAAACCGAAAAGCTTCTATAAAGCAAAGGACACAGTCAACAAGAAAAAAATGACAGCCTACAGAATGGGAAAAGATCTTACTAACCCCACATCAGACAGAACTCTGATCTCCAAAATATACAAAAAACTCAAGAAATTGTTCATCAAAAGAACAAATAATCCAATAAAAATGGAGTACAGACCTAAACAGAGAACTCTCAACAGAGGAATATAAATGGCTGAAAGACACGTAAGGAAATGCTCAACATCCTTAGTCATCAGAGAAACATAAATCAAAACAACTCTGAGATTCCATCTTAAACCTCTAAGAATGGTCAAGATAAAAAACACTGATGACAACTTATGCTGGAGAGGTTAGGGGATAAAGGGAACACTCCTGCATTGCTGGTGGGAATGCATAATAGTACAGTCCCTTTGGATGTCAGTGTGTCAATTTCTCAGAAAATTAGGAAACAATCTTCCTCAAGACTCAGCAATACCACTTTTGGGTATAAATCCAAAGGCATGTACTGAACTATGTTCACAGTCAGAAACTGTACCCCATTTTTTTACAGGATGATTTGTTTCTTTGACCACCAATTTCTTGAGTTTTTTGTATATTTTGAAATCAACCCTCTGTCTAATGTGTGGTTGGTGAAAATCTTTTTCCATTCTTTAGGCTGCCATTTTGTATTTATTGTTGATCACGTCCTTTGCTTAACAGAAGCTTCTCAGTTGCAGGAGGTCCCATTTATTAATTGCTTCTCTCAGTGTTTGTGCTACTAGGGTTTTATTTATAAAGTGGTCTCCATGAAAATGGCATTCAAGTGCACTTCCCACTTTTTTCTCTATGGGTTTCAGTGTTGTTGGTTTTATGTTAAGGTCTCTGATCCATTTGGACATGAGTTTTGTCCATGTTCATAGATATAGGTCGATTTTGTTCTTCTACATGTTGATATCCAGCACTATTTGTTGAATATGCTTTTTTTCATTTTTTTGCTTCTTTATTAAAAATCACGTGATTGTAGGTGTGTAGATTCATATCTGGGTCTCTAATTCAGTTAAAAGGTGTTTACAGTACTGTAGCTCTGCAGTAGAGTTTGAAGTCTGGGAGTGTAATGTCCCCAGTAGTTACTTTATTATACAGGATTATTTTGGCTATCCTGGGCTTTTTGCCCTTCCATATGATGTTGAGTACTATTCTTTGAGGTCTGTGAAAAAAAAAATTGCTGCAATTTTGAGGGGGGCTTGGGTCCATTCCTGCAGAGGTCTCTGGTTCAGGTCTACTCCCCCATATATCATTTTGAAATCACATTTTCTTTATTTGTTGGCCTAACCAATTCTCTACTGGAACCCTTTCTACTTATCAAGTAAACCATTGCTTTTTATTATTGTCTTTTATATCTTCCAAATAAGTGATTTCCCCTCTTAGTCATAGTCCTGGGAAAAGAAATATGCAAAAGCATGCAGTCATGTGGTTTCTCTGTTGGAGCAGAAACACCCACTAACAAAGTTTAAGCCTTTGGTCAGTCTCCTATTTAAAGCTAACTTGAACAGATTCTTCCATGGGACATTGACTTCTCTGAATATATGAGAGTTGTGCAAATAACTGCACAGGTTTTTAATTGCTACTGTGACAAAATTACAAGAAACTTGATGGCTGAAAACAAAGCAAGTTTATCATAGACTGTCATTGAGTGACTAGAATACTTCCCGTTTCTAGGTACACAAGACACAAATTATGCCATCTGTAGGTCTTTCTTACTTTCTGGAGGCTCCATGTGTGAATCTGTTTCTGGTCATTCAGCTGGTCATTTTAATTAAGTTCTTAGGTATGTGTACCAGTGTTCTAGTTTACTGCTTTACTCTTAGGATTGGGTTTTCCTGAGTATGTTGAAGCGCTGCTTCACCCTAAAGTATAGCATTTTTCAAAAGAGCATTGTAGCGTATAGTTCTTGGCATACTCCTAATTATGTAATATAATTATTATACTGGTTTTCATACTTGAAGTTCCAGTTTTGTCAACAAACCCCCTTCATGTTTCTGTTGACGGTAATACTTAGTTGGATAAACAGAGGAGTGGAAGCTTCCTAAGATATATGTGAGAACAAGAAGAGAAGCCTTTGTTATGCACTTGGTATAACTTGACTTTTATCCTGTTATAATTTTTTCTTAATTGATACTAGCTTAGAGGTACATAAACACATTCTAGGTTTTATGAATTTACAAGAAAGAAAGAAAGAATTGTTCTGATTTGAATATTCTCATAACAAAAATGGAAGAATGATTTGCTCTAGAAATCTATGTAATTTTGTAATCAAAGAATTGAATATATGCTATAATTCTAAAATAAATCTTTAGGACATGTAGCTATTATCATATTATAACTCAAGATGTATGCCCTGAGAATGTTTTTCATAATTCACTTATAATTAATGCCTTCAAACATTTTTCATAAGAAGATGATTTAGCTTACCAGGATACTGAGACCAGTCAATATAATTTTACCTCATAACACTTA
>NW_026068103.1:2505241-2515082 GCF_014885135.2 Alexandromys fortis
TTTGAGACAGGGTTTCTCTGTGGTTTTGGAGCCTGTCCTGGAACTAGTTCTTGTAGACCAGGCTGGTCTCGAACTCACAGAGATCCTCCTGCCTCTGCCTCCCGAGTGCTGGGATTAAAGGCGTGCGCCACCACTGCCCGGCGAGCAGAAGGGCTCTTAACTGGTGAGCCATCTCTCCAGTTCCTCAACAACTTGTTCACACCATGTTTATATATATTCAGAATATTAAATATGTTTTGCCTATTTTTTCATTAAATGAACAAAAAAGCACCATTTGGTTTCCTTTTTAATGTTTTAAAATAATGAACACTATGAACATAGTTTGTATGTGATAATTTATAATAAATTTTTTAATTAAATGCAGGCAATATTTTCTGCCTTTATAACATTTCAGTTTAATAAATACCTATGAACATACATATAACTGGTAAGCAATGGTACAGTTCATATGTGGTTTATGAATTTTAGTGTGTTTATAGAATCAAAGCTGTGGAAATAGACTGAACAATGTTATCAGAAAGAAACATGATTTGCAAGGGTATTAAAATTATGTTTTATTAAATTTTGAGATTGTATACAAAATTTTAGGTACAGACTGTGGTGGCTTAAATACAAATGGCCCCCAGTGGCTGGTCACCATGGGGGCCATTTGTATTTAAGCCACCACAGTGTGGTGCATTGGATGTGGGCTTTGTTTTTCAAAATCCCATGTAAACCAGAGTCTCTCTCTCTCTTCCAGCCAACTTTAAGATCCAGAGGTAGAACTTTCAACTACTTCTCCAGCAACATATCTGACTGCATACCATTATGCTTCCCAACATGATAACAATGGACCATACTTCTGAAACTGCAAGCAAGCCCCAACAAAATGCCTTCTTTTATAAGTTGCCATGGTAATGGTTTGTCTTCACAGATATATCACACTAAGACAGATATTTGTACCAGGGAGTAGACCTGTGACAGACCTGACCATGCTACTGGTTAGACAAATGTGGACTTTGGAACTTTGAATTAGGGAATTAGTTGAAAACTTTAAAATGGCAATTAAAGCCCTTCTTAGTAGGAGTGCGGAAGACAGTGGTGTTGAGAGTAATGCAGATTAAGACAGCCATGCTCAAGAGGTTTAAGAGGACAAGAATATTAGTAAGTGTCCTAGAGACCATGCTTGTGAAATTTTGGCAAAACATGAGCCTACTTTCTGTCTATTTCCATAAAAAATTAATAAAAATCTGTCTGATTCTAATTGAAGAGGTTTGGATTAATAGTATTGATAGAAGAGATTTCAAGACAGTCTTGTAGTTATTGCTGAAGACTCTCTGAGAAGGTTCCGAGAGAGTAAAGAATGTGGTTTTGGATCCATTAAACTCCACTCTCCCCCTCTCTTTTTCTATCTATCTTTCTCTCTAAACCTCTCCCATTCAGAGAGTCTGCACAGCTATTAGTGATCATTCTTCTACAGATCTATAATGAAAAAGAGTAATCTGAGCAAGAATAAATGCAAAATTTTCAGTTTGAAGGGAAAAAGAGCATTGGGAAATGTAATGCAGTTAAGTCATATGCTCACAAAGACAAAAAGTTTAAAGAAAATTTTGATACTAAATATAATAAACTGAGTTGTAACCTCAGGGGAAGATCCCACTCAACTAATCTTCCAGTCTGTGAAAAAGATTTTTAAAAGCTTAAGCAGAGAAGGAAAACATCAACAACAGAAAGTTTATGCTGATGTAATTGAATGAGGGGGCTCATGCCCCTGCCCCAGCAATAAGCCGAACTTGGCAGCTTTGACCACGTGGTTCTGACTTTAGAGAAAGGATACAAGATATGGGTTGTGAAAACTCCCTTTTTGACTAAGGAAAGCTCACTAGGCAGAAACAGCAGCAAAAGGCTCTACAGAAATGGTTTTAATAGTGAAGTCTGTATTAGAATGATGTGGGAGGAGTTGATAAATACTCATTAGACATTTTAGTCACAACTAAGAAGTATGAATAGTTGAATCTTTGTGACCAGCCTCAAGAATGAGTCAGCCCTGAGTAAGTGGCCAAATGAGGAGACTAGTGAGGATTCTAGTGGTCTAGCAAAGAAGAAGCAGGAAGGGCATGACCCACCAGAGCCTGTTAGAGCTCTTCAGTGATATGGTGGGAACTTTTGTAGTTGTTCTGAAGTACTGAATACACTTTTTTGTGTGTGTTATTTCATGGCTACAAGCCTAAGGGGACCAGAAAGTGGCTTCACAACAGTAGTGTAATATAAATATTTTAAATTCTTTATATTGGTAAAGATTCAACATTAGTTATGGGGTTCAAGTGTAGACATAAGATTAGATTAAGAAGTTTTTACATTAAAATAAGAAGAAGTGGTAGGTATATGATTTTGAAGTTGAAAGTTCATAACAGATGTAAAACTTCATTATGGTGGGTTAAAAAGGAGAAAAAAAAACGTGTCTGCCTTGCATTAAAATGTAGAGGTGTAAAGGGAAGAATTGGACTCAGATTTTAGTAATGTAAGGGACCTTATCATAGTATATAAATATGCATCACCATTATATAAATATCCTAATATAACTTATAGACATGTGTCTTTGTATTTACATGAACATGTAAATATAGTTGATTTTTGTACTTTATGGTTTAAGAAATAAGCTAGTAAAAGAAAAATAATAAATTGGGAAAAATTGCTTGAGCCTAAAAGATCGTAATGTCTAATGAACAGCTGAAAGTATTGGCCTCAGATAGAAACCTGGACAGTTAATCCATAGAGACAGAAGATAACATGGACTACATGTCAGGGGCTTGCAGCTTTTCTAGATACAGTAGAGATAGACACTATCTGTAAAATTGTTTCAGTTTTCTAATTGGTTTAAGAAACAAGGTTATCATATGAGAATCAGAAAATGTAGGAGGTTCTGTCTGAGGATTGAAAATCACATTTTACATAATGATGCAGTATAGGAGAACTATAGTTTATTGTCCATAGCCATCCTCATTCTTTATACCTGGCAAGTGAACACTAGTGACAGGGATGAGTGTGTCCATAAATGATAAAAGGTATTCAATCTTATCATTTAATGAAAATGTTTATTCACAACTTAATAACCTCTTATACTCCTTACACACCCTCTTCTGTCATGTTCCCCAAATTCTGTGTGTGTGTGTGTGTGTGTGTGTGTGTGTGTGTGTGTGTGATTTGGTTGATATAGATGTGGAAGCACATTTTAAAACAAAAGCCTTAGAAGATTTTTTTTTTTACTCTACTCATAGTAAAACATAAATTACTGAAGGAAGAGAGAGAGAAAAATAAAGTGAGAGAGAGAGAGAGAGAGAGAGAAAGAGAGAGAGAGAATGCACAAGAGCCAAGAAAAGAAAAAACATTGTGACAAGAAAATAAAATAAAATACCTATATAATAAAGACTTGAAAATTAAACTGAATGCCTTGACCAAATCACTAAGCCTATCTACAGTACAACAACAAATCTTAACCTATGCAATTAACACAAAGATTGGTAACTATCCCTTAAAAATATTCAGTGGAAGCATCATTAAGAAGTCTTTTAAAAATTATCTTTGGTGATTAGATATTTAGGCAGACCTACAAGCAAAAGTCTCTGCCCCATGGCTTATCTTAGATCCCAGGACAAGAATCATGGAATTAGTTTTTGTGTCATGACCTAAAAAATACCTCTGCAGAGAAAAAAAAAGCTGAATAAAAATCATGTATTTTCTCATGTGGGATAAATCTGCTTTGAGCCATAGACTGGAAGGAGATTCTCTAGATCTATGGAAGAAGGATGAGAAGTGGTAAGTACTTAATGGAGCTTCAGTATGATATATGCCAACTGAAATGTCCAGAGCTCTTTCCAGTGCCTAGAGGCTGACAGACATGTCCAGTCCTTGAACAACACATTCTAACTGCAGAAAAAAAAAAAACACAAACCAACACAGAAAGTATAATGCAACAACTATTCTGTTGTCTTTGTAAAATACTAAGAATATACAGGAGAAGTGAAACTAAGAGAGCATAGAGGCATTCCCAACTTTGTGCAAACAAGTCACCATATAGAGGCATGCATTTAATACTGAATTTTAAACTGTACTCATTGCAGACTATGTTATCTCATACTGTTTAATCCTTCTTCTCACTTCTTCATTTGAGATAAATTCTACCAATAAATATGGGTTGGCCTGGGGCATTTTCTATGACTAAAGTTCCTAGCACTGGGATTGTTTTATGTTTTGTGATTATATTATTTTATACTTTTCTTTTTTATTCTAGCTTTAACCAAAGGTAGCATATTACCTTCTTTATCCTTTGTTGTCTAGACCTTACATTTATTCTCTTGCTTTTTTCTGTATTGTTTAGTTATGATTGCTTATCTTATTTTGTTTCCATCTTTATCCAAATAATGCATAGCTTTCTTTCCTTTCTACATACTTTCCAAAGCCTGCTAAAAATGACACAGAGACTGTTTTATTTGATTGCTATTATATTTTCGAAAACATCTGCACAGTTAGTATTTTAGTAGAGGACTTTGAGAGATTAAACTCAGTCCCTTCAAGACATATGGATATAGAAGTGAGTTATTGGCCACCCAATGCATATGAGAAACATGATTATTAAACTCTATTCCAACTTGTATTATTCAGGGTTCTCTGTGTGAACAGAAGTGATAGAATGAATATTGTTCACATATGCATACATACACATACACCCTATTGTGTGTATAAATTATTAAACCAATTTTTTTGACATAGTAACAAGAGTTTTCACCCAATCCACAAGATCATTTGCCTCTGACGTGCTCCCAAATCTGGACAGTTTCTGTGTACCTGCTCTTTCAGAGTCAATTATAGAAGTCTATAAATGTTGGTTGTGATATCAGTGAAAGAACAGGAACAGACTGAGTCGGTCAACACAGTGATATGAAGGAAGGCCAAATGAGCAAAAGACAAACTACCTTCCTTCCACTATGCCTTTTTAAACTGAGTTGCTATTACAAGATGCCTGCCACATTTTAGGTGGGTCTTTGTATAGTGATATTTTATTTGTATTTTAATAAATAAAGCTTGCCTGAAGAATGGAATGCAAAGCTAGCCACAATAGTCAACCATACTGTCCAGAAAGTGGTGGCACACATCTTTAACCCCAGCAGCCACACTGTTTAGCCATAAATTCTGGGCAGTGGTGGTGCATGCCTTTCATAGTAACATTAGAGAGGTATACAGTGGGGTGAGAAGGGAACTTGGTCTTTTTTTCAGTCTAAAACTTTCAAAGAGAAAAGAGTACTCTAGTGAATTGACTACTTTGCTTTTCTGATTTTCAGCTTGAACCCCAATATCTGTTTCTGAGTTTATATTACTTGTGCTAAATTTGCAACCCAATGTTTGGAATATAAATTCACAAAAAGTTATTTGTCTGTGGCTTTGAAGCTACCAGCATAAGCTGGAGCTACAAATGGTTGGAGTCCTTGCCCCACTGGCTAGGTTTTTATTTTATCTCTCCTTGTGGTCTTAACCTAAACCCCCTTCACAGGCTGCTGACAAACTACGTAGCTGCCTTGAAATCAAGTCAGGCTTTTACTGTTCTGTGCAGCAGCAATAAGCCTCACAACTTCATCATCATCAGTGGCAAATTTGGTGAGAATATCGGGAATTCTTCAAAGGAGGAATTAGATAAAGGGGGTTTCCCATGTTAAAAAATAGAAGACACAACCTGATTGCTCTTTGGGCTGACGAGGGAGGGGGACTTGATTGGGGGACAGGGAGGGAAATGGGAGGTGGTGGCAGGAAAGAGACAGAAATCTTAAATAAATAAATAAATAAATAAAAGAAATTTAGGTCTCTTTATGATAACATAATGCATGATTTAAAAATGGAACAATTAAATGAAGAGAAATAAATTTAACTAGTATTAATGTATTATTAAGTATCATTTTGATAACCCTTGTCATTTTGATAATTCTAGGTTTATCTATTAAAAAGTTGCTTGGTTTAAAGACCAAGATACAGGCCTTAGAGAAACTTAATAAAAGAGATCATAGAGATACTCAAATCCAGACAGAGGCATTTAATAGAGAACCAATTTCAGCATTGAATTATAAAGTTAGAGAGGAACAGCCTAAGGTTTTTAAACAACCAACCGTAATATCTGCAGCAGACTTAAAGGAAAAACTGCCAAATGATAGATACTCCCAAGATTGTGAAAGAGTTAAGTGGACTCCTGTAAAATGCTGGATTTAAGGAGATTCAAGGAAGTGTTAAACTTGTTCTCAGTTTATAATAGAATTATTCCTAAAAACTAGATAGACTTTGTTAAAGCTGTTTTAGAGCCGAGTCCACAATTACAATGTAGTACGTGGTTGAGAGAAGAGGATAAACTGTTGGAAAACACAGTAAAGCTAGAGGTATGGAAATCTCTCAAGATCAACTTCTTAGAGAGGAAATTATGCTGCTATAGAAAGGCAATCTTGATAAGATTACCATGCCCTGGCTTTATGCCACAGAGCAGCTTTGAATACTTTAGGCAGGATTGGAGAAGTGGAAAGGAAATTGAGTCATTTACTAAAATTATGCAGGGTCCATAAGAAGCCTTTACAGATTTCTTACAAAGATTGACTTCAGCAGTAAATAGAATAAAACCAAATTAAGAAGCTACACAAATGATAAGTGAACCTCTGGCTTTTCAAAATGTTAATTCTCAATGTAAAATGATAATTAGTCAAAGCCAGCAAACTGGTAGGATTGGATCAAAAGTAAAATCAATATTGAGTCTCATGACCATGTTAATACTTAGATAGGAGAAATGATTTGCAGAGGTTTGAGAAAAAAATCAAATGTCAAGTGTTATAGTTGTGACAAACATGGTCACCTTAAACGGAATTGTAAACAGGGGGTTCCAAGAAACAATGTTTGTTCTAAGCATACTTCAAACAGAATGCTTCTCCCTTCTGGATTATGCAGAAGGTATGCCAAAGGCGGGCATCAGACTAATGAATACAGATCAACAAGAGATATTCAAGGTAACCTTTTGCCATCAGGAAACTCCTTGAGGAGCTTCTTACAGGTCTCAATGATATCTGGCTCAGTTGTTCCTGCAATCATAGAAGAAACTCCTTCCCAGAGCAATTAAAGAACCTAATGTGTGTTGCAAGAAACAATACTGGTGTGATTAATAGAAAAGCTATAGAACAGAGAATAAAAAACTTAGAAGAAACCATAATGCAACTATTTCAGCAAGCTTCTGAATAAAACTAAAATTAAAAATACAAATAAATGATGTTGTCATTGAAGCTCTTGTAGACGCAAGTACACATATAACAATAATTTTGTGAAAATATTGGCATCCAAATTGGCCTCTTCAGGATGTAAATGTTCAGTTTTTAGGGATAGGAACCTTATCTCATGTAAAATAGCACGAGATGTGTTGAATACATAGGAATAGAGGAATATTAAAACAATATGTAGCTTAAGTAGCAATAAATTTGTGGAGGCATGATTTGTTACAGCAATGGAATACTCATATTAACATCCCCCCAATCATAGAAACAAACAATAAATTAGCATATGTTTCTCGGGGAAAGATTAGAAGGTATTATAAAAAAAAACAGTCACTAATCATTCAGATTATAAAGAATAGGAAGCAATAGCTGCTGCTCCATTAAAGGCAAAATCAGTCATCCCTTTAATACAGTTGATAGGCAGAACTGTATGGGTTAAGCAATGGCCTTTAACAACTGAGAAACTGTAGGCTTTAGAACAGCTGGTATAGTAACAAATAAATGCTCAGTATATTGAAAAATCTAATGCCCCTTAGAATTCTTTTGTATTTTCTATTGAAAAGAAATCTGGGAAATGAGAAATGGTAATAGATTTAAGAGCTGTTAATAAGGTGGTTTACCCAATGGACTGTCGACATTATGGTATTCCTTTGCCTTCTCTATTGCCTAAAGGATGGCCTTTTATATTTACTGATCTAAAAATTTGTTTCTTCATTATACCTTTAAAAGAAAAAGATAAAAATTTGCCTTCACAGTGTCTTCTGATATTAATTCTCAATCTGTTAAGAGATATCAATGGAAGATTTTCCCACAGGGAATGTTAAATAGCCTCATTTTGTGCCAATATTTTGTATAGTAGCTATTGGAAATGATATGTTGATGTGGGATTCTCTTTTGTATGTTATGAATGCCATTGGTGAATAAATAAACTGCCTTGGCCTGTTGATAGGGCAGAACTTAGGTAGGCAGGACAAACTATACTGAATGCTAGGAGACAGTAGGCAGAGTCAGAGAGAAGCCATGGAGCCACCACTGGAAACAGACATGCTGAAACTTTGCTGGTATGCCACGACCTCATGGTGATGCACAGATTAATGGAGATGGGTTAAACTAAGATGTAAACATTATCAAATAAGAAGCTAGAGCTAATGGGCCAAGGAGTGATTTAAATAATATAGTTTCTATGTCCTTGATGTAGATATCTTCTTCCCTGCTCCTATATCCGCCCTTCCTCCATCTTGACCCTCCCATTCCCCCAAACTCTCTCTAGTCTTTCCTTTCTCCCTTCTCTCTCCCCCCTCTCCCCTTCTCCCAAACCCACTCCCAGCCTTACCTCCACCCCCATGCTCCCGACTTTTCCCTGGCAATATTGTGCCTGTTCTAATGGGAGCTCACCAAATCCAGCTAGACCAGGACAGAATGAGCAAGAGATCAAATAGAACTCTCTGAATGTGGCTGACAATGGGGGCTGACTGAGAAGCCATTGATAAAGGAACTGGGACTTGATTCTACTGAATGTACTGGCATTTTGGGATCCTAGTCTATTTGGATGCAAAGCTTCCTCAGCCTGAGTGTAGAGGGGGAGGGCTTTGGACTTCCCACAGGGCAAGGTTCCCTGCCCTCTCTTAAGGAGGGAGAGGAAGGGAGGAGAGTGAGAGGGGAATGGGAGGAGGGAAAGAAGTGTAAATTTTTGAATGGAAAATAATAATAATAATAATAATAATAATAATAATAATAAAACATATACACAGGATAACAAAAATAACCTTAATAAATAAATAAAATAGTTTTACAAAAAATGAACCCCAATGGTTCAAATTAGAAGGCATCAGTTATAGACTGTGAATGACTTACAAAGATTACAAGGGGATATTTTCATTTTCAGGCAACTATTAGGATAAAATTTGATGAACTAATTATTGTAAACAAAACTATAAGAGATCACAAGGACTTAAGTAGTTTTAGGCTATATTCAGCTGAAGCTGAGAGAGAATTTGTTTTGATAGAAGAGAAATTAAAGAAGGCACATGTGGATCATATGAATCTGTTTGTAGTATTTTGAAGAGAGTTTAAGAAAAACTATCCCTCAAATAAAAGAATTGCACTTATAAAGAAAACTATTTGAATTCTCTCATTGTATGGAACATACCAATAACTAGAGACACTACATTATATATTGATGCAAATCAAGCAGAAAAGGCAGGTTACAAATCAGAAAATATAAGTTAAGTGGGTCAAAGCCCTTATGATTCTGCCCAAAAGTCAAAATCTCATGCTATTCTCATGGTACTATAGGATTTAAAAAAAAAACTCTTTTTTAAAAAATATTTATTTATGATTAAGAAGCGATCTCCTGTGCCCATCTGTTGTAGGGTACTTCCCACTTTCTCTTCTATCAGGTTCAGTGTGTTCGGACTGATATTGAGGTCTTTGATCCATTTGGACTTGAGTTTTGTGCAAGGTGATAGATATGGGTCTAATTTCAATCTTCTACAGGTTGACATCCAGTTGTGCCAGCACCATTTGTTGAAGATGCTTTCTTTCTTCCATTGTATACTTTTAGCTCCTTT
>NW_026068103.1:2517616-2535439 GCF_014885135.2 Alexandromys fortis
ATATTGACCGTATACGTATGTTGACAGAGGTTTCCTGCCTGGTCATCATTCAGTCCCAAAAAATTCACACCGAGGCCTATATTAATTATAACTGCTTCGACTATTAGCTCAGGCTTCTTATTAACTCTTATAACGTATATTAGTCCATAATTCTTGTCTGTCTTAGTACCTTTTTGGCAATGCAGTCACATCTTGCTTCCTCTGTGACTGGCTTCCTTTATCTCTGGGTCATAAATGCAGACTCAAACTTCCTCTTTCCAGAATCTTCATTGCCATGCCTCTACTTCCTGCCTGGTCACCATTGCCTCACCTATACTTCCTGCCTGGATACTGGCCAATCAGCATTTTATTAAAAATACTACAAGTGACAAGATAAAAGATGATTGTCCCACAGCACTTCCCCCCTTTAAAAAAAAAGAACTTTGAATTTAATATCCTTTGTTTAGTTTTTTCCTGACCATTATCTGTAACAACTTGTAACCAACATTTGAAACAAAGGAAAATATACATAGTCCATTTTTTGGGAATGGGGGCATAGTTTTCCAGGCTACTTCTTGCTGATTGGGGACACTGAAAATTTTTGGGGACCTAAAGAAAATTTAGAATTATCACCAAGTCATGACTGGAGTATCCTGTGAGGTTTGATCATCTCAGGCAGCAGTCTTAAATCTGTTCTGGATTTAGAACTCAGCCATCTGAGCCATCTGCTCCTATTAGAGATTTCTCAGAAGGTCTTCCTTTATCAAACCGGATTTTTTTAACCCAGAAAGAACCCACAGCTTTTCATTTCCTGTGGAAACCCAAAGCAAAACCTCTTCTCTAAAGTAATATACCTTTTGATTTTAATTTTGAGAGAATCATTTATATATTAAAAATAATACATGTATATATCACCATAGAAGAATCAAAATTATATGGGAAGTAAGGGAACATCTAGGGATGGGAGAGGAGTTAGAATGGGAGACTATATAATAGTAAAGAGTGTCAGAATGTGTGATACACTCTAATAATTCTTTATGTACAGTACAAAAAAGCTCATTTCAGAATATCGAAAATTGTAATTCGTATTTCAGCTAAAGTTTGTTTAAGTACACGAACATTTTGTGTAACCAACTTACAGAGATTTAAGGCAAAAGGTGTTTTAATGTATCAAAATATATTAATTAGAGAAGATCATGAGTTATTCTTTCCTCTTTTGATGTTTCACAATAAATATTTATAATAAATGATACAGATGAATACTAACCAATTTGTTAACAGTTTTAAAATACTGTATTTCATTACTTTGATTCACTTTAGGGTCATAATTTTTGGACTTTTAACAAGAAAAAACTAAGTAAGATTACTAAATAGAATTTGCCAACAAAAGTTTTAGTTTTCATTAGGTGAAGTAAAATTAACTTCATTAAAAATGGTGATGTAACATATTTGAGTGACTATACTCCAGAATTACTTTACTTTAGTTATTTCTCTTTACATGCACCTGTTTGCTTGTTTTCCTTCAGTTTCCACATTTCAGCACAGTAGTGGACAGCCTTGGCAAAGTACAAATTTTCTCAAACCCATCATGTTTCAGAGATGAGGAGAGTGGAGCATTTCAGTGGATTTGAAATATCTTCTAAAATTGGATCAGAAACTACTTTTAGCACAGTGTATGCTACTAACGTAGAAGCTTAAAGGATTGAGAACAAATCCACTTCTCTAGATCCTATTAAAATGGCTGGATTCTTGTAGTGCCAAAATAGATTCTGTGCTTTTGCCAAGCTGAGAAAGTATGCTGTTTGCTTTACTAGGAATGGAACAACTTGAATTTGGACCTAGACCTTGGCATTTGATGCTCACTTCAATTATTATATAAGTGAAAAAACTGAACAATAATTAACAAATTGAGTAAAAAGGTTATCAAATATGGTTGTCTATTTTGTTCTGTTTCTGATCTAAAATATGATGCCTTTCTAGTTTATTTAAAATTTATATATTATTTATTTTTATGTGTATGCATGTTTACCTGCATGTAGGTATGTCTACCTCATGTGTGTGATCCTGGTGCCTGTGGAGGTTAGAAGAGAGCAATGGATCCCCTGAAGCTAGAGTGTGAAATGTGAACCTCTATGTGGGTGCTGGGAACTGAACCTAGGTGATCTTCAAGAGTAGCTAGTGCTCTTACTAGCAAAGCCTTTTCTATGATCTTATCATATCTTCTCTAGTTTATATCTTGGAAATTGTTTTAACCTTTCTTTCAATTTTCTACTTCTTATGGCTTAACAAAATTCAAAGTGAATGTGATTTCATTAATTTTCCATAAGTACATTTTAAAATGTGAATGTAACATGTAAACATGTGAGCAATTCCCAAATCCTCTTTCTGATGTTTAAGTCATCACAGTAACTATTAAACCCTATCTTCCCAGTTATAAAATTTGTTTTTCTGTTTTAATTGAATTTTTGACACATGAATATTTCATAATAATATCAGAATGAACTTTATATAAGCGATTAACTAAAATGCACCATCAGGTGTGCTTTGAGGCAGGACTTTTCTGCAGCTAGTGAAGTAGATATAGAGAACAAAGGCTGTATCCATGCTTTGCTTTATCTCTAACTATAACTACTCATCAGCTCAAACAGTAACTTTTATGATACTGCTAAGACTATTTAAGTCCTCTTAAGATGAATATGTGTTCATTAAAAATAATATATATATATATAGTAAAATTTATTCATTCAAACACCCATAAATCTATCTCTTTACATCTATCTCTACATCTTTATTATCTCTATATTTGTCTATCATCTATCTATCTATCTATCTATCTATCTATCTATCTATCTATCTATCTATCTATCATCTTCACCAGCTTAAAGTTGTAGCTGTTGCTCAGTCCTAGTGAACTTTCCTGACACGTACAAACATTGCAAGTTCCCATATTCAAACCTTCCACCTATAGAACAAAAGTCCTAAACCCATGCCACTGAGGCAAAAAAAAAATACAACATATTTGAAGACTGACTGTTTACTTGGTACATTTATGAGATCCACAAATGTATCAGTTAAGGAGAATTGAATTTATTTGGCAGTTGTAACTTGCTATTAGTTTCTTTTTATTAAAATCATATTAATATCTTAGAAAATTAAAAAAAAATATTGTGTCATAACTGAAACTGACCACCAAGAAGTGGTTATTTTAGAATTGTCCTGTTTTGCAGTACTAATAATGTACTGACTCCAATCATCCTAAACAAAGCTATTAACCCCTCAAGAAATCTGTGCTTTAGTAAGTCTCATATGATTAGAGTGCACATAGGATGATAAGCACTAGACAAACTTTCCAGCCTCAACCAATCAAATTATATCATTTGGTGCTATAAATTCTAAATTTTTCTCATGGTATACATGTGATTTAAAATACTATTTCATTACTTATCACTGTATCAATATCTGTATTAATTTTTACAAAAAAAATATTGGACCAAGCCGGGCAGTGGTGGCACACGCCTTTAATCCCAGCACTCGGGAGGCAGAGGCAGGCGGATCTCTGTGAGTTTGAGGCCAGCCTGGTCTACAAGAGCTAGTTCCAGGACAGAAACCAAAAGCTATGGAGAAACCCTGTCTCGAAAATTAAAAAAAAATATATTGGACCATAGCAGATTGAAGTTTTCTTGTATTTTTGTGTGTTCGTGTACATGTGTGTCTTTAGTTTTGGATCTTTTTTATATCTTGAAGGCTTTATACTTGTATACAATATATCTTGATAATTTTTGCCATCAGCTCCTCCTCTTCAATTTACCACTGTCCCTCAACATATTTCCTTCTAAACTTCGTGCCCTTTTATTTTAAAGATAACCTACTGAATCCAATTAGTATTGCTTACATGAATGTGAATATAGGGGTCATCCATCCTGGCATGGTCAATCAAACCACCAAAGAAAAGTGATTCTCCCACTCCCAGCAGTCATAGCTGTCTGTAGTTCTTTTCCTAGGTATGGTGCCTTGGGACCTCTCCCCATTCTGCGCTGAATTTTTTAACTGGCTTGCTTGATCTTCTGCATGTTTTGGACTGCTAACCATAGCTGCTGTAAGTTCCTGTATGCAAAGGCCACACCATCTGCAGAAGGCAGTTCTTGACTGCACTTCTCCCATCCTCAAGCTTTACAATTCTTTCTTTTCCTTCCTTCTTCATTGTTGTTTCCTGTGCCCTGCAGCAGAGGGAATGTGAAATAGCTAAATAGCTATCAAATCCATTGCTGAAGGCGCAGAGATGCTTATTCTGAGCACAATGGACAGTTAGGAATTGGCATACACTACTACCCATTCCCATAAAGAGCCTCTATGTTTGAGGTGGAAAGTGACACAGTCTATGGATATAAATTCGTGTCTCTGGGCCATTTCTTTTTAAAAAAAAAAAATGTAATTTACATGCCTGATTCCTGTCTTCAGGATTTGGGACTTACAGAGTTATATAAGTAGTAGTTTATCCTTCAGCTGTTCTAGAACCTAAAAAGTACACCAACCTACACCATTTCATCAATTTTTCTCTGTATGTCCCAAGATATTTGTGTATTTAGGAAACTAAATCAGTTTCATAAATATCTGTTATATGTTAGATATCAAAAACTCGAAAACTCTGCATAAATATAGTCATGGCATCAGTTAAACACTGCTCTTTTTCCTATGTAATTTAATTGTGTGTCTGAAAAATCAAAAAAGAATATAATAATTACCCACACAGCCTTCCTTGAAGCAAATGACATTATAACCACCAGTGAAACATTACTTTCTCAGCTTCCAACCACTAACTTTGAAAGTTAGATCTCAGAGTATGTTGGGAGGCACTGGTTGTCAGAGTTTGCCGTCTATCATGACCTATCAGTTTTCTCCAAAAGCTCAGAAACAAGGGGACTCCTTCCCTAGAGAGATTTCCCGCTCTCTACCTGCCGTTGTCTGGAGAATGTCCCTGGGCCTAGAGGACTGACTTTATCTTTAGTGTGACCTGTGACCCTTGGCACAGTTTCCTGCTAATAGCCTTTCCCCTGCTGCCCATATGGTAACTAAGACTTGTATTAGGAGCTTTGGTATAGGTCCTTGCTGTCACAAAGGAAGCCTTAGGACACCTAATGCAAATTAAGGTTTGCCTCCTGACTTCCCAAACCTAAATATTCCCTATCCTGTGGAACAAAGCCGAGCTGATTCATAGAGGGCATCTCTTGAAGGACTGTCTCCATTGTACCCACAGCTGTTCGAACCCTCTTTTCTGCTTCTGCTTCCTCCACACTTGAGGACCAAAGAATCAATGATCTGGAGGAAGAGGCAGAACCTTAATAGTATTCAAACAAAATGTACCTGATTACAAAAGACTTACCATTAAAGGACCAGATTTGTTTTCTTTTGTTCCTTTTAAGTATGGGAGGTGACCTCAGAACACTGGATTTTAGGAAATAAAGGGAGACCAATTTGAAATGGAAAATGAACAAGGCTGTATTGACAGTGACCGAGGGAAGAAATTAGTGACTGTCCAAAGAGATTCTTTGCAGGTACTGAGGTGGGAGAGGCTCAATGAATGCTGAAACCTATTATTTTATGATGTTTCTAATAATAAAAAAGTAACCTATGCTATAGAGAATAATTTGAAAGAGTATTTTGTTTAGAATTGTAGAGTGCTCAAAAATACTGCTTGAGGAATGTTCAATTGTAGAATTGTAGAATGTTCAATAAGATTGCTTACGAATGGCATTTTAATAGTAGCTGGGGTCAGAGTCCCAAGACAATGAAGTGAACTTTAGAGGAGAGTGAGTGAGCTGAAGACAAGTGTCCACATT
This sequence comes from Alexandromys fortis, assembly GCF_014885135.2. Taxonomy (NCBI): domain Eukaryota; kingdom Metazoa; phylum Chordata; class Mammalia; order Rodentia; family Cricetidae; genus Alexandromys; species Alexandromys fortis. Next base: position 2,523,433 of record NW_026068103.1, read on the forward strand.
AAACAGCAAAACACCACAGAGAAGCGGTCAGAAAGCGCCAGTTACTGCTTAGATCTCATGGTATATATTTTTCCTCTTTGCCTGGAGCTTCCAGGAAGAAATGACTGGGCAGAGCACAGAACTAACATAAACCATTGAAGTGAGGAATCAAACAGTGAGATCTGTCCACATTTCCATTCTACTATTTCTCTTTTCAACTCAGAAAATAAGCAGGTAACAGAGAACACAGAGCCATTGAAGCAGGAATATTCGGTGTGGTACTGGACGATCCATTTTTCTTTTACATAAACTTACTATGTGTTACATACATAAAATAGACAGACACTGCATTTTCTCGAGCAGTGGTTTTGCATAGCAAATATAATAAAATATGAGGAGGAAAGAGAGAAGCGTGCATAAACGAATGTGATTTTAATGAGTTGCCATATATATTAGTTTTCTGCGGCTGTCATAATGAAATACCTCAGACTAGGTGTCTTCAACAGCTGTAGTGTATTTTTGCTTAATGCTACAAGACATATGTCTAAGACATAAGTGCTGACAGAATTAGTTACTCCCTGTGGCCCTCTCATGTTGGCTGGCAGCCAGCCAGCTTCTTGCTCTACCTTCACATGATTTTCATCTGCATGTATGCATTACCTATGTTCTCAGAGGACATAAATTTCCTGTTATTAGGATTAATTTTAGCTCACTACATTTTAAAACATCTCTCTTCAAATATAGGCACATTCTGAATTACTGGGTGTTGGAACATCAACATAAATATTTTGGGAAGGAGTACAAAGAAGTGGTTGTACACATACCCCAAAGAGGTCCAAAACCAAAAATTTCACAGTATTTTAATAACAGAAGAATTATCTCCTAGAAGTCTGATAATCATGCTTCTTTCATCCCTGCCTCTGTTTCTTCAATACCAGATGTGAACCTGCCCTTAGCCATATCGCTTCCTGGATTCTGACAAGATGACTGATAAATTCTCAGTCACATGAGTCATCTATGCTCTCCACAGACCACACCTGATTTATTTTTATTTGCAATGTGTCCTAGCTGATAACTTCCACAACTTTTAGCTCTCATTCTTTTTTTGATGATTATTTTTCATCAATTTATTTTCCAAATTTATCTCTACAGAATCAATTTTCCACCAAATTTTAGAGTACAATCCAGTTGCAATAATTATAGCTTTATGAATGGTTCATCTACAAGTCCCCAAATCACCATTTTCTATTTTTCTTTACCATTAGCAGAATCACCTTTCACATAGATGTTATATTAATAGTCACTGTAGGCAAATCTTGCTATTTTCTTTTTCACATGTACCACAAAACTCTTGAAGGATCCACCTGTTATTTTGTTTCTAAGACATTGCTAAAGTTTTAGGTATTTGCTATAGCAGCAACCCAACTTTCAATTAGCAAAATCAGAATTAATGTACTAACACTTCCACAAAAAAATAAATAAATAAATAACATGAGTGGAGCTACATAATCAAAGTAAATTATTTTCTTTACACTTCTCCAAGCTGCAAATCCAAGATTCAGGATTTAGTAGGCTTGGTTTCTCATGAGAACTCTTTTTTCTTTAAATGTATTAATTCATTTTACATCCCAACACCAGTTTCCCCTCCTCCTCCATTTCCATTCAGAAAGAGACAGGTTTCCCATGGGAGTCAACAAATCATGCCATATTAAGTCTAGGTAGGTCTAAGCTCCTCCCCTTGTATTCAGGCTGGGTGAGGCAACCTAGTAGGTGGAATAGGTTGCAAAAGCCAGCCAAAGCTTTAAGGACAGAACCTGCTTTCAGTGTTAAGAGTCTCACAAATGGATCAAACTGTACAATTGTAACATATATATAGAAAATGACAAGATCTCTTCAGTAAATTAGGAGCATGGGGACCTTGGGGGAGGGCTAAAAGGGAGAGGAGAGGCAGGTAGGGGAGTAGAGAAAAATAAAAAGCTCAATAAAAACAACAACAACAACAACAACAATAATAATAGTAGACATATATGTAGAAACATAGGTTAATCCATGCTGACTCTCTAGTTGTTGGTACAGACTTTGTGAGCGTCTATGAGCCCAGGCTAGATGTTTCTGTGAGTCCCTTGTGATGTCCTTGACTCCCCCATTCATACAATCCTTTTTCCCTCTCTTCAGCAGGATTCCCAAGCTTAATCTAGTTCTTGGTTGGCTGTGGACTCCCCTCATCCAAGTCTCCTCATACCATTAATGACTTTTTTTATATTATTTATTTATTTTTAAATTTTTTATTGAGAAAAAGAAAAAAATATTTTCTGCCTCCTCCCAGCTTCCCATTTCCCTCCCCCTCCTCCCACCCTTCTCCCCCTCTTCCCACTCCTACTTCCTAATATGCTACCATTTTATAGCATAATTAATATTAAGTTTTAAAACTTTACCTTTATGTATCTGCCTAAGTTACATGGTTTCTGCTGCATTATTAATTAAGTAGCTTCTTTGAAATCCAAGTCATGTTATTTGACTTCACAACCTCACACAAACAGGATTATATAACTGACCATGGAGAATCTTTTCTCTAGGGCTAATTTGGTCCTTGTTGAAATATATTGTAAACCCTGAATTATTGTGTACTGTGAGAAATAAAATTAAAACAGCAACTTTTGTTGTATTAGCAACAATAAGGTTTTCATACTTTTTCAGAAAACATAGGCAAATATGGAAAACAATAAAATATAGCACTTGGATTATGGGGAAGCCTTTAAAATACCATTTGAACAATATCATTTGAACAGCCCCTAAAACTCCTTTTCCATGTGTTCTAGAAGGCTTGTTTTTATCATTTTTGCTTTATTCTGGTGAATTCTTTTTTTTTTTTTTTTTGAGACAGGGTTTCTCTGTAGCTTCGGAGCCTGTCCTGGCACTAGCTCTTGTAGACCAGGCTGGCCTCGAACTCCCAGAGATCCGCCTGCCTCTGCCTCCCAAGTGCTGGGATTAAAGGCATGCACCACCACCGCCCGGGTGGTGAATTCTTTTGACCATAGTTTCTCCCAAAGCCATTATCTAATAATACATAAAGTCCAGTGAGTTTATGAGGAATTTAATCCATGACATGTATTTTGTTGATGTCTCATAGTTTTTAGAATAACATTTGTAAAAGCATTCATTTACTCTACTATTTAGTAAAGATTGCATTGTACAACTTCATTTTAATTTTAATACCTAATTTGCATTATATATTAATGTGTCCTGTTTAGTGACTGTAAGTGCATGGTCTTATGATCACCCAGCCAAAAAGGTATACAAATAGCAGGATGACTCAAGTGTGTACCTGGTAATTACAGCCTTTTTTATAGTTATAATGAGATCTAGATGTTCACTGATGTATCAATTATAAAATGAAATCTAATACTCAATTTTATCCCTCTTAGTGTGTCAGTAAAATCTTAAATGAAACTTACTTAATGAAATAATAATCTATGAATAGATCTAGTGTTAGCTACATCTTAGAAATTAAGATACTCTTGGCTATTTTCAATAAACAAACATACATTGTATCATTTGCACATATCTCCCATTGTAAATTTATGTTATTAGCTGAGTCTAGATCAATTACTGTTAATCTATCTGTGCCTTTGAAAAGGGCGTGTATATTCATTAGAGTCATGTGTATCACATATAAAAAAAAAAACAGAAACAGATATTGGGATTCATCCTGAAGAGAAGAGAAGCAAAGCACCCAGCTACTAAAAAGTTTTTAAGTCTATGAAATCTTCAGACTAAAAGAAGGTGAGGTGCTGTCTCATCACAGCTTATATTCTTCTCCAGTGCTGAGATTAAAGGCAAGCACCACCAAAAATTAGCCTCTATGGCTAATTAGTGTGGCTGCTGAGATTAAAGATTTGTGCCACAATTACCTGGCCTGTATGGCTGTTTTGCATTCTGTTCTTCAGACTATTTATTAAAATACAAAGGAAATATCACTACATTTCCCCCTTTGTCCTGCATGTACAATTAGGACAGCATACTGTCAGTAACTGAGGCAAAGACATTTTCTTGCTAAGTGGCTTACTTTTGCCACAAAGAAAGTAAATTCCACATGGAGTTTCTTCAGTGCCCATTACCTTCTCCAAAGTAGATTGGTGATGACATGGGCAGGCATGTCTCATTGCCATAAAATAAAGAAATAAACATATGTTATTAAAACATCTTCATCTTAAATTCCATATTCAGGAGATATCTGAAGTGTTTGAAGATGACCTGTCTACCTAAAATATATCTTTGTTTAACATTAAAATCACACCTAATGTGACTACAAGTTTGATTATAATAGGTGATTAACTACTAACCTGTATTTTCTTATTAAACTAAAAAGTTGGTAATAATAATTTTCAGGAACTAGAAATTTGCATTACATTATTAAATGAGTTGTATAGGTACAATACCTTGATCAAGACTAGAAATCTATGGATCTCTGTGAGTTCGAGACCAGCCTGGTCTACAGAGCTAGTTCCAGGACAGGCTCCAAAGCCACAGAGAAAACCTGTCTCAAAAAACAAAAACAAAACAAAACAAAACAAAACAAAAGACTAGAAAACTATGTATAATATGTACCTACAAAATTAATATCAAATTTGTATCCATATACTATGTTTGTATACATTAAACAAAATCCAGCCCAGAGGATACTGAGATTAATAGCAATAAAATAGTCCTTTAAGCTTTATTTTTCTCCTGTCCCTTATCAGGGGGCTATTCAAACATGAGACAGAGATTTAGAATTTAACTTTAATAAGCATTCCTGGGTTTAGAAAAGGAGAGAGCCACACTCCAACTCCAAAGTCAGCTTTAATCTTTAATTGGACTGAAACAACAAAAAGGTTCCTTGCATTATATGTCTGTTGACACTAGCAGAAACAAACATTTGGGAAGATTTAAGAATTTTTGTACTGTTGGAAATGTGATACAACAATAGACCAATTTACTTTTCTTCTTGAGACATATTTTCTGAATGTTTTATCCTTTTTCTTCAGACATCTCATTTCTCCAATGGTCTTCAGGTTCTTTAGTTGAATACATTTATTCTCCTGAAAAGACAGATACAAAATCCTTTCCCAACCCTAATTTTAGGGAGATTCTCTTTTGGCAAGTTATATCTGATCAAATGAAAAGTATTGTTAGTTTTAAAGTTATTGAATGGCCATGTTTTTTTCTATTAAATATTGCCTCTTCTAATCAAGGGGTATCTCTTGTTCAATCAAATCTATATCAATTTTGATGGTAACCAAAGCAAAACCCCTTTCCCATTGTGAACCCAGGCTAGTTGTTTCTGTGAGTTCCCTTGTGATGTCCTTGACTCCTCTTTTCATACAATCTTTCTTCCCTCTCTTCAGCAGTATTCTCAAGCTCAACCTAGTGCTTGGCTGGCTGTGGACTTCCCTCATCCAAGTCCCCTCATAGCATTAATGACTATGAATAGACTTTCTAATATGCTAGCATTTTATAGCACAACTAATACTAAATTTTAAAACTTTACCTTTATGCATCTGCCTAAGTTTGCAATTACATGGTTTCTCCTGCTTTCTTAATTAAGTAGTTGCTTTTTTTCCAATGGATGAATTTCAAACTATTGGTACAGAGTTGGGCTACTTAAAATTTTCTTTGGGAGAAACTCCTATAGATGTCTCTTAACAGACTGAGAATTATTATAAGTAGGCACTGTGAAGGCAAAATTTTCTTTCTTTTTCTTGTAAGGCATAGTGAAGAAACAATCTTTTAAATCAATAACTGTAAGAGGCCATCCTTTAGGCAATGGAGAAGGCTGAGGATAGCCAGACTGTAGAGAGCCCATTGGCTAAACCACTTTGTTAACAGCTCTTAGATCTGTCACCATTCTCCATCTCCAGATATTTAAAACAACAAATATAGAAGAATTCCAAAGGCTGGTTCATTCTTCAATATGGGGAGCATCTAGTTGCTCCTGTACCAGCTGTTTGAGAGCCTGCAGCTTCTCTATTACTAAAGGCCATTGCTTACTCCATACAGGTTTGCCTGTCAATGATTTTAAAGGTAGGACTTCTGTGCCCTTATCTTGTACAACCTGAATTGTTGGAGACTGATGTTTATAATATCTTGAAATATTTTTCCCAGAAATATACATTAATTTATGATTTGTTTCTAAGACTCGGGGCATGTTAATCTGAGTCTTAGAAAAAAAAACATAAATTAATGTAACAAATCATGCCCCAACGAATTCATCCCCTTGCTAGCCACCTATGGTTTTAATACTCCTTTCTGTCCTTCCAGCCCTATAAATTCAATTTATCTTGTATTGTCCTTTACCTGGGATAAAATTCCAATCCCTAAAAATTGAACGTTTATATCCTGAAAAGGCCAATTTACATGCAAAAATTCTGATAAAAATTTTGTTACATTTGCACTTGTGTCTACCAGACCTTCAATGGCAACATCGTTTATTAGTATTTTTAATATTGGTCTTTGTTCATTTATAGAAGTTTGTCAAAATACTTAATTTATGTTTTCTCCTGAATTTTTTGTTCTTTCTCCTATAGCTGTTGTATTATCCAAAGCAGTCTGTTTTCATTCTATATGTATTTGTTGGAGGAAACCATTTGCTGGTTCCCAGCTGCCCAGCCCTGAAATAATCACACAAAAACTGTATTAATAAAATCACCTGTTTGGCCCATTAGCTCTAGCTTCTTTTTGGCTAACTTTTATATATTGATTTATACATTTATGTTAATCTGTGTATCGCCACAAGACTGTGGCTTACTGTGAAGAGTTCCCGTGTCTATCTCTGACAAGGGTACATGGCTTCTTTCTGACTCCACCCTTCTTTCTCCCAGTAGTCAGTCCATTCCTCCCCATCTAACTTGCTCTACCCCATCCTGCTCTGCTATAGGATAAAAGCAGTTCTTTATTCATTAATGGTAATTACAGCATACAGAGGGTAATCTAATATCACTTCCCCTTTTCTGTTTAAATGAAAAAGAAGATTTTAACTTTAACATAGTAAAATTACATATAACAAAACAGATATCAAGCAAGAATTACAGGTCTGTTTTACTTTCTCTTCAGGCAAGCTTTATTTATTAAAATACAAATGAAATATCACTACACTCATATGTAATCACAGACTCCTATTCCTTTTCAAGAGTATATGGGGAAGCCAGAGAGTTGCAGCTTTTTTTTTTCAGTTTATTTATTTATTTTTTTTTTTTTTGCTTTCAAATCTCATTTATTGTTTTTGGGTTAAGTTTAGTGTTGATCGAAGACTATTAATGAGACCAGGAAAACGAAGTGTGTCCCCTTAGGGAATTTTCACAAATATTATCTAGAAATCTCAAGCTGTTAGCACTGGAGTAGTGGGATCCATTGATGAAGACTCAACATAGATTACCCAGGTCTGATCTTACATTACTCTCCTTTATTTATAGAGACACTTGTGTACCAAGCCATTTGTGCCAAGCAGTAATGATATGATTGCAATATATGCCCAGTAATTCATATTTGCATTCTAGAATTGTCCTTTGGTCAATCTGGAATACTTTCTTCTCTTCCGAGGTATGAATTATAAGGCAAACAGATGCACACAGAAACTCATCCCAACTGAAAAAAAATTACCAAAATAAAGAATCACATCCCATTGCTCTATGTTACAGGTAATACTCTAATAACTGCTAAAGACACTGCCTTCTTGTAGAATGCTTAATAAACTGTCCCATTCTTGTTTTAAAGAAAACTCATTCTTCTGCCTAATTCTTTCCATAAGAAGGTAGTGATCATTTTAATACAGTTAGTTCAAGAATGAGGGTTCTGACTTCATTTCTAGCATGTGTACAGATGTGAGGGTTCTTGGAACAATGTGATATATCTGACTGTCAAGGCCTCCTTAAGTTCTAAGGAGAAAGTAATCTGATGTTGTTGAAACTAAATAAAACAAATCAAAAAACACAATACAACAAAACAAAATCTTTGAGTTATTTAATTTTGCACTGTATAATCTTGTTACACTAAATAAAACTGTCCCTTATTATTATAATATTTTTCACTTCCACATAAAAATAAAATTAATTTAAAAATAACTTAAACATTAAGAAACATTACCCCTACATTCTTATTTTTTGAAAAAATATTTTATTATTGTCTTTCCTTGAAGTAATTTTCACTCTTCTTACTGATAGTACAGTAGAGTTTTATCGCAGAGGCTTGGATGAAGGGCTAGGAATGTGACTCTAATTTTAGAGCATTTTTTCTGGTATGTGTGTGGTCCTAGAATTTATGTCCAGTGGAAAAGAGAAATTGGAATGGTAAGAAATTGTTCTCAAACTCTACTCATCCTTGGTACCAAACTGCTCTCTTTTCATGCATTGTTGTATAATTTGCCAGTGAATAAAGGATTAATATTATCCACCCGTGACCATTCCAAAAATTTTGATAACTGTATTAAATAACCCATCATGTCTTGTATTTTACCTACTTCAGAAGAACCTAATATTTAAATGGGTTAAAATCCTGTCATTTATTAAATCATTTCATAACATTTCTAATATTATGTTCATTACTTTATTATATAAATACCTCATGATAAGGACAAATGTAACTTTCACCTGATAAACTTATGTATATATTATATACAAAAGTTTTCATATGAGCAAAACTGATAGCATAAGGCTGTGTAATCTGATTCCCGAGTTAGTGGAGGAAGGAGGTTTGCTTGTAAATTCAAGGTCAGTTGGACAAACAAATAGAGGAAAAGCACCAGAAATATCTGGCTTGAATGAAAATGACTATGTTTTTAAAATCAATAATAATCTCAGCAGTTACATAAATTATTTATGAGTCTTAGAATCTGAAATAGTTATGACTCAGATTTTAATTGTAAATGCTTTCTGTCTCACCAGAACAATTGTTGTGTGTGATCATCCTAACAAATGTCCTACCTTTGAGTCTTACACTGTAATATTATACCTACTAGTTAGCACACCTTTTCCTCTTCTTTCTCATCCACTCTCAATTTCTGATATTCGGAAAGACAATTTTATATGTGGCTCCTCAACTGTTTTTTTTATTCACTTGCTAATTGAATAATTTGGGGAATATTTAGTTAATTCTTTGTGTCCTACTTGACTGATTAAAATGAGTTCAGGACAGCATCTGCAGTGTATATTTGATATAAGCACCCATCAGAGTAGCTCCTGGCACATAGTGATAATTAAGAAATTATTAGCTATTTGTGTTAATCAAGATTACCATACCACCATTATTATCAGCCTGGTCTCCAGATTAGCCCTTTGCTTATTTCTCTTTCTTTTTTGCCAAAGTTCTTCGAGATTTGCCCTTTTCCCTCACCGTACTGTGCTTGGCCTCCAGTAGTCATTTTCTGTCTTCTGCCATTCCTGCTTGTGTGTACTACTGAAGAAAGACACAAGGGTGTCTAGAGTCTCAGCTTCCCAGTGTCAGTTGCCATATCCACTCGTCATTTCTATCATGGATCACTTGCTTTCCCTTTGGTGGCAATTGCAGGTTTTCGTTTTTATTCTAAAATCTCTTCAATGCCATTATGTTCCCATTGTTCAGATATGACCTGTTTACTATTTTACAGCATAAAATTAAAACAGATATCTGGTAACTTGCTTTGGGTATCTCTTTTTTTAAAAAAAAAAATCACCTATCTGTGAAATCAGGGACATTTCTTATTTTCCTTGTAATGATGAAAAGTTACTCTTCTGACCTGGAAGCCGTAGCTTGGCTTTAGGTCATTTTGGTTTTTCCTAAGTCTTCATCAAGGCTTTATCAGCCATGTTAGTTCTTTTCTTTGGAATAAGCAGATTCTAATATTTAGGCCAAAACAGTAATAGCAGCAGCAACAAAGAGCCTTTTATTTCCCCTTTGTAGTTTGCCCTTGTTCACTGCAGCCAGTGTTAGCAATGGAAGTCTGTAATCACATCCATTCCTTTCTCAGCATCTCTCCACACCTCATTACTCCACAATCTTGTTTTAATTTCCCCGTCAACAGGATAGACTCAGGTAAGTGAAACTATTGAAGGGTTACTTACAATGATAACTTACCCTTAGTAGCCCTTGTAAAATCCCTACCAACCACCCTACCCTCTATTTTTATGCCATCATGTGCTTAGACCACCAACAGTTTTAAAATCCATGTTGAAAGACAAAGCAAACAGCAGACTGTACAGAGTGTTACATTCTCTAACTTATTTTTCCACAAACTGGGTGGTACAGGGAGAGATAACTGGGCTTTTTGAGAATAAATGTCGTCTATATGGCTTTCGGATGCTTCCTTAGGAAGGGTTTAATTTTTTTTTAAAGATTATGTCAATAATTTGGAAAACATAGGCGTTGGGGGACCCCAGTGTAGTGCTGCTCTTCATTATATTATTCCAGTTGCTTTTATGTGGTGATTTTCTGGCTCTCGCTTTTCCACTGGATTTATAAGGCGATGTAGGACTCTGTGAATAATAGCAACAGCACATAGTCACCATAGACCTCAAGAGGCAGCAACTTGAGCCTTTCAATTTAACACATAACCTGTTATATATTATTATGTACTATATAATAATAATGTTATTATTATATATTTGATAGTATATATATATAAAATTTCTCAATTTCTTCATAGAAAGCTTTTATTCACCTAGACTAACAATATCACATAATCTGTTTGTCACATGTGCACACACACTGAGAGAACAAGGTACAATTTGTATTTATCTCTCCTTTTTCATACTAATGCAACATTTATATAATTATTTGTCTATTTTTTACTCATTCTAATTTTATGTAAGAGTTTATGTTTTTAAATTTCAAGGCTGTTTGATATAAGCCTAACATCTATAACAACATCAAGAATCATTTGCATTTGTGAAGTTTTACATCAAGGTATCCTATAAGGAACCAGGAGCTAGTGTTAAACAATGACTCAGAAGATCTGGGATAGGTCTTAACCAGGTGAGTCTGTTTCCAAATAGACCTTGAAAGAAGATCAATAACTTGGTATAATGACAAATGATTAGTTCATAGCTGGACTAATAGGTCGACAAGTTTTAGGTAATTTCTATTACTGATTACTTTTCCCATTATGCCCCTTGTTATTAACATGTAATTGAAATTTTTTAAGATTATTTGAGATCCATCATTTTACTTGAAGCTTTAAGCAACCTCTGCTGGAGAGCTATTGGATACTAATATTTTCACTTATTCAAATAAGGGCATAGGTTTTTTTGTACCTAAAGCAACTTATATGATTCTGGTGATCAAATAGCATAATTTCATACTATATATTTTTTTATACAAGCAAAGTTTTATATAAAAACAAATTTGTATACTTAACCCTTAGTATGAAATAAAAAGAGAAAGTTTATTTTAAGAAAACTTTAAATTCTTTTTATACTATCCCTTCATAGCATTAACCTAGTAAAATCATACTCAAAAGTTTTCCCTTAACTCTATACAAGTTTCCCTGTGCCATCTTTTTTCAACTCTAATGAACATACAAACATAATGGGGAAAATCTTATGAGGGCTGAATCCTACATGAAGAAATTTACATAACTGAAGAAAGTTCAGAAAGAGAGAAGTGGTCTTTTCCAGGGAAGAACACATCAATTGTTTTTTTTTTTTTTTCAGATTTCTTTACTTTTATTGCCAGGAAAATGTCATTTATCTCTTAATAAACCAAGAAGAGAAAATGAAAAGAAATACTGAGGGTATATTTAGGGAAAGATGAAATTATCAGATGATGTAGAAAATCAGGACTAAATAAACAGAAAAGAAATTTATAAACATGTGGGCTGGGGTGATGGCTTCCAAAGCTGTCTTCCTTCTTTTCTTCCTTCCTTTCTTCCTTCCTTCCTTCCTTCCTTCCTTCCTTCCTTCCTTCCTTTCTTCCAAAAATACAATTAGATGCCAAAAGATGAGAGAGAGAAAGAGTAGCCTGTTACAAAGAGATTTCGGTGGAAATACATTTTCTAGTCATCTGGTGCTCCATTCTGCAA